>NW_020799111.1:1382105-1388032 GCF_003259725.1 Athene cunicularia | reverse complement strand
TTTTTTTTTTTTTTTTTTGAGACAGCGGTGATTTCCAGGGTGGTGACTGAAATCCATTTCTCCTCTCCAGCTTGTTTAGACACCAAAACTAATAGTGCGATTATTATTCCTGAATGATATCATGGTAATGGAGAAAGATAAGAATGGCCTGATATGGAAACATTAAAATTATATTCTTGGAGGTAGTTCATTTGGAGTAACTTTAAATTAGATGAGATCATGTAGCTTGAGATCTACTATCAGCATAAATAGAGCTGTATTTCTGCCTTCATCTTCCTCCTCCTCCTCACAGGAATCACGGGCTTGCAGTGCTGCAATTGCAAAAAGTGAGAGGCAAAGAGCACGGCACCTCTAATTTGAAAATACTCCCGATCCAAACTTTTAGTTGCTGGAAAATAATGGATCTTCAAAGAACGTTTTTTTTATGCTTCAGGAGCTAGGAAAGGGAGGGGATTTAAAACTGATTTTTAATCGAAGGAAGCACATTTTGGAAAGACTTTCAGGTCTCTGGTGCTTTTCACAGACACTGAAGACCCCAAGTCCCCCTTGTTCCTCGTGACCTGGTGAGATTCCCACCGACGGCAATGCTTTCTACAAGTAGACAGAATTCGCTCGGTGCACAGGTTATTTAGATTCTTTCCCTTCGTATTTGGTTATTTTACATACAAGTGCATACATACATTTCTTTATGCACGTGCCACATATTTTAAAAAGACCCATTTAATCACATGCCATCAAATATTTTTCTGAGAGATATATATGTGTAAAATACATGCATGCACCAGCTCATACAAGCACACAGCACTGATACCTTCACAGATACCCTGCTGAACAGACTACACACTAGTCTGTTCAGTGATTCTGAGTGATTCACCGTGCATATTTGTAGTATTTTTTGCTCAGTTCAACACCCACCCCCCCAAACCCCCCAACCCCAACCCTGTGAAAAGCATTCACACAGCTACAGCTACAAATAATTACACCAATATAGCTTTCTGCATGGAGAGATTTAATGGAGTGGGTCACTACCCTGTATATATGTGACAGAAGAGGGTAGTAGTGATGGATGTGGCAGATTGGATCATCCTACGATCTGGTTTGCCCAATGTCTGCTTCTCACACTGGCCAACAAGAAATGCCTCCTGGAAAGGCACCACTCTTTGTGGGAGAGAGTTGTAGAATAACTTGCTACAAAAAAATAAAGATTTCTCTCAGTCTCCATTAATTAGGACCTGTTTTCTGCCCCAAAGCTGAAGTTTACAGCCCTTTCAAAAGTTAATTTTGGTTCTGCTCGTTTTATTTATCCATGATACTACATGATCTCCTATAAACACCCCGTCCTTTAACACGGTGCTATGTGCATTTACAGAACCCATTTCTCACGGGTGATCTGTTCATTATTCTTTTGCAGAATTCATTTCTTTTTGTAGCCTGTTGTTAATGAGGAAGGTGATGTATATTTTTGCGCTGAGGGATTTCCCTCCTTGCTCAGGCTACCTGCAGGTGATAACCCTGCAGTGGTACCAGCCACCCTGGGGAGCCACCGATGCTGGGAAACCTGTCCCCTGCTGACACGTGCATTTTACTGTTGCAGGTCTTCTCACAGCACCTGGGGTGGGGGCAGTGAGGGTGAAGGTCCTGATTAGTGAGCCAGCAGGACTGCCTTACAATGTGATTTGTGCCCCGAATCACAGCAGCTTTGTCAGACGATGAAATTAAGCATCATTCTCTGTGTGTGTTCATGTGGAAGTGCTGCACTGAGCAATATTGACTGCAGCCAGGTCAGCAGCCACTTGGGTTGACGTTGCTGTCACTGTGAAGTGCATAACGCTGGGGCAGAGACCACCAAAACTGCCCACGCAGTGTCAGAGAGTGGCATGGGCTCCATGTGACCCACAAAGAGTCTCTGGGTACAACCCCTGAAAGACACTCCTGGGGCAGTGCCACCCCCCTGCCACCTCCTGGCCTTTCATTAGCAACATTAGCTGTTAAATAATAGCTAATGAGTGGATCAAGAGGAGCTCATCCTTTCCAGGGTGAGAAATCCCCAGTGGAAACCCAGCGGGATTCCCTGACGTTGAGTAGACCCACACTGCAGAGCCCTGTGAGGTCCTTGGGTGCATCAGCCCATGTCCCCTGGGAAGGGTCCGTGAGGATCACTGTTTGCTTTCTCTGCAGCAAAACCAGGAGGAGGGAGAGCTGATGAGCTTCTCCAGTAAATAAGTGTATTCAGTGTGGCCGTGCATGTAAACCCAAGGGCTTGACACAGAATTGACTTCCTAGATATTGTATGGCCAGGGAGCCTCAGTCATTGTCAGCAGCATGAAGTGAAGGATAAACGACCTCAGCTCAGAAGTGCAGAGCAGGCTTCTAAGGAAAGGTAGTATCTTTTATTAGACCAACTGATACAGTCAGAAAAAACAGACAGGCTTTCAGACACACGAGCTCTGAAATAGAAGCAGCAACTTTCAAGAAAAGTGCCAAGGCTGAACTGTTTATCTCAGGTACCCAACCACCTCTATTTCTGGGGAGGCTGATGGCTTCATCGGCTGTAATACAGCCGTCCTCCCCAGCACAGGACAAGGCACAGAAGTGTGATTATTCCCAGCTACAGAAAGCACAGAGGCAGGTCCAAGGCTGGACAAGGATCTTGGGGTAGGGGAGGGAAGCAACCTCGAGGGTTTGGTACTTCAGGTGAGGGCTGGAGTAGCCTTTTTCTGGATTACTGACATTCACCCAAAGCTACTCATGGAAAGCCCATGGAGCTCAAACAAACATGACCAACTGCTGCATTCTGCAAACAGAGGATTCGCTTAAAAGTTTTACCTCACTGTTATTCTTCTAGTACAGTTAAATAACATGAAAAGTGGAGGTCTGATCAAGATGCAAGAGGCAAGAGAGGAAAATGCTCCTTCTATTGATTTATGTAATCCCAACACCAGTTCACAGGCTCGGGGTACTTGCAAATCTATGTCTTGTCCCCCAATACCACATTTTGTATTTGAGTATCTGAAAGAGATGAATGGTGTTTAAAGGCAGTCACCACAGATGTCCATGAGGGCTCTGGTGCTCTGAGTTTCAGGAGCATCTCTTTTGTCTAGTGAAGGGTGGTTTCAGTTCGTGTCCACTCCATTTATTTAGGACCTGTCAGCATCACACGTACCAACAAGGTGGAGTTAGATTTTTTTTTGTTGAAACTGCCCTCTTTGGTCAACATGCTCACTCTTGTGAAAGATCTGCCCCCATAAACACAGCCAGGCCACAGCTCAGCGAAGCTCACGTTTAACTTCCCACCTACACGAACCACACCTCAAGAGCCATATAGTTTCCTCACTGCTCTTTTCTCACTTACACTGATACAGCACTTCAGTTAAACATATTCACCAGAAATACAAAGCCTGTGAGAAGGTAACACTCAAGACCCATCAAGAATCTGATGAACAGCCAATTCATCTTACTGGAAGGACTCCAGACCTCTTCTCCCTACTCACACAACAGTTCTCTGTGTCTCAGGGTGAAGCTTCGGGGGTGGGTTGGGATATTTTAAGCACTGAAGGCCATTTTTTCCCCATCACATATTCCCACTATAAAGGTAGGACTCTAAAAGTGCCAATGGCCAAGTTCTGACTGCCATAACCCTAGAGAGGTCATCTGTCATGTGGTCCAAAATGATCTGGATTATCTCCAGAGCATGCAGGGAGGTTTTAAGCATGTTGTTTAGGTCCTGTGTTGCTGGAGATGGACCACAGTTGTAAGAGATGCTCCATTGAGCAAGAGATACTCCATGGTAGTACTGGTACTGGTAGACAACCAATAGTAACAGATGCTCTTCTGCCTCAAATCTGAGACCCTCCATAGACTTCACTCTGTGCGAAGCACATCAAATACTGAGATGCTGGTTGGCAGTACCAAGCCTGTCTGGCAAAGAGAGATTTGTATTGAACTGGTGAAACAAGGTCTAAACAGCCAGTCAGTTCTGTCTTTTATTGAAAATTCAACTCTGTCACTGACTTCACTGAGTGAACCAGCTTCAGGAAAAGCATATATCCACCCATACTGTTTGAAAATGCAACAGCTTCCATCCAAACACTGCTTTACAGGAGCTCGGAAGCCTCTAAGATGCTTTTTGTTGCTTTCTAGAGGTTTGTGGTGACATCTTAGAGGCAAACCTCCTCATTAGCTCACCCACAGCTCAGGAATGGTCCTCAGATGTTCAGCAGAGCCAGAATAATGCCCCTCAGTAGGGAAGGTGCCCACATGTTACATGTAGGCTGGGTTTTTTTTGTTCTAGGGTGTTAACTGTGAATTAAATGCCATGTCAGATACCATGTTCTGGTAGGGAGTCTGGCAGTGGGTTCCCAGCAGTAAGGGAACTCCTCCAGCCTCTTCTCCAGGGCTGCAGAAGCCGTTCCTCAAGAGGAAGCAGCAGGGCTGCCATCTCCTGCCATGTAATGGTCTCCAGAACCTTCCTTGGGCATCAGGTTGATCTTCTGTCCAGCAAGGCCATGAAACAAGCCTGCAGAGCCAGGAGAGAGGGAAAAAATCACTGCTGGACTCCAAAAAAACGAACCAACCAGGCAGATGAAGCCAGCAAAGCATTAGGATGGAGAGGATCCCTATCCCTTGAGCTGCCTGGAGATCCACCCTGGTGGGGGATGCAGCCTTATTGAGACACACCAACCCTGCTGCAGGACAGACATGATGGCGGGGAGCACAGCTGCGCTGGCCTGGCTCTACCAAAATGCGTTCCTGGTTTGTGTTGTACATGCCCTCTCCTGCCCTCCCCAGCCTGGACCTGCTTGTTCGACCGCAGCATCCCTGGCTCAGAGCCCTTTTCCAGTGTCAAACAGATCCCTCCACAGTAAACTTTGGGGGAAGTCTCAGGAACTAATTTTGAAGGATGGTACAGATTATATGATCATGGCTTGAGGAAATTATTATATTTTTAATTGAATTTTGTGTGCTATGCACAGATACTACAGTAGTGGGCCCTTTATCAATTGTTAACACGAATACTAATGAATACTAATGCTAATCATTTGTTTCTGGAAACAAATACAAAGATATTTGATGGAAAAATCTCTCTGAATTTTAACATCAAAAATAATGAAATGCATCATGGTCCGGTGGTGCTAGAAGACAAAACCCTACAGTTACAATATGGTGACACAAAACCTGAGATACGGAGGAGCTGCCGTTTGCATTAGCTATTCTGCCGACTAACACAGCGGGGCCAGGCTCCAGAAAATTACTGTCTTGCAACCCGCAAGGAAAAACTCCAACAACCTTGGCCCGAAACTGCAGTGAACGCTCCCCAGGAGCCACGTGAGGGCAAACCACCCGCTCCGGGGCAGAGCACAGAAGAGCAGCCAGCAATGTCTCCTCCAGAGTCGGTCCTGCGGGGCTGGAGACCGGCGCCCAGCCCTTGCACAGAGCCATGCCTACAACGGAGCAATGCGCCCACTTCATTATTTATTTATTGCGATGATTTACAAGGCGCCCATCTCTCCAGCAGCTGCTTGTTCTTTATGAGGTTTGGAGATGAAAGCCAACAATATTTCCACCCACCCAGCCCAAACGGGAAGGCACGCTCAGTAACCCTTTCCTAACCCTTGAGACAGGGATTCTGCGGGAAATAATTTAGCCGGCAGGAGATTCCAGAAAGAGCAATTAATGAAAGACTTGGATGAAGCATGTCTTATATCTTGTTCCAAATATGGCCATAGAGGTTTATACTGGGGCGGGGGAGGCAAACATTAAAGGGGAGGGCTTGCTCTGGAGCACACCCAGTCTGCAGCACCTGCAAATTTCCCCCCCAGGATAAATAACTAAGATATCTCCGTCACTTGGGGCTGCTCAAATTATTCATAGCAAATAAATTACCAGGTGTATTTAGTCTGTTGTTCCCCCCCCACCCCTTCCTTTTC
>NW_020799111.1:1344417-1382055 GCF_003259725.1 Athene cunicularia | reverse complement strand
CCCCCCCCTTCCTTTTCCTACACACTCATGAATCACTTGGAAATAGATTCTGATTTCTGCAAGTGTGTCTATTAGTCATAATAAAGAGACGTGGCATGGCTCATGTGAAGACGTGTGGCCAATGGGCTGCCGACAAATGCTCATTATTGGTCTCTGGTATCTACACCTGAATGGGGATTCAGGTCATTCTGCTGCTTCTGAGCGTGGATTGGTGATGGGTTTTTTTCACCCTCTTCCTTTTTAATGAGCGATGTGAGCAAAAAGGGAGGACCATGGAGATGCTCAGCACAAATCTGCTCCACCAGGCAGGAATCCCCTGCTTATCCTGCAAACATGGCTTCTCGAACAAAGACTGGCACCTGTGTGGGGATGGTGTTCCTCACTGGGACCACGCTGACCTGCAGTCAGACCCAAGAGCATTGGTGTCCACCCATGCATCTGACATCTAAGCTTTCGCAGAGGCCAACCAGCACTGTCCATACATCTCCAAGAGTCAACACACCAAGGCAGTATGTTCTCCGCCTGCCAGCCAGAATGCGCCTGGGAAGATATATGAATGGTGTTTCGTTCCCCTCTGTTATGCTGTCTGCCTCAATCCCAGCCGCTGAGAAACCGAAGCTGCACAGTGAATTGGCCCCATCCCCTCTGTTCAAGCCCTTTGCCTCTGCAGGCAACTACCACCCCAACAAACAGCTCAAGGTCGCCCCATTGTACCTCCAGTGTCCTACCAGCCATGGAGAGAGAGATCACTTGTTCTTCCTGGAATACAATTCGCACTCCCAACTGTCACAGGGTGGAGAGGCGAGCAAACACAGGTGGGAGGAGAGGAGAAGGAGGAGGAGCTGTGGCTGGCCTTTCTCCATGGCACGTGGCAGTGAGGTTGCAGGGGACAGGAGACTTGTCTGATTACTGGCCAAACAATAATGAGCAGTGCTATTTAAACACATCCAATTACTGCTGTTATTCAGTGGGCAGAGGCCGACATAAGAATGAAAACACAGAAGAAGCAGACAGGTCTTTGCCTGGTGAAACATGTAGAAGCCTTGTAACACCTCCCTCTGAAAAGGGATTTAATCAACAGCTACAAATTTGCAGGGCAAGGAGAGAGAATGGGTACATTGTGCGCAGCACTGACTTTTCACGCTCTTTGCAGCCTGGAGATAACTCTGTGCATGCATATAACCCCCTCGATCACCACCCTCCCCTGGGAAGAACTACTTGTAGGCGTGAGATCAGGCTACCCCATCCATCCAAACACAGTCCAGGGCATAAACCTGAAAGAAACCTCTTTATTTCCCTCTGGTGCTCTGACTGTTGTGATCCGATGGCTTGTGATGATCAAGTCATGCCTCAGACCTACCGAGCGTGGTGGGTATGTAGGCATACAGGCCACTCCACTGTCGTACCCAGACCATTACTTTATCTTCCCTCCCAGCCCTGCTTAATGTTGTTTTTCACTTGAGAGTCTGGTCTACATGGCTCCTGCACTGGTAGACTTGCCTCAGAAGGGAGATCAGGTTTTTAGACCAAAGGAGCCGTTGTTGCACATTTTTACCAGGATAAAGACAACTTTTCATCAATTAGCTAAGTGCCTCCCTTCAGGCTGCAGCTCCACAAGCATCAATGTAATGACACCCTCACGTCCTGAGGCAGGAACTCATTCTGCCATCGTCATTCATTCCTCCAGCTGCTGCAGTCCCTAAATCAGAGCTGAGTTTCCAAGAGCCCCATCTCAGCCCAAAGGACTGCACCCGACTCCTTGGTATGGAGGAGGTTCACTGCAGATGAGTAAACTGGTCCCATGTGCTCCCCAAACTGATGAATCTCCCTGTTTTATAGGATTAGTGCTCTCACCAGAACCACAGGTGATTATTGCTCCCTTCTGTGTTTTCACATGGCTTGCAATAATGCTCCAGGGATTCATAACAATTAACTGACTTCAGCATCTCAAGCTGTCATCAGTCAGCGACACAGGAGGAGATAGACTCCAAAACGAATCAAAGCAGAGGAAATAAGTAGTTTAGCCCCTTCCTTTGCTATTATTCCCATGTAAAACCAAAGTCTCCCCCTGTGGAATGACATGTTCCTACGAGAGCAGCACCACTGAGATAAAGTGAAGATTGCAGCTTTATTTCTGTGCATATGCTGCTCTTTAGAGTCATGTCCCCAAAACTAATTCCAAATATGAAGAAAGAAACAAGAGAAGAAAATTTTCCTTCTTTTGTGGCTCCTTCCCACCAGCTCTTGGCTTAGGTAGCATCCCAGCACATGGTTTCCCCCGAGGTTAAAGGTGTGCTTGAGTCTCCAGGGAAGGCAGTTTGGCTGTGCCAAGCTTTCTGCTGATCCCCATCACTGCCCTAACACGTGCGGCGAGCAGAGTATTTTCTTCTGTTTATGGATAAGGATTCTTTTCCAATTAATCGGTTCTTGTTGTGTATTTAAATGCAGCCCAAAGTCTCTCTCTCTGACTCATGTGATGCCTTTAATTGTTATCTGTTAGGTACACTGGGTGCCTGGGTCAGAGGGCTTTGCTCTTGATCCTCAGCAGTATCTCAGGACCAAACAGTCCAGAAATAAAATGGGGTGGGAATATGGCCTCCCAGCACAGCCTCAGGTGTGGGCTGCTCCCTCCCAGCAGCAGCCCTGTGATCTCCAGGTCTCTCTGCTCCAGAGATCTGATCCCTCTGAACTGGCCGGAGAGGACAAGCATGGCCTGACTGCCATGAAAGAACCTCTGGGCAGGTTTCTCCTGCCAGTCAGCCCCATGGCTCCTACCCAAAGGCTTAGTACCTCCTTGGTCGTAGTAAAGCTGGGCAGAGTGGCTTTTAATACATTTGTCCTTCCTCCAAAAGCTAGGGTTTATTTTTTTAGCCCTGGACTGATACTAAAATTGCATCCTGGCTGGTTTTGGTTTTTGGATTTATTTTTTTTTCTGAAAACTTTGCCTGATTTCTAAGGCAAGAGTGCAAAAAGCTTTGCAAAAATACCGACCGTTTCCATTTTTCTGTTGCTGTTGCACAATATTTGTGTTTTGAGCCCTATTCCCTTGAAAGGACTTTCTATTCTAATGCTGGAAATTTCAAGGATGAAAATGTATTTTCCATTTCCCTTGCAAAACAGGAATGTTTCTCTTCTGGAAATTTTCCATTTAAAAAGATAAATTTACTGGTATTCCATATTTTGGAATCTACAATAAACCAAGCCTCAAGAAAAGGGGGAAAGGAAGAGAAAACAGGAATGCTACAAACTCAGATTAGGATGAAATGCAGGGGATATATTAGGGAAAGCATAATTTCTCTACTTTTAGCTACTGTTCAGGAGAATAAATGGTCTGAAACACTGGAGTGCTGCTTGTGTCTGCAACGTTTTAGCATCACAGCTAAAATAAAAGAAAAAAAAAAAAGGCAGGAGCTCTTTAAAGGGGAGTGTTAGTGTCCTGCTCTACCCCTCTGGGAAGTGGAGCAGAGTCAGGCAGCAGCAGGTATTTTAGCTGTGGGCTATGGGTGGGGAGGAGGTGGGGGGCAGCTGCCCGAGCCCAGGGAGTGGTGGGGGCAGGCGGGGGGCAGCCCGGGGCTCACGGGGTGCTGCGGAAGGGATGGGGGGTGCCGAAGGAGGTGTCCAGATTTTTGATCTGACAACGCAGTCATTTCGCCATCACAAAAAGGGAGTGACAACACAGGCCACCTTTGTAAAACACTCCCACTTCCACAGGTGTCTGTGAAACGCAGTGAGCAGCACGGGCAGGTCCCAGCTGCTCTGAAATAGCTCAGTGCCACTGAAGTGAAAGGACCAGCTCACAGCCTACAGCAGCCGAGGCTGTAGCTGCCAATCCAAACTACCTGGGATGGGGGAACAGCAAATAAAATCCAGACCCTACAGGGGAGTACCGATGTGTCAAGCTACCTGGAGGTGCCAGGAACATTTTAGGATGTACTAGTAGATGGCCAGAGTTTAAAAGTCCACAGGAATAAACTGGAGGGATATGCACAAGGTCAGGACCCCGGTCTATAAGAGCCCAAAGACAGGGTGGGCCCGTGCTGGTGCAGACGGCAGGGAAGGATCACCCTCTTGCAGGAGACACCAAAACCCACGTCCCTGGACTGGGGTTTGCCCGTTGCTGAGCTCCTGCGTGGGTGCCAAGCGGCAGAGCTTGATGGGCTCTGCTGACACATGTCCTTCCTGAACCCCCTACACACACCCTAAACTGAGCAGCAGCAGCAGTGCCTTCTGAGGAGGAGGGAGCGAGTCTGGGAAGCTCTGCCTGGGGATTTGGCTGTTCAGCTGCTATTACAGTCAATGGAAGCTGGGTAGCTAAATCTTTGCGCTGTGCTTTGAAATCTCCCCTGCAAGTTTTCAGCGGCACGGGAGAAGAAGCGTGAAGCCCCCACTCCCTCCACTTACATGTGAGCAGTGCTAATGCCGCTCCTGCCTGCTCGGCGTGACGAAGAGGGGCTGCGCTGGGACTGGGCATCTTTTCTTTGAAGTGAGAGAAATCCTAAAGCTTTCATTCGGAGAGTGCAAATCACTGCTAAAAGCTCTCCCCTCTCTGACCCCCATCTAGGAAACTCTAATCCAGCCTCACTGGCTTCACCAGTTTCCTTTTTTTGGGGGGTTGTTTTTTTTTCTTCTGATGGTGACCTTTGTGTTCAAGCATGGCTGGCTCCAGCTGGAAACAAAACAGCTGCCCACTTCAACCAAGCGGTTCATGCTGATTTGGGTTTTTTTTTTACATTAAGTTTCTCTTATTTCTGCATGATGAACACTGCTTTCCAAAGCCCCCAGTACTGGCAGCCTGTTTTGGATTAGCTAAAACAGGCTCCTCTGGAGCATTACTGGGGTCAACATCATTTTGGTGCTCAGAATGAGGATGCTGATAATCAGGGTGCTCCTTAGCCCCTGTTAATGAAAGGGAGTGGATTGCTCCTGTTGTCATGAAGCCCTGAATCAAGCCAAGCCAGGAGTGCAGAGAGGACAGGGGCCATGGGCTTCTGCTGTCTGCAAAGATCACAACCACAGCAGTTCTCATGGTCAGTGCTGATGAGTGATGGCTACGGGATGGGTCTGTGGCCACCAGGCTGGGCTGGCTGCTTTCAACAATGACCATCAAAATGAACTGAGATGATGGAGGGGGCCATATGGAGCAGATATTTTCCTTGGCCATGGAGCAAATCCAGGAATCCCTAAATTTTCCATAAATACATGGCTTTCCTAGTGTTAATCTGGGGAACAGAGTGATTAGCACGGAGTTGCCTTGAGGCCTGAAAGACTACAGGATGCATCACTGAACTCATCCTGCTCCCGCCTCCCATTGCCCTGTGCTGGTGCTAAGCATGATATCTGTACAGGGCTTGTCAAGAGCCCCAGACCCATCGAGATGGAGCTGGAGCACAGGGAGAGGCCAGCTTTGGCACTGTGCTGAGCCCATGGCAGGGCTGGTGAAGGCTCTCTGGAGAAACATGGCCAGGAGAGCTGGAGTTGTTCACTGCCAGTCGGACCACTTGGGTGTTCCTAGAAGAAAGCACTTGTTTGTGTCTGCATGGTAACCTTGAAAACCCTGCCTGTATTTAAATCATAATGCACTACAGAGGCAAGGGAGATTAAAACTGCCTTCCTGCCTCCCTGCTACTCACCTAAGAGACTCAAACTTAAACTTGCTGGTGGAGACCCCTCTGAAGTACCCAGTGCCTGTATTATCTGCCTACAGCCAAAAGACAGACTAAGGCTGTGCACTAAGGTTGCTTTTAGGAAGGACCTCCCACATGCCGTGATGCCTCTGGTGTCTTCTCCAAACATCTCCTATCCTGGAGTGTTCTCAGAGCTGCTCCTTCCCTGCTCTTGCTCAGGCTCCAGTGACTGCTGGCCCTGAGCCTCCTCCTTCCCCAGCTCCAGGCACAGTGGGGTGACACTGATTTTTTGTTTCTTAGCCCCAGCTTTGGTTTTCAGGTCTGACATCAAGGTGGCCACTGGCATTAGCTGTCTCCTCCTGCTTTTATTTTGTCCCACTGCTCCACTGAGTTCCTGGATTTCAGCTCCTACTCTTGGTCATCACCTCCTCAAAACACAACAGCAATGTTTCCAAAGTTGCGTACAGCTGGACACACGAGTCACACGTATTCCTCTCAAGACCTATAAAAGGTGTTTTGCTGTGAGCTCTTGTGTGACACCAATGCACATGGATGAGTCCAGGGTGGCACAAAGTGAGAACTCCTCTGCCCTTGTGCATCAGGAGATGACAGACAGGGGCACTGCTGCCCCCAGAGCAGAGGACAAGGCGTTGCTACTCTTCGTCAGCGATATGATCCACTCTGTTAGGAGCGTCCTCAGTGGGGACAAGGCAAGACCTTGCGATGCCCATGTTGGGCAGATGCCCTGTCCCTCCAAGAGCTGGCCTGGAAAAAGCAGAACTTCCCTCATATTAAAATCAAACTCAAGCTACGTCTGAGTCCTCTTCTTACTCATTTTCAGCTGGGTGACATGGCTGATCTCCTGTTGCACTTAAGACTGTTTTCCTCATCCTTTCTAGACACTTTAATACTTTGTATTGTTCATGTTTTATTTTATCTTCTTATTTATTTTCCTCTAATGCCGACCTTCTTTCATCTCCCTAAGACTTTCTTCGCCTCCTCCCCACTCCTAACCCAGTCTCCCTTTAGCTTCTTATTTTTCCCTTGAAGTACCCTTTTGCTTATTTGGTATCGTACCAAACCGGTGTAGGGCTTCGTGCTTGTCTGATGGGCTGCACCGCACAGCTGCTCGGACGGCTCGGACCCACGCCCGAGGCTCATCTCTCCCTCCCCGGGGCTCACGCCTCCTTCCCCCGGGCTGTCCCTCCCTGCCCCGGGCTCACCGAGACCGGAGCAGAGCTCCCTCTGCCCAGGAGAGGGCACTGGCGCAGCAGCCCACAGACTCTTTATTGCAGTCTACAGCTATTTAACTTCATTTTTTGCTGCTTAGGCTCCGATTTGCTTCTCCCGCCCTGGATGAGCATTCCCGCTTACACCCCCCGCCACCTTTTTTTTTTTTTTTTCCCCCAATATTTTTTTTTCCAGTTTCTCCTTATGTCTCTCCGTGTCAAACTCCTTTTCTGCTGGTCCCGTCTTCGGGCCTAATCCCATCACTGAAGCTTCAGGTGCTCAGCATGGTGCTGGCCACCTGGCAGGGTCTATGCTGGTACACTGGGAAGGGAGACTGAGAGGGTTTGGGGGATGCTGTCCCTTGTCCCAGCTTCTCTGCTCTTCACAGCACAGCATACCAGAGCTGCAGGGAGAGTCCCACCCAGGCACAGTGACAGCAGAAATATCTTCCTGCCTGCTCTGGTTTCCCCAGATTCCCCCCAGATACAGCAGCTCAGAGGTGGCTGGGGGGGTCCATTCCCTCCTCTGCCTCTTTCCCCTTCCCTGCTCATCTCCTGAAGAAGGCAAGAGCTCAGCCACTGCCCCCAACAAGCACCTGCTATTAAAGCCCTTGTTTTCTCCGGAGCAGTTCTGCCACCAGCTTCCCGCTGCCCGTATCCATGGGCAGGCAAAGGTCTCTCCTCTCCCTCCAGGGATCGCTCCATCCCAGTGCCAGTGGGAAGCGGGGCTGGCCTGGAGTGCAGCTGCTCAGTAAAACACTGCATGGAGCCTAAAAATAGCTGCTGTGCGTCTGATCTGCGTCAGCTGAGCTAAAATTTCAAGTGCAGTTGTGCTCTGGGAAGAGACACCCTTGCTTGCTTGCTTGTTTATTCCTGCATTTGGATGCTCCTTGTTTCTGATCCCTCTGCAATTCCGGCACCCAGGCAAGAGAGGGATCAACAGCTTCCCCAGCTGACTACTTAGCAAATTCAGTTGGGGGTGATGTAGGAGCTGGTTCTGGTTTTCTCAGACATAGTAATCTTTTTTGTAAATTTTGCTTTGCCAAGGCCTTTTTTTTTTCTTCTTTTTTTTCTTTCTTTTTTTTTTTTTTTCTGTAATGAAGGGATCATCTTGAAAACCTCTGCAGCACCTGGAATGAGCTTTGCAAGGGAACTGACCATGCACACCATTTCATGGACCACATGGACCAAGCCCCAAGTGATGGTTTAGAAGTATTTTTTTGCTTAGGCTTTTCATAGGAGTTTAAGGACAGTGAAGTCAGACTGGTAGTCTGGAAGATGAGCTTTCCATTAGCTCCAAATGACCCCCTTTTGACCTCTTTCACTCTTAATTGTGCTGCTGGTCACTCGGATCAGTACAAACTCTGCTAGGATCAAGGGCACATTTTCAACTGTGTTGAGGAGGCTGAAAGCAGTGTGGGCTTTTCAAAACTGCCTAAATAACCTAGAAACATGGACTGCTAAAACTTCTAACATGCTGCTTTTTACTTCCAGAAATCCTGAGGACCCCTGAAAACTTACCCCAGCAGGCTTCTGACTCTTCTCCCCCTCATCAGCACTGTATTTTGGAGATGTCCCTCATTTCAAGGAGGGCATTGTTCATCCCCATTTTGTCACTGGAAATAATTACTGTTGGAATAAGGGACCACAAGTTAGAGTTTATAAGGAGGGTTGTCTGTGCTGATTCCTGGGCTCTTGTGACACCGGAGGTGACACACGTTACAGATGGGTCCTGTGTTTGGCCTTCCAAGTCCAAAAGGTGAGGTTTTGATGGCATTCAGGTCAAAGACTGCTCTGGGTTGTCTTTGACACATGCAATAGAAGCTTCTTCACCCAGCTCCTTATGTTGTTCCCCCTTGGGCTCCACAAGGGCTGCTCAGGGACAGACTCTTCAGATTCTGATGGGGCTGGACATTGTGCTTTGAACACTGGGAAGCCTCCAGCTGCAGCTTCCTTCTCCGTGGTACGGCCTGGATCTTCATTCAAGGCAAATCAGTCGCATGGGGTCTTATCTAGAAGCAGCCAAAAGCCACACACAGCCCCTCTGCAAGGACATCACCGGGATTTCTGCCAGTTAGCCGCATCTTCTGCCCCTGATGCCAAAACCATGGCTGGCCCCACCACTGGAGGCACTTGGGACTGGCCAGGGGAACTTTCCAGGTCTCCCCTTCTCCCTCCTGTCTTCCCATGGTGTTGGAAACAGGAGGACAGGCTCTCATGTGAGCGCATGAAGCCCCTGCACCGCCTTCAGGACTGAGGGCAGGAAGCCAAAATCAAATCTTCCTTTTCCTTTTTTTTTTTTTGCGTCTTTTTTTTTTCCCAGAGTGTATCACTGGCTATTGTCCTTATCAAACAAAGCCCTTTCATCAGAGGTTCTTTAACACACTTTATTTCTCTTTTATTTTGCTTTGAAATAAGCCGGGCAACAATTAATTTCAGAGAGAGAGAGAGAGAAAGAGAATTCAACAAGGATCTATTACTACTCTCGGCTTCTATTGCTGTAATGAAAATCTATTTCCTTTCCCTTTTGTGTCCCATATAATTTAATGCCCATTTTATTAATGGTCTGAAATAATTACGGAACCTTTTGTGATTCTCAAGTATGTTTCATTTAATTGTGCAATAAACGCCTAATCTCTTCCTCCATCTGAAGCTATTATGGCATTAAAATTAACAATTATGCAGCAATGCGCCCGGGTCCATAGAAATCACTCCAGATAACTAGACATATATAAATCATTCATGAGAACAATTTCTGAAAAGAGACGAAGGGAGAGAAGAAAAAAAATTGTGTTGAGAATGACATTGGGAAGCCAAGGGCCTGGTCTCTAAGAAGATAGCAACACCTTAAAAAAAATTTTTTTTTCTTCTTTTTTCCCCCTTTTTTGTTATTATTATTTTACTAATTGTGTTCAGTGGCACAGCCCCCCCCTCCCCCCCCCTCCATTAGCCTGACAGATATTTTCAGAATTAATTAACTGTTAGCTCAGAGGATAAATTGTTCATTATCAATTTTTCCCCCCTTCCTTCTTTCTTTCTTTCCTTTTATATTTTTTTTTCTTTTTTTTCCTCTCTTTCAGGCCAGCAATTACACTCTCCGCCTTTCACTGGCAGGTCCTGTTCTGTAGGAGGTAATCCAAATGGGGAAAGTGCTTTTTCTTTCAACCCTATTCACTTCTCCTCTTCTTCCTTTTGTGGGATTTAATAACCACAGCTGATAGGCACGCTGTGGACAGAGAGGTTAAGTTTGTTGTCTCAGCACTTTGCCGACAGAGGATAGCTCAGGCATCCTGCTTCCTGGGCCAGCTCTCCTCTCTGCTCCTCGCACAGCACCGCTATTTAGTTGCAATTCACTTAATTGCGATGTGAGTCCTGGGATGGCCCAAGTGTCCTGGTCCGAGGTTCCTGGTCCACACAGGCTGATTTTGGCTGCCTGAGGAAGGGGATTCAGGGTGTCTCTGGTGGGCAGAGCATGGGGAGACAGCTCTTGCATGTTCTCTTTGAGAAGCATCTCCATGCATAGACAACAGGTCACAGTGTGGGGGAAGATGACAGCAGCCCATTACTGGCTGCCACTGCCTATAAGTTGCAGGTCCCTGTCACCACCTTTCAAGTCGGTATCAGCTCCTAATACCATAGCATCTTCCATCAATCTTGCCTGAAGTGGGATATCGAGGTGGTCACTCCTGCCCTGCTGATGGAGCCATCATATCTGCATTTCCAAGGATCAGAGGGGAGCAAATTGTACCCTCACTATTTATTTCTGTAAGATGCATTTAGAAACCACGTTATTAGAAGTGGAGCAGAGAGTTCAGCAGACTGAGCAGCCAGTGTCCATCAGATAATAGATATTGAGTCTAACGCTGCCAACCCAGGAAGACAGCAACTGCCTTCACCCCTCATGCTGGCATCCTCTTCCAGGTCTGAGAAGCCCATTGGTAGTTTGCTTATCCGCCACATTCACGTGTGGTTTTTTGTATCACCTGTCTTAGTTCATCCTCTCTCACAACCTAAGCTAAACTGAATGAAGACATAACAGCTGAAAGGCTTCTTCCCAGTTGTTTTCTCCTCAGAAAAGACTACAATTGGCTCTTCCGCAACTTTCTGCTCAAGCAGTTCTGTAGCAGATCCAGAAAAAAGTTGTATCATCATCCCAGTGGCAGAGAGGCATCTTAAATCACAAGACTAAAACTGCATGAGTACCTTCCAAAGAAGAAAAGATGAACAGCTCAACCAGATTTAATAGTTCAGTGATAGGTCAGGCACACCCTTGGGGACTGTACATGGTTATCCATCCAGCATCCATCTGCTATCTCACTGGAAGACTTGCTGGTGATATGGAGTGACAAACACTGGGCTGAGTAGTGGTGAATGGGAAAGCTCTGGCTCATGAAATCATGTTAGGAGTAGCCTTGAGTTGTGAATGATCTCCAAGAGCCAGCGATATTAAATCTATTTGGTTTTGTCTCTTGTTGCATTGTCTGTTGTGGAAATATAACCACTGGAGTCTCTAAAATGTCTGATGACACCCTGTGCCTCAGGAAGTACAGATCAAGAATGTGACTTCAGTATTGGCACATATATGGTTAAAGCTGATATCCAGATACAGACTTCAATTAGTAACTTTGAATAATAGTAGCATATTAGAAATGAGAGATACCATTTAGAAGAAAATATATAATCATGAGAGATCAAGAGAGAAACAGACTCTATCAAGCACTACAATGAGCATGATTCAAAAGATGATTCATAAAATTAAAATCCCAAATTCACCCCATGACCTGCCTCTTTTCAGATCAATGGAGAGAGTCACACGTCATCTTTGATATCTTTTCTATCTAAAAGATCCCTTTTCTGATCAGGTCAAAAAGCCCAACCTTACCAGCAGATGATGATTGGGACATATTTGGCAGCATCAAGAGTTCACCATTTAGGAACTGTCTTTTGCTATATAAGGCTGGAGGCAAAAACTCTTTTGTATCACAGACTCAAGCAATGAAGTATCAAAAGTCAGACAGTCATCAGCTTGCTCAGTTGTTGGGTGAGTGTGTCAGGGTACACCATAGCTGTATGACCATCCCAGCAGGCTACATATTACAGAGTGGGCTATTCTCCATCTTTGGCTCTTACCAAAGGGTTCAGCTGAGCTCTGACACTCCTCTGGGTCACAAATTCACAGGTGAGTGCACCTCAGATTTCACACCTACAGCTGCTCAACCCAACAGCTTGATGACCCCCACCAGTTATTGACCGCAGCTCCCGTATCAGTGATGGAGGTACCTACCTTATGTAGACATCTGGCTGAATCCTATCTTGGCTGCCTAATTTGCTGGTAAAAGGTATTGTCTGCGGTCAGCTTACTGAGATGGGCACTTCCCATCTGTCTAAGAGGCATGGCAGGAGCAGTTTGTGGTGACATCCCGTTGGTGACAGGTTTCTGCAGCGATGGCCATCAGCTTTAAGACCTGAGTGGAGGTGGAGTGGAGCAAGGAGGTGGGCAGAGTGGCGAAGAGCGAGTGGTGTCCCATCAGCTGGCACTGCCTCCCTTGTGCCAAGGCAGTCTCCCAGGTTATGGGTTATTCTCCTGCGTTAGCACCGTATGTGTGTGTGTTCATGTAAGTGCAGGAGAGAGGGAAGATTAAAATGTGTCCTTCCAATTAAGACATTATTTCCACCTCATTTAGATTTTCCTGTTCTTAATGCACTTCATCGTTTCAGTTCATTTTATCCAAGTGTTTTAAAAAGCTCTCCTCTTCTATTTCCCCCGGTGAGGATGATTAAGATAGAACAGGAATGATCTGCATGTTTCCAAACTTTGCTGCCTGTCTGGAATTAAATCACAGCTGCAACAAGGAGAGGAAAAAGAGTGGGGAGCTGTGTGCACACAGTCAGGCAAAGAGATCGAGTACCCAAACGCCACATGCAACAGTTTCAGCAAACCGCCCATATTTGGCCTTCAGCAGATGACACTACGTGGGAGTGGGGTTGGCAGTCTGTGTTGTGCCCTCACGTCTATCACTGTTTGTTCCCTGCGCTGGCTTTTGCTGGGATATAGTCACTGCAACTCGTTATAGAGATGCCATTGATGGGATAGAAATCAAATCCCTGTCCATGCTGGCAATACCAGTGAAGATAATCACCCAGCCCTGTGGCAGAAACAGGATTCCCCATCTGCCCTCCAGTTGCCTTTTGAAAAATCACTCCACATTTCTGCCCTGTGCAGAGTTTATCCAAACTTAGGACAGTGCTGAGGGGCATGAAGCAGATGTGCAGAGTGGAAGGGCACTGTGTCACTGGTGGAGGGGACATGTTTCTCCTTCAAACATGAGGGTGGCTTCTGCAGACACATGTGATTCATGTTTGATGTGTAAAACAGAGGAGAAGACCATCTAGCCTCCACGACTGGCTGCCCTGTCAGCTCTATCAGTGATGTCCAAGAAGAAAGCACCCACGCTCATAAATGGAGAATGAAGCCGCTCACTCATCTCGCTGTTGGATGGCAACTTCCAGACTGGATTTCAACTAGCAGAAGAGAGAAGGATATCAGTTTAGCTTAAAACCAGCAGACCGTCCTCCACTTTTGAACAGGGACTCCATAAAGCATTACAACATGAGGGTCATCAAGCAGAGCTCCTGGCTAGCTACTAAAATCACCTTGGCTTCTCATCCAGTGTTTCTACTTGAAAATCCAAAGCCACAGGACCTGCATTGCCTTGCTGGTTTAAATAATACTGTTGGAATTGAGAAAGTGCATGTTGTAGCAGGGTGGTGCACTGGCATTGCTCAATGTTGTGATGGTCAAAAATATCCAATTTCCCTATCAAACAGGCCATCCTATTCGGGTGGATGTAAAAGACGACCCCTGTTCCTCAGCATGTCCTGTTGTACAGAGATGCTGTATGCAGTGAGTGAGAATATTGTGTTAGCAAAGCCCATTTCATTTAAATGACTGTTTTCATATCACTGACTGGTATTTATTTACTTCATAGAGCATGTCTGAGGTCGTAATGAAAAATGACCCAACCTCACCACAGAGATTGCCCCATACTTAAGACGATTAAGATAAAGTCCCACATAAGTGGCCCTAATAAAAGGAATTTATCACAAGACATGGAGAGGAAGGTATCTTTATTCACGAGGTGGATAGCACTAAGGGTTGTCATTGCAGATTTTCAGTTCAGGAAATTATCATTCATTCTCCAAATTACTGACTGCACAAAAATTACTAAATGGTGCGTTATCACTCCCTCTCAGCACGAGAATGTCTTTGTTGTACGTTTGATTACAAATGGCTTGCCCCATGATTATCATCAATAAATCACAGGTAAGCACAGCACATGCCATGAGGAGGCTTGGCTGAGAGGCTTCTGGAGCTGGCGTGAAAGGAAAGACAAAAGCACCCTCCGGTGTGGAGCTGTGGTCTTTCAGTTTGGTAATAACTCACTTCGTCGTGTTGTTTATGCACAAGGACAGCCGTGGCCTCGCATGGTCACAGCGAGAATTCATAGACATTGAAAATGCATTTCCTTACCTCTTCATAAATCCATGAAAGGCAGAGATACCTGGGTGGTGGTTTTTTTGGTTGTTTTTTTTTTTTTTGCTCCTGCATCCTGCCAGGAGGAACGTAGACACAGCAGGTACCAATGGCAGCCCAGGATAACAAATGAGGAGAATATAAGTGATACTTCTGCAGCTCTACAGTAAGTTTGCTAAACACAATGTCCCTGTAACAAAAAAGTATGAGGCAAGCCAGACCCATCTGCAAGGAGCCTTTGGGCTCTTCCTCCTTCCATGATGTGTCAGTGATCCCTGACTGAATTTAGGACACATCTGTTGGTTTCTTCTGAAGACAATGTGAGACTTTTTGTTGTGAAAAAGCATCCCTGTATCCACAGACCCATCGGTAACATGAAGAAGAGGTAATACTCTCCAAGATGGAAGGGCTTTGCCTGCATCCTAGTATCCAAATATGCTTTAGGTGAGGTACATGGAAACATCACAACTTGGAGAAGAGCTGTTTATTTTTCTCCTGTTGAGTCCACAGAAGGATCTTAGTCAGCTTACTGATACCTCACAAAGACCAGTTTGCATTTATTCAAGAAGACAACTGTGCATAATTTTACTGATAAAACAGAAGATTTTCTTGTGCATTCTGAAATTAATTTGGATCTCCAAAAGACAGTAGATGGGTCTTCAGACTTGTTCCAGCAGAAGCACGCTGTGTGGTCATTTTATTGGTGCTTTTTGCTCCTGCCTTAGAGCAAACCCCTTCATCATTACCTGTGGGTAAAAAGAAAACCAAATTCTTAGTGGGTATGCTCACCTCCTGTCAAAGTTCATCCCTACTCCACACTTGAGTCACTCATCTATAAGGTTGTCTCCTACAGCTTTTGTGATGAGAAAAATCCAGAAAGGCAGAGAGAAGTTTTTCCAGGAAAGCTGTGTCAGAGAGTAGGAAGGAATATACAAGGAGCCAAGGCAATCCCAAAACAGCTGGTGATGTGTTGTGCGTCTATATTTGGAGGCAGATGTTCAGCCTGGTGAACAGTGTTTGCTGTCCAGTGAAGCAGAACCTGTTTCAACTGTGAAATCTCTGAAGAATTCCCCCAGCAGCACGATGCTGTTTTTTTCCCATCAGCTGCCTCTTACTTCCTCTCCTTCCTCTGGTTCATAAGAAAATGAAGAGGCTATTTTAAAAACCTCTCAGTGCATAGAGCCCAGCTACTGGGTGCATTGGGGGCCAGGGGAAGGAGCAGACACGCTCACTGTGGTGTGAAAGGGATGGAGCACAGAGATTAAGATCTCTATCATGGTTTGTGGCTCCAGAGATTACAGTGTATTAAGGCTCTGACAGTGTTGACAAACACTGCCCCAATTAGGAATTAGCCTGGCATGGCATCTGATAGCACTGCTTGCTGCTGACCTGCTAAACGGACTGCCCTTCCCTCCCCCCTACTCATTTAGTGGGGCAGAGGGCAGCAAACAAAACCGGAGACCTCTTTCCACCATCCCTTCTCCTCCCTCTTCTCCTTAATTGATGCATCTCCATTGACAACCCTGGGCCTGATGTATGAATATTAATGCCAGTTATCATGCTCCAGAAATGCCTGCCCTCCTGCATCCAGCCCAGCATTGCCTGGTACCACTGGTGATGTTCCAGCCATGCATGTTTTCTTTCAGTGTTATTGGACCCATGTTCATCAAATAGCAAAGGAAGTATCTTTATTTCTTGAAGGCAGTGTCCATCTAATGTAAAACTTATCCAGACCCCACGACCTTCCAAACCCATCCTGCCTTCTTGGTGTCTCACATCACGGGATATAAAAACACTGGTCATCATCACAACTGCAATCAGTACAACTGATACAAGGGGAGAAGATGTTATTACACCTACACTTCTTGAGGGGAAATGCAGGAAGAATAGACATACCAACAGTCATGGTAAATTCAGGTCACAGAAAGGTAGTGAACTGTGGGTGCTTACCCAAGCCTTCTCCAAGGCTTTTTGGCTTTGGAGTGAGATGCACCAACTGGAAGACAACAAAGAGGAGCTGAATCCATTTGCTTTATTGTGGATATTTAAAAGCAACAGAAGTGCAGACAGAACAGGGGGCCAGGATCACAGCAGGTGACTGTTGGGGACTGTTAAGATGATCTGTACAGAAATGAACAGAGTATCTGCGTAAGCATTTTGAAGACTGGAGAGCTGGAATGCCTGTGTGGGTAAATGTTTTATTTGAACATGAAGGTAATACAGGACAGGAACTCTCTTCTACTCTGCTTTGGGCCATGACTGATAAGAGGATTCTCGGATGAAGGGTCTCACCACCGCTCTTGCATATGTAACATGGACCAAGGTGCTTGAGGAACTGCTCTCACTTCCCTGGTATTTTGGATCAGAGTTGTTTTCTGGGTGATGCCAAAGCAGACACAGCTTTCAGAGATCACGGTACTGATGCAGGACTCCCACCATGTATTCCCAATACACCACCAGTATTATATATTGTGTTTGTACTTTTGCAGCTCCAGATTACTCTTGTCCTGCCGTAACTGTCTCTGCTAGTCTTCTCTTGCAGCAGCCCATCCTCACTAAATGGCAAGGAAAAGTCAACAAGGAAATGTTCAAGGACTTACCCTATCCTGATCTAGGCACACAGGGATTCCCCCCATGTAACTTGCTTAGTGCAGATGCCTAATTTAGGCAGCAAAATTTGGTCAGATGAATTCTGTTCCCAGCCTAGTTTTAATGACCACTACCACAAGCAAAGATCTTCCTTCTAGGGAAAGCATCATCCTTCATTAGTTCCAATAATGGTAGCAATAGTAAAAAGATCTGTAACACCATCACTAAGTACCCAGGGCATAGAGAGCAATTCCCAATTTGTAGAGTCAGACACAGGCCATGGGACCACACATCACATAGATGCATGCAGCCTGACAGCTCACATCAACTGACAGCCCCAACAGCAGCAGAGCTAATCGCTGGCAAACCATCTCCATGTAAAAAAATGGAGTTTGACTTTCCAAGTCCTCTCCTGGAGGAAGAGATGCCAGGGAGAAAGCATCTGCTGTGTCTTGCTAAGCAACAGGTTGCTATGAGGTGAGAGTGAGTTGGGCTGTGCCTGCACAATGGACTCCCACTTTTGGTGGCCATGAACTTAGCAGTAATGCTGGATGAAGTTGGCTTTAGTTGTTTTCAGAGTTAAGCCTTGCTTGAAGACAGAGTGTTGTCTAAATCAGATCCTGTCCTGACATCCCTGGTTGTTCTGACCCTGTAATTGCACTGATGCTGGTACCCTTGTTGACTGGTGACAGTCACAAACCAGGTTTTCCATCTGTACGTCCCTCCCCTTCCTAGAACAGGAGGCTTTTACATGCATTTATTGCTCCAGCTCGTGCGTTTCCATTAGACGGAGGAGGACTGGGGGAGGCACGCTGTTTTGGTTCACCTTTCTGCAGCAGTGGAAATTGATAAGGTTCATATGCATACAAAAGGCTGAATGGAGAGGCAGGAGGGTGAACGGGGTCATACACCCAGATGGATTTTTTAATTCCGGGGGAAAATAACACCACGCTCTCAAGTGATAACTGAGCCTTTCTTCCCAACTCGGACCAAAATATGATTTTTCATCTGCACATTGGAGGAGAGGAAAATTATACAGAATTTCATTCTGCAGAATAATAAAGCTTCATGCTGAATAAAGCTCCCATAAGCCAGTGTAATTACTGAAGGGCAGGAAATACACTTTCAGTTTATATCTAATCACAATGCCATATTGTGTGCTGTGAAAAGGACTTCTGGAGGCCAGAGCGTTGCTGGAATGTGAGCAGGCTCTGAAGTCTTTCTTCTTGGCAGGACTTTTTTGGCTGTGAAAAAAGGGAGACGACTAGCTGAAGTCACTTAAGAGGGCATAAAAAGACTGCTTGAGAAGGAGTTTGGAAGACCTTTGTTTTAGGCTTCAGACTCAACCCTGGCAGCTCTTTGACCTCAATTTGGGACTTTGGTGTTGTGGCCTGGGGAGCCACCAGGAGGTCCAAAGGAGCACATGGGTGGTTTAGGGTTGAATGCTACCACTCCGTCCTGTATGAACCTGGGCTTGTACGTATAACTATCATAGAATCAAAGCAGCATAGAACACCAGGTTGGAAAGGACCTCAAGGATCATCTGGTCCAACCTTTATTGGCAAAAGCATGGTCTAGACAAGACGGCCCAGCACCCTGTGCAGCTGAATCTTAAAAGTGCCCAATGCTGGGAAATCCACCACTTCCCTGGGGAGATTATTCCACTGTCTGATTGTTCTCATTGTGAAAAATTTTCCTCTTGTGTCCAATCAGAATCTCCCCAGGAGTAACTTGTACCCATTACCCCTTGCCTTTTCCATGTGACTCCTTGTAAAAATAGAGTCTCCATCTTCTTTGTAGCCACCCTTTGAAGTGGAACGTGGTGATAAGGTCTCCCCTAAGCCTTCTCTTCTCAAGGCTGAACAAACTCAATTCTCTCAGCCTTTCCTCACATGGCAAGCTGCCCAGGCCTTTGATCATCTTTGTGGCCCTTCTCTGGGCCCAGATGCTGCTGTCGCCTGGTATTTCTTCCTTCTCTTCCTATCCTATCCTCATGGCACACTGCAGCCACAAAACCCTCTGCATAGGCCAGCCAGAAGTTGTGACACCCTCAAAATGTCAGAGGTTGTGATAGGGCTGCTCAGGGGCAAGTGCTACTCAACAGGGTTCAGCAACTTAAAACAAGGGATTGGTCAAAGCAGCATAGGAAATGCCTAGTAAGGTTTTGAATGGGTTTGAGAGATACTGAAAGGATGTGTTCATTGAGGGGAAAAGCAATGCAAAAGGGCAGTGAGGGGAAAGAGGCGATGCTTTATGCAGTAAGAACTACTAAAGAGGATGACAAAACCCCCTTCGCACAGCTTGAAACATTGCTCCTGTGCCAGTAAATACAGAGTATAAACCTGTTCCCAGTGTGCATTTTATTCCAAGGCCCTTACACTAAATCCCCTGTGGCACCTTGTGAAAGGCGGCTGCAGTGTGTGAAGTACTGTAGGATGGAAGGCCCATCTAGGTTAGCAGGAAGGTGACAGCCCATGACAGGGATATGTGTGTGTGTGTGTGTGTGTGTGTGTGTGCACAAATATATGGCAAAAGGCTCTGCTACAGCCTGAAAAAAATCCTCCATATGCCCTCAACTGAGGTTTTAACCTCACTGGAAAGAGGTAAAAAAGTAATGCAACTATGAAAATACCCTCACTACTTGCAGCTCCTCTGGTTTATGTTCAGATTAATTTGTTTGAAGTAGAGGAACACAGAGTGGAGAGGGGAAATCTGACAGAGGGAAAGCAGCTTTCCTGGCTGGAGAGGCCAGCTCCCACCTCCACCATACCAGCTCTGGAAAATACTGATGGTAAGTTGTCTGTCTCCCTGATGTGGAGAACAGCTCTATGATTTAGGAGGTGTCTCTGATCCAGAGGGCATTTCTAGTACCCCTCCTTATCTGGTTGGTCTTGTATCCCTGTTTTAGAGGTTGTTGTTGGCTCCATCTCTCACGTGACTGTTACAGGTTCAGAGGACCACGGTGACTCAGAGCCAAGGTACTTGACAGGGATGCTGCGTGTGGAGGTGCACCTCCCTCACTGGGAACAGGTAGACTGGGTTACACTCCACAGTTTCCCTGCTTTGATACTACAGATATATTTGTAATTTCCAAAATACACTGCTTCATGTCATTTTCATTTGCTCTGGCACCAACATTGTCTTTTGTCCCTTCTATTTGCCCCTTAAAAAAAGCATTCGTATTTTTACTCAGACAGTACAAGTTATTTGTTAGACAAACCAAGAGCTGTTTCTTAACACCACCTTTCTGTTCCCCTGCCCACTCTCCAGCTTCTTCCCTGAGGGTTGGACAACCTCTTCCATCATGAGGACTACCCAGGTGAAATCTTGCCCATGACATATAGGACACCATGCAGTGTCACTGGTCTGAACTGGGAATGCTTCACCTGAAAGAGGCTTTTTCATAGTACGACTCATTGGTGGCTCATAGACATCCTCTGGTTAACTAATACACTCACATCTTTCTGCTCCTCTCTCATTTCCAACTGATGAGCTCCCAGTTTAGAGCAGAATTTCTTGTTAATCCCCAAGTGCATGACCTTGCATTTAGTAGTCTTAAATTTCATCCCATTTCCTTTACTCTCGTCTTCAAGATTATGCAGTTCTCCATGTATGGTATTGTGATCCTCCTTTACTTTGCTGACAGCTCCTAAATTTATGAGGACTAGAAAATTGACAGGAAACTTAAGGCCGAGTCTGGCTGTTTATCTCGGATGGGAAGGGTGGTTGGGGGTGAAGCCCCCATATGTGGGTGCAGAGGACAGCAAGCAAAACAGCAAGCAACTGCCTGACCCTGCAATCACGCGCTTCATAAAAAAATCACCCATCGTGGGATCTGCCGGAGAGGAAATATCTTCTCTGATTGATCAAACCCATTTGTTCTCTGTTCAACCAGGAGACTGTCAACTTGGTTCATTTGGTGGTCAAAGACCAGCGGCCTGATAACGTGCATGGGAGCTGAGGTGGAAGACTGATAGACTGCCAAGATGGCTGGCCAGCATCGCTGGTCCGTCCAGACCAGGGCATACATGGAGAATGGATGGCAGAAGTCTGCAGTGATTTCCCATTTGATGGCTCTGTGGCATAAAAAAATACCCCCCTGCCAAAATGATGAATCCTCTGCTTGGAAGGTGACTGCACTGCATCCATTGCTACTGAACAGTGGCTATGCAGGTGTGCCAGGTTTCCTATGCCATAGGTCCCCCGATCTACAAAAAGGATGGTTTGATATTTTAAAGCACTGATTTACAAAGCCATCCGAAATGTTTTGAATGTCCTAACTCACATCCAAAGTTAAAAGAAGACAGTCAGGACTAGAGTTCAGGAAGATGTCAGAGATGCTGGTGCAGCCCCAACTGTGTAATAGCCCACTTGGCTATTTAAAGCTGGGATTTATTTCCTTCTCAGTGTATGCTCTAAAGACTTGTGCGCCACCACATCTGAAAGAAAGGATGCTGAGCAGAGAGAGGTATCCTCTGCTTCACATGCACAGATATAATATTTCTGGTTAAATGAAAACTGTGTGGGACTTCTCTCCAAACTCCTCGGCAACGGGAGACCTCCTAGTCCAAGGACTCATGCATCTGCATTCCCTGAGAGACCCCATTTGGCTCTGCAAAATCCTCTGTCTGCACAGAGTTAGCCTCTAACCTCTCTCCATTTCAGACGGGAGTGCAACTGTTTTGCACTAAGCAGTTAGCCGAGGGGATTCAGCCCTCCCAATCAGCACAACTAAAGCATGAAATGAGGACACAGAACGAGAGAGCGAGCAGGGGGGACCACGCGCCGCTTCTCCCACATCACCAAAAAAAAAAAAAAAAAAAAAAAAAAAGGAAGAAAGCAGAGCCTTTGCATTATTATGTGTTCTGTCCAGACCGCAAATGCTCTATTTTTATATACCTCCCCATCTCCCCCCAGCCCTGTCCCCTCCTCCTCCGCCCGCATAGGCAAAGTTCTTGAATCAGCAGATTCTGAGCTCGAGAGCAGTAAAGAGCTATTGAGGGACGGACTCTGATAGCATTACAACCATACATGGAGCCATTTTCTGTGGCGAATCGCTGAGTTCTACCTGGTTATCTCCTGCCTTGCACATCACTTCCGAATGACATGCTCTCAGTCTGGGCAAAAAATGAGAGTTTTTTTTTTAAGAGCTGGGATTTCAATAATATGTGACGAAAGGATGAGATTACTTTCTGAGGTGGGAGAAGGCGAGAGAGGGGGAGAGAGGGAGAGGAGATGAAGAGCAAGTTCTTGGTCCTTTATGAAGTTTCTTAGCAAGGCTTCTTCTGTGGTGGTAAAGGCAGCCCAGTTGCCTTTCTTTGGATGGCTTCTTACCCTTTCCCCAGGTGAAGGGGGCTAGGAGAAGTCCCGTACTGCTCCATGGGTGAGCCTTTCTCACGGCCAGGCTGGTTAGCGCAGCTACTGGGAGCTACCTGCTTTACAAATGCCACCAACCTTGGCCTCCTATGCACCACCAAGAAGAAGAAATGGGTCATTCTCTGTAGACGTGCTTGCTTGTGTCAGTGCTCTGGTAGCTGCTTTCACAGGCACATGCCTTGGACCACCTTTGCAATAGCTGGGAACTGTGTTCAGTTTACAAGCACTGTGAGGTGCCCAGCAGCCAATAGGTGTACGTGTAATTCATTAAATGCTCTGGCTAATGAAGAGATTGCCTGGCTGTGAATGTCACTGGAAGTAGAAGCTACAGAGACAACTCTAAAGGATGGCTGAGATGCATCACATCCCCAGATCTCTTCTGCTCTCTGGGGAAGTCACCTCAGACTCAGCAAAACCTGTGACCCTATGGATGAACTGTAGGCAGGGCCAGAAATACATCTGGAGGTGAAGGAGTCCTGTCTTTGCTGGAGCCATTGCATTGTTTGGTGCTTGAGTAGGATTTAGGGTCTTCAATAATGATTGCCTATTTATGAGTGACATTGCAGGGAGGGAGATGCAATTCCAGCAGAGATTGGAGAAGATCACTTCCCTGCCCAGGAGCTCTGGTGACCAAGACAAAGTCCTCATGGTAATGTCCATAGGCAGCAATTTCCAATGGTGAGTAGGTCACCAGGGATGCAGGAGCTTCATGCAGCTGCAGCAACATGGAGGGTATCAGCACGGGAGCTAAATGGTTTAAGCTGTGTGGATAAACCTGAATGCATTGCTTTCTCATTTTGCTGGCTGAGTGGGAGAATACAGGGTTGTAATTCTTCCTTAAAGACCCAAAGCTTCATCCCAAACCTGTCTTCAGAGAAAAGTTGAACAGTCTCAATCTCACCAAAATGCTGTTCCCCTCCGGTGCCCACCTGGATGTGCTCTTTGATCTCCCATTCATTTACCAGACACAGTAGCTGGGGAGAGCAGGCAGTGTGGGGGAACATGAACACCTCCTCTCCCCAGAGCCAGATGCGATCACCTGTTCGTCACAGCCAGCTGCGGGCTGTCTGTGTCAAGGAACAATCTGACAAAGTGCACCGGGTGAAATTTTGCTGGCTTCTGTCTTTAGATAAGGGCGCTATCACTGACTCAACATATTTTATGTATAACACACCCGATGCAAAAAGCATTCAAGCATCAGGCTTGTTTAAATGTATTTGATGGTATCTGGAAAAACCAGTTAACACTTCTCAGCTTGATGCGGGATGCTCTGTATGGCGAATCACTTCAGGAGAGGCCATCGCAGCTTGTCCTCCGTGCTCAAACCTGCCTGCTAGCCATGGGCAGCGAGGAGGGAGGAGGACAGTCTCCTTCATAAGGCCCTGATGAAGTAGCTTAGCTCTCTAAGGAGCAAGAACACCACAGGAGGAGCAGGATGGACAACCTGTCTACAAAGACTCCTTCCAACCTCCACAGCTGTGAGCGTGGGGACATTTGGCCAATGTGCCAGTACTTATCAGTCAGCTCCAAATGTATCTGGATGTCTTATAGAACCTGAGATTGCTATGTCTCTTCACCACCACTGGCAGCATGGGTGTTGTCTTAAAACCTGTTTTCACCAACACACACCTCTGCTTTCAGTGAAGAATGTCCCTGAGGCTGGTATTGCCATGTTGCATGGGGTTTCTGCCTGGATTTGACCTCACTTTCCCCTTCCTGGGAAGAAAGTGATAACTCAGATAAACATTTTCCAGAAAATTAAAATGCCATCACTTTTTCAGAGGTGTTTTATTTTTTTAAACTGGATTTTACAAGAACACATGAGAAACAGATAGAGGCAAACCACTCCTAAGTCTTTCTTTCTATTTACAAGAGAGTCCTGTATCTTGAATTTATGATCCTTGATCCAAGCTCATGTGCTAGCTGTAAGAAAATAGACAGTTTTGATGTGCTCTGTTAGAGAAAATATAACACACCATTACTTTTGAACCAGTAGACTTTCTGGGTTGGGGTAGGTATATCTGGGGAGAAGTGAGAAATGAAGAGATTTATTACTCTGTCTATTACTTCTCATCAGCCCCATCTCTGTTCATCAAACAAATGAAGTGGAGTTTGCACACAAAAATCCTTAATTCCACATACATCAAAACAGGGGACTTCATGTAGTACCTACACTTGCAGAGGTTCACATGATATCATTAATTATGAGGCTGGGCAATGACCAAGTTACTTCAGTTGACATTTGTTCGAGAGCCCATCGCTACTTTTCCCAGTGGTAAGGAAAAAATGTGCAAGAAGGACCTCTGCTCCTTGGGAAGAGGCAAAATGCCAAATACAGAGGGGTGTTGGTGCTCTGTCATAGCACAGTTTAGACTACCTGGAGAGAGAAGGTGGTGGTCGGTATAAGGATGCACAGTTGCAACACAGGGTCAGTACCATGTTCTTCTTGTACAAGGGAAAAAGCAGTGAAAAACTTGCCTACTCTCTCATTTTTGTCATCACTATTTGCTGGGAGGCAGGGATGAAATCTGAAAGTCTTGGGGTGGCATTAGCTTGCTGGAGTTCAAGGATCCCTGACACAGATGTTGCCATTTGCTGAGTCAGTCTGTTCTCCCCTTGCTGGTGATGGAGAGAAGCAAGTTCTTGTCCTCTCTCAGATGCTTGCCCTGGGTGAACCGTGCTCCTCATGTCCTCTTTTTTGGTTTACCATAAAGTGGAACCAAGAAGCTCAAAGTCAGAAAGCCTCACATGAAGCCTGGTTACCACCTGTGGAGAAATCCTGCTGTCCCTTCTCAAGGCTGCTACTAACTGAGCTGGGAACTGAAGCAAAGCACTTTCCTTATCCTGGACCCCTGTTTCTCCATCTGCAAAATGAGGCTTACAGTTTGGAAAAAACACTTAAAAATCCATAGATGAGATTCATCAGCTACTTACAAGAAATCACAACTATTTTTCTAAATTACAGATTAACAAATGAATCATTATTCCCTGAAGGTACCAAGAGGCAGCACTTTGTTGATGTTCAGAATCTGGGAGGAAAACTCCAACAATACCTTTTTTTTTTTTTTTTTTTTTTTTTTTTTTTTTTTTTTTTTTTTCTGTTTAAAACCCACATTTTCCCGCAGGAGCCCATGCTCTGCTCCTTGGTTGGGGTGCAAGAAGAGGAGGAGGAGGAGGAGAGGAAGAGTGTGTGTGTGTGTATGTGTGTGTGTGTGTGTGTAGGGTGTCTGGGGCTAGTGACGAAGGATCTTTTTGTGAAGATCAGCAGTTCTCTATGCTTTTATCCCAGGCAAAGATTACATTTAACTCCCAGGGGTCTTTGCTTCCTCAGATCCTTTTCAGACTGAGTCACTGTAGCACTGCAGATAGTTTTGGGTGTCCTTTCATTTTTTTTGACAGTATTAAATATATACCCCAGTGAGCCATAAATCAGTGGTTTATCAGAGAATAAATCATATCTGTAATAAGGGACCACTTTCTTTTAATTGGACAGTGCATTAAATGAAACAGATATACTTCCTCAAAGAATACAAAATTGTGTCAGCTAGCCTTCTTTAATGAATTTTAATTTTAAACCACCTTTTCTTTGAGAGAAAAGCTATCTTTCCCCCTCTCTCCAGTAAAATTATATCCTAACTGGAGGATTTGCTGAGTTTTATGGGTTATTATATTCACACCACTATATCTTTCATTCCTACGGTAACGTAGCAGCCTTTACTCCAGGTTCAAATTGGTTTGTGTTGAGACGAGTCTTTTAGCAAATTAATATTTGTTTGTGTGTGCAAGATGTCTGCGTGTTTGCATGTGCTTGAGTGCACATGTGTAAATGGATAAAACATGTCTCTGACTCCAGTTGCAGGACCCAGCCCACCCTGACTAAGTGCTATGTATGAGAATTGCTTATACCTTCTCGCTCAGGCAGCGATAAGCCTTTTCCCAACAGGAGCAGCAACTAAACAGAGCAGAGATACACTGGTAAAACTTGTCTTAGAAATGCTGAGACTAGAAATTATGCAAATGTGGGACGTCTGTATCCAAAGAGTTTCTGTAAATAGACTGTGCCATGTCACAATTCTGTTGGCAAAATCTTTTATTCCTTTGCTGACACATTACCGGTTGGATCAGATTTTATTTGTGAGAGCATTGCCACAAAAGAGATGGCACCCCTAACATCTGTCTGAATCCTGGGGAAAACCTCTGCACTCTAAGTACTGTCCTAGCTGACTTTTAAATAATTCAGGTAACGAGTAGTGACCACGGAGTCAAGGAGTAAATTCCTTGGGAAGAGGAGGAGGATTCGTTTCATTTTGTAAGCAATTACGGACCACCTGATCAGGGAATGAAACAATGCAATGCATTAAAGGATCGGAGACACAGCACAAATGACATAAAATTGTAAAATAGAGATGAGGAGTTTTCTTGCTCTTTCTCATTCAGATCACAACCTCTTTAGGGCAGCAACAATGGAACGAGAGTTGGAATTCTGGCCCTTTGGGAAAATCATGACATTTTTGACATTTTCTTTTCAGCAGAGCTGGTGCTTTGTCACGGGAAGAGCTAAAAAATTCTGATCTGAAGGGTTGTGCTTTGCAGAATGGCTTTTGTGTCACCTGAGGTTAGACGTCACATCTGAACAAGTCAGCTGGAGCATTTGTATCTCCCGTTGCAGGAGAGGTGTGCAAGGGCTGCCATTCCTGGGCTGTTCCCTCTTCAGGGCCAGGGCTGCGGGATCTCCTACCCCACACTGCTTTGATGCAAGTGGGGGTGAAGTCTTGATGTGGGTTGCAAGCCTGCTTAGGAGGTGGGTGAACAGGGAAGAACAGAGTTACAAAGTACAAATAGTAGGTCTTCCATTGGTAAAAAAAAAAAAAAAAAAAAAAAAAAAAAAAAAAAAAAAAGGAAAAAGGAAAAAACCCAAAACTTCTTCAGTAACCAACTTTTCCATTAAAAAATGGCCCTGATGTCCACCCCAGAAGGTGGGCGCAGAACAGAATGGGAAGGAGACATCTGAACTGATCCATCACTCTGGGCTGTCTCCATCCCTCCCACGGCAAAGATGGCTGGTCATCTGTGAACCAGCCTGACCAACTCAACACCACCTCTCCTCTTCTTGCTCAGCAATAACATTTTGTGAAGGCAGCCGACGTTTTCAGGTCTATTTGCTGCCGAGTAAGGGTATTGACTTCTGCTTCCTTTGGCTGCCCACCCTGAAATCCGCCAGTGTCTTGCAACATCATAGCCCCACCATTTCTCACTCATAAGGTAGACAGGCTCTGCAATAATTTTCTTTTAAATGTAATGTTAGTAAAATCCTTATGAATTTGAATATCTTTTATTATTTTCAGCCCTGTGCTTATATTTCCCACCAATACCTTGGGTATGATTTTTCTCCCCTGAGTGCCCAAATGGGTCACTGTAGGTAATAACTGGTTATTAGCTCTAGGCAGAGGCAGCATGCATTTCCAACCAGGCATGAGAAGATATTACAGACAGAAATATAATATTATTTCAGAATTCTTGTCCTTGGTGGGTTTGGAGTAGGTATTATTTTCTTTTTTGTTTTGCTGGTTGAATTTCTAAGGAACTAAAGGCTTAGAAACATAAATTCTTTATCCTTGTCATCTTAATTCATATCTTCTCTGGTATGACTGTTTCTTGGTGCCATCATTTGTCTTGAAATGCTTTTGAAACCTTGGCTTCTTTTTTTTCCTCATTTACTTTTCTGTTAAATTCTAGAGTAGTTAAATGGAGACACTTGCCCAGATCTGTATACTTCTTACACAAGTTATTCATTGTTCAGCAATTTAAGAGGTAGAATAAGACTGCATGGTCATCATCATACATAGTACATTAAGCCTTGAAGCTTAATATTGTATATAATGCATGTTTCTTTCTGCATAATGAGATTGGGAAATCTAAAAGACAGCTTTTTTTTTTTTTTTTAAATGAAAGCTTTCAAACTAAAAAAAAAAAAACAAAAACAAAACAAAACAAAAAACAAAACACCAACAAACCAACCAACCAAAAAACCCACCATGAATTGTTCGGGGAAAAGCTTTGTTTAAATGCCTGAAGGTTAATCAGATTGGTCAGCAGACCTTAAATCTTTACAAGGTATCTTCTCAAAGGAGGACCCTGCCATCTCGTCTCACATTGCTACAACTGCTATCTACTGCAACTGCCAGGATTTACCTGGGTCCCGACATCTCCTTCTTGATAGGAGAGTCGCAGATTTTGCAGCCACTGCATGTGCCTCTGAAATAAACTGGGAAGAAGAAAAAGATTCTCCATGGATGAGATTTGATCACACTGTGTGGCATCACAGATGTAAAAAAGTCAAGCTCAGAAAAACATTCTACACCTACCTTCACTTCAACAGACACCGGTCATCTCTGCCAGGCTGCACTTTGATTTTGGGCGTGCGCTGATCCCCCACACAACCACCTGGCTGTGAGAGGCTGAGGTCTTGCCTGCATTAGGAAAACTGTCCAAATTCGGATGCTGTCTTAACACGAGTATAATAAAACCAATATAACACAAGAGCAGTAGGCAAGGAGAGGTATGCCACCTAGTGTGCACTGTTCAGTTAATAAAACGTTTATTTACTGCTCAGTTGAAAACGTTACATCCTTCTGCTCTGTGAAGTTTAACAAGGCTGCCTTCAGATTTTTACTTAATGCTTAAATAACTTTTAGAGGCTGGGCATACCCTGTGCCAGGTGGGAAGTCTGTTTTAAATCCAGAGGCTTGGTGCAAGGAGGAACCATGAAGGCTAGTGTCGGCAGAGGATTCGCTCCTCCATCCTCAGCAAGCAGCTGAATGCACCAGCAACAGAGAAATCAAGGCAAAGGGATGAAGAACATTTTGTTTCCTCTGCGTTTGTCATTAAAAGATCCACCATGGGTTTCCCTCTCCTCCAGTTCATGCTCAGCCCTGTCTTGATCTCACCCCAACGTTGCTGCAGCACCATCGCCAGGTCCTACCGGGAAGGTGCCCATGGGTGCAAGACCTTTGGGTGCAAGGACGAGCTGGGCATTCAAGGGGTCTGGGTGCACATGGGCTCCACCACACCTTGCACCAAATCCCACCAGGAGGATGAGGCTGCCCTCATGATGGGGCAGAGAGGGGATGGAGGACACCCAAAAGCCCTCAGGAAGGCGAGCACCCCTTTTCTCATTTAGGTGGTCATGTCCAACCTTCTGGTGGCGAGTAGGAAAGGTGACCACCTCTTGGAGAAGGAGGGGAGGGAAAGTTGGGGCATAAGAGCCCACCCTGGCACGTGGCCAGGAATGGCCTTCTGGTGTGATGTGCTCTTGGATTTTATTTAAATCAGTAAGACGAGAGGACAGTTCAGAGCACTGGATTAATTCCACTTTCTCCCTTTCGTTCTCTCTTTTTTTATTAGGAAAATAAAAGAGACTTTGAAATATTAAGAGAGAGTGGGATTAGAGCCCTCTCCTGCTACCCCAGTCTTTCCTCCCCTATTAATTTCCACTTGATTAGAATTCTTTTTGAAGTATTTAAATATGGACAATAGGAAAAAGGGAGGGTGAAGTTATTGAATATCAGTTAAACTGTATTAATATAAGCTCAGTTCCAGCTTTTATATAGATAGTTCATATATATGTATAGTTTCCACTAGTAATAAAGTAGATCTATCCCTCCTCCCCTACCTAAAGTAATTATGATTTTTAAAAAAACTATAATGAAACTCTTAAACTTTAATAGCCCATTTATAAATCCCCAGCTTAAAATTTAAATGCTTTAAAAAAAGTTTTAGAACTGTAGAAATTTGATGGTTTTTCCCCCTTTTTTCTCTTTTTTTTACATAAGAGACACTTTTATACCACAAAACTTTTGAAGGCACACAGCAGTTCATGAACAGTCACCCCTGGCCTCAGTGGAAATTGGGGTGCTAAGGGGCCAGTAAGGAGGATGTAGGCCTTTCTGTGCTAGCGTGGGGAGGTGGTGGTACTCGCCCCTGTGCCAGTGAGGTGGTCCTGGTAGCCTCACCTAGGACTAGACAACAGCTGGAAAACAACTTTTCTCTTTGATAGCCAGCACCCAAATGCTTCACTGTCGTACTTGGTGTGGTACAGAGGCCCCGAGCTTTCATTTTCTTAGTGAAGAGTAAATCCAAGCTTGCTAATGGATGGTTTGGGGTCCCTGTGACTGACAGCACTGGGTGTCCGTGTCATGGTCATTTTGCACCTCCTGACTCATCACCTGCTGGGAGCTGAGCCGTTCTTTGGGGTTTTATTTATAAATCGGTACTTTTATAAACCAGATTTAGATATCTCCATCCAGATTCATAAATCCTCTCAGCTAACCTAAGAACTGCAGTTTGATTTACAAACCATGACTTTTCACATCAGATTTAACTCTCTGACTGGCTTCTGAAACATTCAATTGGCTTAGAAGTCAGGAAATAGATTTACAAATCCTAAAACAGATTTACAAATCCTAAAACAAAAAAAAAAAAAAAAAAAAAAAAAAAAAGGTGTTTGTTTGCAAATCTTTTCTTTGCATTAGAAATACAAGAGACTGATTTATAGCTCAGGATTCTGAGGTCCTGTCACCTTTATGATCGGCTGTATAGATCCAGCTCTTCCTTTTGAATGCAAAACCCCGATCTGTAAATCTCAGCCGATTTTTCTAGCTCTGACTGATCCTAACCTCTAGCTAGGCTGTAGGCTACAGCAGGGGCTGGCATGAGTCCCACCATTATCACCAACCCCTGTACCCAAGAGATGACCACCAGATGACCATTGCTGCCACCCATGAGGACACAACACCAACCATGCCATGAGGAGGGCACGATTACCACGGCAGCAATGGAAATATTTTTTAAAATGCTTAATGAGAGGAAGGCAGTTACCCAAGGAGGGGATGTATTTAGGAACGTGAAGTCCCCTCTCCAACGGGTTGTGGCACGTCCTCAGAAGTGCTGTGATACACATCCTTCCTCTCCATGCTGCAGCGGTCCTCTATCCTGTCTCCTGAGACAGGCTTAGCACCAAAGTAATCACAACTCATGGTCTTGTGCTCTTATAAATGCATTGGAAACAGTCCAACTGATATATTTTTGTGGTGCCTCCATTGTGGCTTGATGGGCACTGCTTGAAGGGGAAAGAAAAGGAATTTTATATCTGCTGTGGATAATTTGTTATACAGCATTTTCAAAGCGTCATGTCTTTTCTCTGAGGTGGTGGACCTCTGCACCAGATTCAACAAATAAACACTCTGTAATTTAACTGTTTCCCTTGCAAATTGTGGCTAATGATGCAAACTCCCATCTCCATAATATTCCAGAGAGACTTACAGGCAAAAATAACTTGTCCACAAGGTCTAATGTTAGAATGTGCAAAAACAATTTTGGAATTCAAAGATTTGTCTTTTTTTCTTTTTCTTTTTCTACTCCGTCTTCCAGATATACATCATAAAGCAACAACTGGCACTAATTCATTTTCCCCTTTGCAATCATCTTTAAAGGAAAAAGCAGCAAGGGTTTTCTACCAGGTATAAGTACAAGGAATAAAAGGCCGGATAACAATGAAGATTTCATGGAAACATATGGGCATCCAAGTATAATTGAAGTGCAATTAAATGCTGAACAGCAATTTTCAGATGACGTTTTGTAAACAGAAAGCTGAAAAAATGCAGTTTGAGAGTCAGTTTTGGGGCAGAACATGAGAATCTGGAGGAAGTCAGTGAAGGAGACACATGTCACCAGAAAGCTTGGTCTTGTTTATTAGAAAGAAACAACCAATTTAAGGAATAACTCCACCACCACTCTTTCAGTCTCCTGAGGCAGGCCATCGGGTGACACCCCGATAGGGTAGGGTTTAGTCCATGGGCACAGATTTTCATCTCTTCTCCCATTTACTGTGCTGACCTGGGACTATTTTACAGAAGGTGGTGGAACTTGGATTGCAAAGCAATGCCAAGATCCTCCTCACCTGCTCTTTGAACTGGATTTTGCATCTTTTGCTCATTCTCTTCCCAGCATAAAATAAATAAAGGTTCCTTTTCTAATTAAAAAACACTTGGCACTCATGGTGCGCTGACCTAAACCTTGCCTAGATGAAAGGACACAGAGTAAGTCCCCTGAAGTCTGGTTTCCTTCCTCACACTACGATGCCCCAAAAAATGCCATTTCCATTTCCCTCCCCCAGAGACAACTTCTGTCTAATATTATTATACTTTCTTCACCCACTTCTTCCACCATGAGCCCTCAGGAGCTAGTAATAATAATTTTGCAAACCCTGTAATAAATATTGCGATCGCTGCCTAACAGGCAGTCTAAAAAGGCTGAAGATAAATAAATAAATAAATAAATAGATAGATACAGGAATTTTCCCATTTATCTGTGAGCATGAGAGAGGGAGAGAGAAAAGAGTTAGCTATTAAAGATCCCGCATAGCCACAGGCAAATTCTAGCATCATCTCCTTGCAGAGACCTTTTTTTTTTTTTTAAAGCAGAGATTACTCTGCCAGTTCAAGGTGCTATCGAGCTCTAACCAGGGACAATTACAAGGCTCCAGTTGGAGCGTCTGAGATGATGCTTACCTCTGATAAGGTTGAAGGGGAATAATGGAAGGAGGGAAGTGATAATGGACTGCTGAATGGGTGGGTTGAGGTATCATTGCCATAGAGCCTGGAGACAGAAGCAGCTGCTGATGCAGAGAGTGTGGTTTTTTTCCCCTTTTTCAGCCATTTTGTTTCTATTTTCCCTTCATAAGAAAAAAAAAAAAATCTCTGATCATAGACTTCAGAATTACTTTTTTTCCTCCTAGCTCCAAGCCACACTAATAATACCACTCACCAACACATTTTATGCCATAAGAGCATTCATAAAACAGACCTGCATGCCTTGTCTCTCTCATCACTCAGTTCAAGAGGTTCAAAGACTATTTTTTCTGTTCTTTGCCCATCACCACTTTACTGAAGACCACGCTGGACCCTATGGCTGCTCTCAAAGCACCCAAGGAATGACCAGCTCAACACCCTGTGCCTCACAGGGTGAGCTAAGCCGGCGAGTCAGGAGTGCCCACCTTTAGTGTAGATGAGAGAGAGGAGCAATCTCTGCTTTCAACTCCTGGCACTGGTCCTCCATGTTTTCTTGGGGGCTGGCATCCTAAAGGCATGATATGATTCCCTGGTGGCCTGGGAGCAAAGCTGTCTGGCTTGGTCTTTTCCATCACTCACAGGGAGAGTGACCAGCCAGCAAACCCAGTCATCAGTAAGGGATGAAGCCCACCACTGGGTGCCTCACACACACCAAACAGTGGGCTGAACCCTGCCTGAACCCTCCCTTCCACTTCCTTGCTGGTGTGTTCTCACCAACATGTGGGCCATGACTTGGTCTTCATAAAACTAGTATTGCTGGTAGACCACAGAGGGCATCAATAAAGACTTCATTATATTTTTTCTGAGATTTCTTTTCCTGGACCAGATTCTAGCTGATAATGAATTTGGAGCATTTAAATATCCAACAAACAAACAAAATCTATTGGTATTTTCCTTTGATTATGAGACTCCTCTTTGGCAGATCCTTTTATGCCTGTCTTCCCTTTTTAGAAGTACTAAATTAGATCAGGATTTGTTATTTCTTCTTTTAACAAGGCAATACAGAGTTGCCACTGTCTTTTCCTCTGTACCACTGAGGGCCAGCAAGTACCATCAAAAATCCATCTTTGGGAAAAAGAGATTTCAGAATAAAAAATGAATTAAATCTTTCCTATATTGGAGGTCCAAACAACCCTCTGGCATATACAAATATGGAGTTCCTTGTGTAAAGAGAACACACACACACACTGTATTTTTGCTTGGCCCAAGAGAAGATGCTTGCAGTTTCCTGAGAATCGGACAAATCTTGGCTAGTGGAGTGGAAGATCTCCAAGCATCCAAGGGAGACTTTTGAGAGGTGGAGAGTGAATCACAAAAACAGGCAGTCATTCGCAGCTATGTCTTGACCAAAGATTACAGAGAGGTGGTGCCAGACACAGATCAAACCCCCAAACCATGTAATTTGTTTTAAAGAAATAACTTTTGGGATGGGAATTCTCTCACCCGCCTTTGAATACCAGCAGTGTCAACAGCTGAGCTGGGGGGTCCAAACTTATGTTCCATCCCAGGGAGGTGAACAAACCTTCATGGAGTATAATTCATCCAGCCATCTTAAGACATGATGGTCTGTGGTCCAGAAATGTCCGTTTGTCTCTGTAGACTCTAACATGAGCCTGATCAAAGAGTTCAGGTGTAAACAAGTACCCTGTTCAACTCTACAGGCAATGAGGTAAAACCCCCCCTGTGAAATGTAATTCACTTGCCTCCTAGGTATTAAACCAGTAGAGACCTGAGGTTTTAAGCAGGTCTTCTCCATCAGATGTTGTTAGAGTCTGGTGTATTCATGTGACCCCAGGATCTGGGACTTTAAGGGAAATAGGACAAGTTCTGAGAAGAACAAGAGTTGATAACACTATGAACTTCACAACCCCACTCATGTCTGTGTCATGCAAGATCCCTCTTTCTTCTGTCCCATGTGCTCCAATCATTGCTTACCGGGTGACATCAGTTCAGCAAGTCAGAGGATTGCTACCCCGTGTAGGTTTTCAGCCCTCTTCTCCCCAAACTCTTGGGACTGGAGGCATCAGAAGGGACAGTTACTGGGGTTAATGGACCAGGGATACCTGCAGTGTCACTCAGTGGAGACAGCAGTGCTCTCAGTGTGTCATTGCAGGGCAGGAGATCCCAGGGATACCCAGAGGGACAGTGCATATTCCCACATGCAGAGCCACCACCACCCCTGCTCCCTGCTTAGGTCCCTTTCCCAGCTTTTGGTGGGATGCGGAGGGCACAGAGAGCTGGGTCTTGCAGGTGGGTCCAGAAATAGGATAGCTCTGGGGGGAGCTGGAAAGAAGACATAAGTGTGAAATGCACCCAGAAAAGACCAGGCACTCGCAGTATGTATTTACAGAGGGCAATGTGCTAAGACATGCACATTTCCATTTATTAATTAAAACAAAATGCAGAAAAAGTAGAAAAAGCTGGTGTCATCTGCAACAGTTGAAGAAATATGGTGTTACCTTCTTTGCTACTTCAATTTACTCTTCCTCAATGCCAAGTTCCCCAACTTGAACCTTTGAGTGAGCTGAAAGCACAGAAGCCAATTATTGAAAGAGCCACGAATTTCTGTATGAGCTTCACACAAGTCTTCCCACTCTTCTCCAGCATATGCCTTTTCAGAGAAATGGGCAGAATAAAAGAGCAGGTAATAGATGGGGAAATGCCTTTCTGCTCTCTGCTATTGTAATGGACTAAAATAAAGGAGCTGCTGTGTGATGCCAGGAGAAAGGAGATTATATCTGTCCAGGTTATACCCTAGATACTAAATCCAAATACATTTCAACCAAGTTCAGTTGCTTTTTTTTTAAAAAAAAAAAAAAAAAAAAAAGGAAAAAAGAAAAAAAGAAAAAAAGAAAAAAGTTGATTTTCTTTCCAGCTCTTGGAAGTGAATCTATTTGGTGTCAGGCTGAAAGAAGACAGCGTGTAAGTAACTGAGAAAGTGTTTACTCAGTGAATTAGTTCAGCTTTCATTGTGCACAGAGGATTATGGCCTCAGCAGTGGATGAGCTCCATTTCAGGCTGGAGTGGCTCACTTAGCTACCTCCAGGGCAGGACTAATTATCATAGGACTTAGGCCATTAAAGGGCTTTAACTACCAGTGCTCTCTCCCAGGTCTGGATTAACTGTTTGCCTAGAGCAAACCACCTAGATAACCATTCAGCCTAATGGTCTGCTTTGATTTCTCTGTCCCCTCTGCCCACCCCTTTCGCCTTTAAACTTTATGTTATTGGCAGATCTGGAACAATAGCTAAGAATATTAATACCATTTCTGCAAAATGTCAAAGGGGGTTTGTTACAGATTTTTTTTCCCTCTTTTGCTTTACCATTGCTAAGGCAATTTTAGGAAGTCCAGTCTTGCATGGCAGAGAGCCCTTACCTGGCTCAGGTGGATTAAGAGTGACTACTCAAAAGGCATGACCCCCAGGGGAAAATACTGAAATGCCCACAGAGCCCAGCTCTGTCTTACCCTGTTGTCTACATGACAATAATTGTGGCAGAAGGTACTCTGCATAGAAATGGCAAAAGAGTATTGTGCCCCGAGGTGCTAAATAGCAAAGATGAGAGAAGAGTTATTACCCCACTTCACAGAAGCGAGCTAGGGTACAGAAGGTTGAAATGGTTTGCCCAAGGTAACAGATGGAGAATGCGGCAGAGGCTGGTTTGCTCCTTATCATTAAATATACAGTTGAAAAATTATCTAGTGATCCTTCCTTAACACCAGCCTTCTCAGCTTTTCTGGTAGATATCAGCACATCTGGGTTGCTTTCAGGCTGGAAGGGGGTGACTGAAGGAGGTACAACTCAAGATTATAAAATCAGATGCAGCTTGGACAGGCAGCCTCTTCCACTACAAGACCTCAGGAGGACATCGAAGGAACCAAGCAGGTGGCACACTAGAAACAAAACATGTTGTTCTTCACACCACAGAGCTGGGCAGCACCTTGTTGGTGCTGAAGGTATGTGGGTTCAGGATTGTGGAGGAAAAATGCCTTTTGAAAGAGCTTGTACAGAAGTGTAGAGTGGGTGGACATCTGGTGTGCTCCTCTGTTCATGCTCAAAGCCATAAGGCTGCAGAGGTGCTGTGTGTGCTTCACGCTGACCAGCACGGCCCTGCTGTTGTCTTCTCCTCTGCCATGTCTATGTCCCCTCAGTACAATACTTAGGGCATCAGGGAGACTGGTTTGTAGGACTTCTTGCCACCATTTCAATGTGGAAATGTTGGCAGTGAACTCATACCTCTTCATCCCTAGGGTAGCATCCATAAGACAGTTTTCGTCTCCACCTTCCAGTTTTACATGGTGAGGGAAATACTGGTGTCACGTCCCGCTCCAACGAGGGGGACAAGTGACTCAGATTCGCAAATCCCCAATTGGAGCGGACAACAAGTCTCCAAGTTCAAGCATTTATTAACTACCTACAATGCACTAATTGAACACATGATAATTGGCTAAGTACAGAGCAAGCTGTAGCAAGCAATATAATATGCTTTACATTTCTTAACAGAAAAAAGGAAAAGAGGGATATAGAAGGAATGGGGGAGTACAGATCACCGGTCTGGGTTCCTGCGCTGCTCCTGCCAGCGAGGATTCCAGGAGGCAGCTATCTTCTTCGCTGGCATCCGTCTTCTTTGCTTCACTGCTCTCTCCAGACGGCCGGGGC
>NW_020799111.1:1330996-1344367 GCF_003259725.1 Athene cunicularia | reverse complement strand
GGGGGGGGGCAGGGAGAGGGGCAGAGAGAGAGAGAGAGCCCTTTCTTCTCCCCTTTGATTTATACCCACTTTCCTTGGGTCCGTCCCCTAGGTCAACCCACAGACCTACGTATCCCATGTGCAGGGAGGGGTAAGATGTTCCATGGGATGATGTCACTAGCATGATCATGACAGCCCTCGTTAGCATATTAAGGGGTGTCAACTTTAATATACATTTCGTGGATAATGAAGCAAAGTTCATTCACTGGACACATGGCCCTTGAAATCTGCCCAGGTGCCCCAGGGCAGAGCCGTCCTGTCTCCACAGGGCTCTCTCCCCCAGATACATCGGGCAGCCTTATCAGCTTCGGCCTCCACAGAAAGCACCCTGGGACTCATGGTTTTGTCTTGGGAGTGTTTGAGGCAAATCTTCAATCAGCCTCAACTTTTGCTTTCCCTGGCTGTTTGTCTTAGTTTTTCACAGGCCTGGTTGCTCGGCTCTCACAACTGGTTAACATCAATCTCTATGTTGAGTGTGCATGTTCCAATAGGGCAACCATTCACATATGCAAGTGTTCTTATCCATGTAACTCGGATGTTTTGGAAAGAGCATTTGTCCAGTCAAAGCCCATAAAATCCACAACAGCACAGATTACGTGCAGGAACATACATTAGTACTCCTCCATGTACTTATGTCCTTTACAAATACATACATAAAATACGTATTTCTGTAAAACAATGTATAAAAATCAGTATGATTTTTGTGGTACTTCCTGCTGTCACCAAATTTAATAATTTGTGAGTGCAGCTCAGAAACATGCTGTGTGCATGGTGGAAGACAGCCTTGATCCAACCAAATCCAAACAGGTTTAGATGGTCAGTAGATGCTCAGCTTTGTATGTTCACATCCTTTTCAAACTCAGGAAGGTTACCTGTGTGTAAGGTTTAACACATGCTCAAAAAAACAAGACAGATGAGAAAAAAAGCTCCAGAAAGTATGATTGGGTCAGCAACTGGGCAGAGCTTGCATAGATTAAACCAGCTCAGGTTATCTGAATAAAGCCAATGCATGCAACCAAGTCTTGCTGATGACTTGGCCTTGAACCCTACCAGAGCCTGGGGACTGGCTCTGGTGCACATGCTTTGTGCTGGAGCCTGCACCCTCAACCCGGCTCCTGCATGCTTTCTCATTCCTGGCATGCTGGGAGCATGCAGCATTTGAAAGCAGTGCCTGCCCAGCAAAGGTTGTTTCTTCCTCCTTTGACACTTTTCCCTATCGCTTTGTTCACAACCTTTCTTGACTAACTAGATTCTGCATTTTATAGCCCAGCTGACAGCTTTCACAGCATTTTTCAGAGCTCTGAAGTCTCTTGCAGATAGTTGAAACACGCCAAAATTGTGTTCTGCTGCTTCGTCTATATGGAAATTGTCTAATTTCTGCCTTCCTCTGATCTCTTACTCTGAGGATAATGGGGTTTAGTACTTTTCCTTCTTGCCCCTGCTGCAGGTGCAAACCGGAATACGAGACAAACCGCTTACTGGAGTGCCAGTTATTTGTTGTCTGCAGATGAATGGAGCTGGTTTTCATTTCCTGTGATTCTGAGTATTAAATTCCTTCCCCTTGTCATTTACCCATTGCTTGACATCTTCTGCTTTCAACTCATTCATCCTTCATCGCCATCTGAGAGCCATCACATTGAAGCCCATCAAGAAAAACATACATGAAGCAACTCACTAAGGAAAAAAAAAAAAAAAAGAGGCAGGTAATTGTGAAACAGCAAGCAGGTACCTTTGAAGAAAAGACATTTCTCAGAGAAAAAGTAGAGCATCTGAGGATTTCCACTCTCAGTACCAAGGATACTCCTGTCCTGGCTGCAACATGTGCCTATGAAATCTATCAAGAAAGCCCCCAAAATAAAAATCAGAACTGGAATAATCTAGGATCATGTGAATCTGCTCTGTGCTCTGTCCTCACCAGGAGAGCTGAAGACTGTGCACTACAGAGGCAGTGACTGTCTCTCACCGCATGCTTGCTCAGCACAGCGAGACCCTGACCTGCTTTGTAGCAGACAGGGATGACTGCTGTGAGAGAAGAACCCCAGAGCTAAGGCCAAACAGGGAAAGCATGTTCTGGTGTCTCCTTCTCTTATTTTTTCCCACCTTTCAGTGAAACTGCATTTAACTTGTAAATGTATGCTAGAAAATTAATTTTCCACCTGCTGCTGTTCTGTAGCTAAGAGGAAATAAGTCAATGAAACATCAACATGAACTCTGATATGGCCCTCACAACAAGTTCTGCCCTGATACAAAAGAAAAACCTCTAGTAAACTAGTAAGCCCAACCCAGTTTACACAGAGAGAGTCTCACGACTAATGGTGTTGCCAATCCACTTGGAGATACTCCATCCAAAACACTCCTTTCTCTAACACAGGCAACAAAAAACAGCAGGCTGAACTCTGCAGCCAGATCAGCTGCTGTGCAGCACTATGCTGAGTTTGAACTAAAAGAGTATGAGAAAACTCTGGGGTGTGTCCACATTCTGAGAAGGTGATCCTCATTTTGGAGAGAGAACCAGCTTTCCATAGTCAGGTGCACTTGTCTTCCATCCCCAAGCCTGTGCTTGGTCTCTTCATCCCACATTTGGAGACCAGACAGACTAGACAGTCTTGACAAATGTCCCACCTCCCCTGAAGATAAAAGTCTATGTCTACAGTGCAGCAAAAGAAGTTCCACCAAACAGTTTGAGTAGTATCCTATACAGGCTGTGGACTGGAACAGATTTGGGTTTTTCCCCTAATGGTACTTCTCATGTTACAGCAGGATGTCCCATACTTTTGCTACAATCCAGGTCTGTCCCTGTCATCTGAGCTGGGATGATGGCTGCACCTACAGCTAATATCTGCATGTAATGGCCTGCTCTGAACCACCACGATCACACGCCAGGTCCACCTGGATGCCATGGTGTATCCTTAGCCCAGGCCCAGATTTTATTCCCCCAGTGTCTTCCACTCTGGCAACCATAAGGACATGCATTTTCCCTGCCTCTTCAGCAGAACTTTCATATTACAGCTCAAAAAAATCTTACTAAGTTAAAGGTGTTCTTTCATGTCCACTCTGCGATCTGTTATGAGGTGATCTATTAGATCCCAACACATCCCAATGCTGCAGTCAAAAGCCTAGACAAGGTGGATGATGGCTCTGGTTGACTGGGACCATGAGTTCTTTATGGTTTTATTCATGCTTCTCTATGGTAGAAGATAACAAGTTTGCCACCACGTATTGTGAACAAGCGCAGCTCTTGACAGCAAGTGAGAAAAATTCATGCTGCAGATGCAGAAGACTTTAGTCATGGTGAAAAGTAGCTGAATATATCATCCACTCAGAGATGGGTTTTTCTGAAGTCTGGCTCTACAGAATACAGCTGTGCTGAGAAACAGAGAAAAGACATTTGAAACAAAGAGCAACATTAGCTGGGAACTGAAAACAGCTGCTCTAGAAAAAAGGAATAACCCATTCCCCACACACACAATAGCATGCTATGGGAGAACAGCTAATCTTGTAGCATAGGCACAGAACTCAGTGCTGGGAGGAGATAACAAAGTTCAGGGGCTCTTGTGTTACGGGTCAGCTGCTGGCCCCCAGCTTTACGTCTTCTCAGCAGACACAACAGGCACTGTCACACAATGTCACTATGCCTGTGAGAGATAAGCTCCTGGATGAAAAACAGCTGGCTGAAGCTCAAGCCAGGCAAGATAGAAATGATGCTTCTAGGAAAAAAAGAAGTGATTCAGGCATTTTCTAAGACAATGCCGATGCTCTCTTCTCCCTCACGCAGGGAGAAGAACACTGGTGTAACAGGACTGCACTTACTCTTTGAGGCTCAGCCTGTGTTAGTCATAAGCAACCTCTGGGCACCTAGGTCACTCTCCCGCTTTCCCCTTTCTTTCTGTGAACATGGTGAAGCACAGAACTTCATCAAGCCAAGTCTGAAGTGCCTCTTCTCCAAGATAAGGCTGGCATCACCGATCAAGGAGAGTTGCAAAGAACAGAGGGTGCCAATGACCTGGAGCAGATTTTCTTTCCTTACCCAGCCATGCACCTGCTTTGGGGGCACAGCCTTTTCTGTACATGTAGAAGGGACAAGGAGGGATGAGAGTGATGGGTTTTATAGCAGGAATATTTGAAAATTCAAGGAAGAAGATGTTTCATTCGTTTTGATCCAAGAGCTGTTAAGTTCCTATGAGCATTATCAACATGTGAGGGAGTTATTTCTCATGTGGAAGAATTAATGAATTGTGTTTTCCCCTGAGCTTAAACTCTTCCACCCCTTCCATAAGGTCCCAAAATAACTTCCCACTGTACTCCCCAGTTTTCTTCTCCCTGCTTCACATGGTTCCTTTGGAAATCAAGTAAAAGTGAAGAGGCACAAGCTGACTATTAAATAATCTACTTGCTGAGGTGACATATAGCTGGATAAATAGTGAAGTTATCTCTTGATTTAACTCTTGTATCTAGGGTTAACTTAGTTGACCTGTCACTCACTGATTAAAGCAGTCACCTGAAATATGGCAATTCCTTTTGTGTGTCATGGATAAGTCAATCGAATTTTCATATCCTCTCTTGTACATGAGTGCCTCTTTCTTCTTACATGTGCCTTTTCTGAGACATGTAGGTTCTCTTCTGATGAAGAATTTGCTTCATGGAGAATGCCAGCATGGAATAAAGGCCAAAGCCACAGAATTCTGCATGAAACAGAATTTGTGGTTTTATCCAGCTTGCACAGAGTAAAGGGCAAGAATTCTCCTCCTCATTGGCAACTCCACAATACCTGCCTCCAAGGACGCTTTCCTCCTAATCCCCAGTAAGAGGAAGATTTTTGTGCCCTGAAGCATGAAGGTTTATGTCTCTTCCACAGCGTTGGATGTTTTGTTTAAAATTCTGAGCATTCTAAGTTCTAAAATAGCATCTGAGCTCCCTTCCTGTGGATGCTTTAGCAGCTGAGATTTGCTGACAGTAACACTTTTCACGATGGTACAAGAAAATGCACCAGGGTGGCAGAGCTCAGAGGGTGGCAGCAAGATGCTTGTGTCTCCTTCCAGTGGGAGCAGGGATGGGAAGGAGGCTGAATGACTGGGTCATCTGAGCACTTGGGTTGTCAGCCACTCCCATCCCTTCTCTAGGACATGCCATGTTCACACAAGGAAGTCCTCAGACCTGCTAATGGTGTCCTCATCAATAAAACAGATGGTTGAGCATCTACTCATCTGTTCATTCATTCTTTTCAGTGAATAACCTTTCTGTTTAGTATCTGCTCTCCTCAGATGTGTGTGTCTCTAACAGGCTTAAAGGTTGTCATAACCAGTCGTGGCGGGAATGGAGAAAAGTATTTTGACTTCATGTTCCTAGGCAAGACCAGTGGTTGGATGTCCCTCCCTCCCTGGCTGGATGTGAGCCACACTGTCAGAATGGTACCAGCAAATACTGGCCAGGGGGGACCTGCACTCTGAAGGGACAACTGCTGCTCAGTGGCCTGCTCCAGACTCTTGGAAAGTACTTCAAGCACTTGCAATTTCCTATACATTTCCTTCTGCTGAACAGAGTTCCCGGAGTCGTCCTCTGTCTCTCCCTGATTCGATGTTCCTTGCAATTGCTGTATCCTTCCACAGAGTCAGCGGATCTGGGACACAGTTTCCAAAAGTTGGGCTGCCAACTGCTCTGCCTGTTAAAGTTTGACATCTAGCTCACACAAACCTCTCCTTCCCACTCCTCTGTGTGCATTCTACTTCTTGGAAGCACACAAAGAAAATTCAAGCATTTTACAGAAAAATAAATGTGCTCTCATGGTTATGTATAAAATTGCCCAAGTCTGTGAGGGGAAACTGTGCATTTCCTCCTCTTTGGACTTGTTCCTTCCTCCTCTTAACACGTGGAACAAATGTCTCCTTTGGACCGTGATGGGGTAACTTGGAGAGGTCGGCAGAATTGCTGAAGACGAACCCTGGGCTGGTTTTATTTTTCTATTGAACCTGATGGAAACGCATGCACAGCAAGTCAGGGCCTGTCCCTTTTCCTTTCTCCTTTCTCTCTCTCTCTCTTTTTTTTTTTTTTATTTCTTCCAGGAGTGCTGATGATAAGAAAAGCAATGTCTAAATCTTCTTAATGGTGTTTATGCAAGCAGTTTTGCTTAGCTGCAGTCCCTGCCACCCCCTCCCCCGTCCACCCTCCCCTCCCATCTTCCTGCTAATATCGCTGCTTCATTCCTTTCCCTGTTGGCTATTACTATGGACTACAGCGAATCTAAAACTAAATAATCCCCTTAGTGTCAAGTTTTCTGGGCTGAGCAAATAAATCTAACCAAATGCATTATCTAGGTAGAGGAGGCTGTTGTAAGGGGGAAAAAAGATAAAAGCTATTTTACTTTAAGGCAAAGAGTAAAACCATCATTTTTCATTCACATTGTACTTTTAAAGTTAGGGGTTTTTTAATTTTATTTTAACTTTGCTGTTCAATCCTTTTCTCTTTCCATTGTAATTTTAAAAAAATGCAGAAAAGCTTCTGATTTCAAGCATTAAAGAGAGGGAGAAAGACCCCAGATAAGGTGCCATTCAAATCCCCCTCTCAGACGGGTAATTCTGATCAGGCAGTAAAGCGGTCTAAATAAATAAACCCTTCCCCACTTCCCCTTTCCTGGGGGAGGGGGGACAAAGGATATTAGAAAACCCATTTACAGGAGGAAGAGCACATGGAAGCTCTGCATGTTGCAGGACAAGCAGGAGAGGTCTGCAGCGGTTTTGCCCTGTCTCAGATTCACGAGTTGGCGGCTCACAAGAGCAGGACTGTTATCTGTGTGTGCTGGCAAAGAAATCCAGTTTTTGGGATGGTTCAGCCCATGTTTGGAGGCAGGACTAACCCAAACTTGGGGACAAAGTGCTTCAGTCCTGGTGAACTGTATGTTTAACTCCCATTTTCACGTGATGGGTCTTTGAAAGCTCAAGCAAAGCCACTCAGCTACTAGCTATTCTCTCTTCTGCAAATCCAGGGCCAGGATCAGCCAGCAGAGCTCCATGGATTTGCACTAGCCAAAAATCTGGACAGACTTGTCCCCATAGCTACTGGCTTTTGCACATGAACCAGGTTTGGTCAGTTCTGTCTTTCCCACCAGCCTTCCCTCTTTCACACTATCTATACTGCATGTGGTCTGTGTGAAGGGTGGAGGCATCCTCCATCCAGCAATCCCTCCAGACACCAGTCTCATGAATTTTTCACATGCATAAACAGCATAAATGACCCAATACCGGCAGTGTTTATCTGAATTCATCCTCTTACGTATTGGTTCTTTTCAAATGCAGACCAGATTAAAAAGATGCCTGGCATGGCTTTTGCAAAATCAGAACCTGACTCACAAGTTTCTGTAAAATAAAAGCTCTCACATTTTGGCCTACGTAAGTGAAAAACCAAAGGGGTTGCTGATTTTGGATCTGTAGTCTTGGGGAAGAGCAGAAATATCTTGAACTGTTGGGACTAGATGCAGTAATAGTGTGAGGTGCTGCTGCTTGCACACAACTGCCCCCTGGCCAAAGTCTGCCTTTTCCTGCTTCAATACTTATTTTCCCCTTGAACTTCAGTTTTAAAATAATTAAGTCCACAACTTTTTCTCTGCATTTCACTTAATTCCTTTGTATATGTTTTGGGTTACACATCTCTGTAGCCAGTCTGCCGAAGTGATCTGCTCTTAAGATCTATTAATCTTTAAATTTCTCCTGGTTTAGATGGGCAGATATTACTGTTTGAAACTGATTCTTTGCCTCTTTCCTTTTTTTTAATTAAACAACCCTTATAATTTTGTAGATGCCTCTAGTTTAGAGATAAAACCCCAGGAAGAAGAACAGAGGGTTTGTTCTACCGATTCTTTTTATAAATCTTCTCAAAAGAAATAAAACCTCAGGCACTGCTCACACTGAAAAAAAACAGTAAAGCCACTCCACTGTACTTTGGGGGATCTGGATCTGCAGTAGACGTCACAAGTAATCACAGACCAGCTCTTGACCTGCTCTTGGTCTGCATAGCAAGGACACCAGACGAGGACCAGGTTCAATCAATTTGAAATACAATAGTGCAAGCTTTTTGCTCATTTTAATCTAATACTCTTTTAAACATCTGCACAAAACTGCCCGCTTGGCTATGGATGAATTCCAAAAATGGAGGAAGAGGAAGAATTTCAATCTTTGATAAACAAGCTGAAGTATATTATCCGTGATCATGTGTGCTAAAATACTCTGGAACTTCTTCCATGATCTTATGGAATCACCCAGCACTTCTGTCTCCTGGAAAAACACCTCATGCAATTAAATTCATGTGTACGCTATTTTCTGTAAAATCTGGCTTCAATTTCTTCTAGTATTAACAGTCATTTCTGGGATCTAGAGGAATGTGAAGTGTGTTCCAGTAAGTTCCTGTTGATCTGCGAAGTCCTAGTAAGTGTGTGCTGATACACACTGGGCTTCCTGAATTCCCAGAAAGTACTTCCATATTAAAAAATGTTGTGGAGTGGGCTACTATGAAAATGGGCTTGTCCACTCCTCATATTAGTGTTTTGCCTGGAGTGTCCTCCAATGCACATGATTGTATCTCAGGAGCATCCCTATCAAGCAACCAATGACTTTTAAAAGAAAGTTTTGGTGGTCGTTTTTATTCACTACACTTGCAGCTCTATTTGATCTATGCAAATGGGACTGACTGACATCCATCACCTGTGAGATTTGCCCACTCCTGAAAGGGAGATTTTAACCAAAACCATTTTCCACTCCCATTGTTCACAGTTGCCCGCCTCCCACTTTGGAGAACCTAAAGCCCCTGCTCTAGGCATGGCATCATGGGCTGCATCCACATGCAAGATAGGGCTATTCTTGCTTTACCTACCACCTGGACAGCAGTGCTACATCACAAGGCTTCCTAAATTTATTTTTAACAATGCTTTCCCCTCTGAGTTTTTCCTCTTGGCCTCTGTCACAGTGTTTGATCACCTTCAGTCTGAAGAGGTTTTTTTCTTATGTCCAGTTGAATTTCCCTTTCTTGTAAGTTGTGTCTGTCAACTCTTGCCCCTGTGACTTTGTGACTTTGGGGACTGGTCCCATCTTCTCCCAAAACCCCCCTTAGGCAGTGCAGGACAGTAACTAGATCCACCTCTTCTCCATATTGAGCAAATCCAGCTCCCAACCACTGCTGAAACATCATGTGCTCCAAAGCCCTTTGGTGGCTGTTTGCCAGGTTTCCCTCTTGTACAAACAAGAGACTGGCAAACTGGAGAGAGCACACAAAAAATCATTTCCCTTTTGCTGGTGGCTCTGCTGCTGCAACCACCATGCAGTTAGACTTCATCCCCCAATGGTACTCAGCTGACTCATGTTCAACTTGATGCTCCTCAGGACCCCAATCCTCCTCTACAGACCTCTTCCACAGTGCTGTGGTAGGAGAGCATCCTTTGTGTGCAAATTGTCCCTTGCCAATGAGACAACCTCTCCAGGAGCCTTCAGTCCCAGTGGAGCACTTCATGTCTTGCTTTCTCACATTACCACCTTCCTCTAAGCAGGGGATTACAGTTGCCTTCCACCATTTGCCTCTTGTCCAGGCACCTACTTGCAGTTTAAGGATCCGATTAGCAGAACAATGTAAGTTTTACAGAGGGTTTCTGTGAGCATCCTGGGACTTAGAGTCAGTCTTGATGCTTTCCTGTTCTTGCCTGATCTCTGTCATTCACTTCCTCTGACTCCTCCTGTTTTCTATAAGTCTGAATCACCACTGTCTATCGGGGTACTCTGCCGGATGACTGGTCCTGGGCTCGGGCCAGAGGCATGGACTGAGTCTGTTGTACAATGTATGGAATTTCTGGGCCAAAGCCTGTAGGGTTTGGGAGGAGGAGTAGGAATGGGAGCCAAGGAGAGACAAGACATCTCCTGGGACATGAGGCAACAAGAGCAGGGAGCAGGATTTGCTGTGACTATTTCTTAACAGTGGGTTTGGTTGAACCAGTCCAGGCTGCCCTCCAGCATGGCCCTGATCATCCCTCTTCACCAAACAACTCCGTGGTGCCACAGATAGCAACACTAACTAGGCTCCTCAAAGCTAGACAAGAGGTCTGCCCTTCTGCATGGGAACACGCTTCTGCAGTTTCACTCCCTTTTGTCCTCTCATAGCCCAGTAACAAGCAACTGGAACTGAAACACCTTTTTAAAGTGCCACCATAGTCTGAGCTAATTGTTCTCACATTTAGGGGGTTTTGTTCTTTTGGTCCACACAAAAAAGCAGACATGATTTGTCCAGATATCTCTGATTAGGAGTACCAAAGGTCCTTCTTCTGGTGGAGTTCAGGCATGCTTGCACATTATTGTGGTGCAACAAGTTTCTTCACACTGCACTGTTCCTGACATCTGGCTGTGTGCTCTCCTACCCACTGACAAAAGTGAGGTGGTCTGAAATGTGTCGGCCCATGGTGAGAGCTGTGAAAGTTGAGGCAAACGCATCAGGAGCACACAGGGTGGAAGAGGCACAGATGGAGGATGCCAGGATGTACCTGACGGTCATTGCATCATACGTCTAAGCACAGGGTGAGCCAGTGACCAACAGAAGACTTAAACATTTATATGCTGCTAATGACATTTTCAATAAACTGCAGCTTCACTGCAGACGTCACACTTTCACACTGTAAATTATTAGCCCTTGGTGACTTAATTAGCAGGTTACCCTCTTCTTCATAAACTAAATATTCCCTTCAAAACCTTTGCCACATGTGTCCTTACTCTTTTAGGACCCTGGTGGATATGTTTTCACTGTATTCTGACAGTTCTCTTGAACACCATGCATGGTCTGTTGTCACCCTGTGTCTTTTTCCTTATTACTCCCTGTTTATCACTTGGTGCTGATTTATCTGCCAATGCCCCAGGCAACTTCACCTCTTAGTATTTTGTGATGTTTTTCTGCTGGGCACAGAAACCTGACCACAAATGCCTGCTGCTTCTAGGCAAACCTTTTCCCTGGTATGTACCACTCTGGCATCCAGCCTTGCCCATCACTCCACAGGTCAGGGATGCTGCGAGGCAGCTCTCCCTGGGCCTTGCTCTTCAGCAGCAGAAAGGAGAGTTTACAGTCTGCTCGATCCACAGAATAGAGCAGGCAAATTGCTTACAACATTTCCTTGCAATCTGGGTGTATCCCCCTCCTGTGGCTTTTGTGAGCAAGCTGCAACTAGAAAAGATTTCCAGCATCACTGCACCAGATCTCTGCCTCTGCCAAAATTAGCTGAATCTGCTCTCACCATTGCTCTCAATCACACCATTTACCCAGAGGTTGTTTTTATCTATCAGCTGTTTATGCTTCTGGTTGTGGTAGGTTCCTAACAGTTTTTGAACTGGTGACAGATGACAAATGTGAGAAAAGTCTGCTAAAAAGAATAGGACCATCTTAAACCATACTGCCAGCTTTCTGTCACTATAGCATTCCAGAGCTGGGAGTGTGTGATGGCTTTGACCTTGATTATATTGATGATAATCCATCTGCATAAACACTATGCATGTATATACATACACACACATATATATACACATATATGTGTGTGTATGTATATATACGTGTGTATATATATATATATGTGAAAAGGGCCACATTTTTCTTCACATGGCCTTTTAGTGCTACCAGAATATGGGATTGAAATGGATTATTTCTGTCATTAAGTTGGCATGTATCTTCATTTTATCTCTTTTATAATGTCCAATATGTCCACTTTTATTTTCTGTTTGTTTGTTTTGTGGGGTTTTGTTTGTTTGGGTTTTTTTTTGTCTCCCAGGAGTTTTCAGCCTTTTTGGGAGGCTTTTCCAGAGTATGGATCTTCTCATGGTCACTGATTTCCTGCCTAAATTTATTCATGGCTATTTTGTCTCACTTTGCTCTTGAGCCAATTCTGCCCTTCGACTGGAGCAATTCTTTCTTCTCCCTCACATTTAATCCCGATACACTTCCTGCATATTTCCCCAGTTTCCCTTTTCTTGAAGTAACTAAGCCAAACTCTCTCTGCCTCATGTGTGGGACATGCTTCTGTACCCCTGCTTGCTGTCTGAGCCTTACCAAGCCATGGTTCCTGATGAACCCATCTTTCCCCAACAGGTGATTGGAAGAACTGGCCATTTTCCCAACAAGGACTCAGAGATGTAGAGCACAATGGCATGAACACTTTATCCTCTCCACTGAAAACACCTTGCATGAGACATCCCAGAGCTGCATTTGCTTTCATACATGTGCATCACATCAACACCATGGCTTTTTTTGTCATCAGGCACCAAATCAAGTTTCTTCTCCCTGTGCATCCCACTACAAAGTCCATTGCTGTCTCACCATCCTTGACTTTGCCACCTTTCCTGGCCACAAGCCCCCATGCCTGTGACCCAGGTCTGAGTGTCCTGCACCATATTTCTAATATCTTTGGACATCCTTCATCTTCTTCCTTTAGGTCATGACCAGACCATCACATCCTGACTCTGGCCTTTGCTCAGCTGTAATCCTGGTTCTCAGTGTATTGTATGAAGTCAGGACTCAGTCCCATCCTGATCCTGTGGCTCAGCAGCTTCCCGTGCCATGTCTGTGCATGTGCTCTACACTTTTCCTTGCCCTTCCCAAGAAGAGCAGTCTCATTAGCAGTAACCAGGTTATCCTCCTAACTCAGCTATGCTGGATCTCACTTTACTTGGTTCATGTGAACTTTAGACATAATGATTTTCCCCACCTCCCTACACCTGGGTGAAGCAATTAGTAATTACGGGTTGTAGCATTACTCACGCATAGCCTCCGGCATGTCTTCTGGGACTTAAAGGAGATGTACCGCAGGGAGTGCACAGCACACCTGTCTTCTGTTCCCACACACTGCTGTTGTGCTTTCCCACCTTGTTTCCTCTGCAAGGGCCGTTCACACAGTTTCACAGCACAGACACTTCGGATTGCCCACTGGCAGTGCTGCAGTGAGAGCTCCAGGAGATAACAATCACTAAATGACTTCATCACAGCACTGCAATAATTTCTGGGTCCTATTCTAAATGGAAACCCCTTAATAATATGTCTCTCCTCTTTCCATGTTTCATAACGGAGCTTGTTAATGCATATCTCATTGGTGCTCTGGGCAGCTGGGCTGATTGCCCCACATGGACTGCAGAGCACACTGCACACCCAGCAGCACCATTTCTGAAATTATTCAGCAGACTGGGATGACCTCCAACTGCTGTCACATCAAGCCGTGTGGTCCCTTTTTAGACAGAGAAGGAAAGGGATGTACTCTCACCAGGTCTGGTGGTACCTCTCCATGCTGTGCTAGGGGACTGCCCCCCACCCTGTGCCCTGTCTCTTATACAC
>NW_020799111.1:1261579-1329079 GCF_003259725.1 Athene cunicularia | reverse complement strand
AAATAAAAAAATAAAATAAAATAAAGTAAAAATGAATCAGAAAAAAAAAAAAAAAAAGCCATTTAACTGGAAAGGGGAACTTTCCTGATGCTGAGGCAAAATTGCTTTGTGCAATGTGCATGCGCATGATGGTGCCCGTGGCTGCATGCACGAGGACGTGGCTGCACGCAGCTACATGGTGCTGTGGAAAGACATGGGACTCAGTGAAAGGTTACCAAGGGACCCTGATGTTACCTGCATCTTGATTCTGTGCTTTGGAACTGGAAATTCCTGGCTCCCTGATCAAGACATATTAATGCTGCACATCCCAGAGCTGCCCCACGTGCGTTGCCCTCAGTAACTAATATTTTGCTTAGGCTGCTATAAAATTGGAATGACTCAGTTTATGTTGACATTAATTAGAGGAGAGATTGGTTCAGAATAGAGTGTTTTTTAATGTAATTAGTACCTAGTTCATCACGTCCTCCTCAAATCAACAAAGAGACAATAATACATAATGGCTTTTCAGTTACTCTTTGATATGTATTGCTCATTTAGTCCTGTTCCCCTTGGGAAGCTTCATCACAATTAACAAGGCCAGTAGCGTTAGCATTAATTGGTCGTGCTGATGGTCTGATCCAAGGTCCTAAGGAGTCCTCCTATAGCATTGCAGACTGTGGTCAGACACTCTTGGGAACTCTGCCTAATTGAATGTTAAGTCTCTTGATTGTTAGACCTGGGAGAAATACTCATTGCCTGTTCATAGGCTCAGCCTTGGAAGCGGCAATCCATGGGATGAATGAAATGCTCCCTGACAGCATCTGCAGGTCCGGGAAGGGTTGTCACGAAGCAGCCAACTCCACTGGGATGCCCTCCTGCCCATACCACCAAACTGGCCCTTCTCTGCACACCAGCATCTTCAAGTTCTTTGACTCCACCACGTGGAAACTGAGTTCAGAGGTGTCAAGATGAGATGACTGCCTTTCTTGGATGGTTATTTTTATTGTTTCCAGTATGTGTGTGTGATTTGACTCACGTTCTTGTACCTTCACTGTTAGCACAGAATCCCCTCCAACGCAGGCTGGTGCAGAAAATGTTAGCATCTCCTCAAACCACAGGGAACCTTTTCAGCCTGGAGAGCTGGTCCCTCAGTTCGAGCTGTGAAGACACTCAACATCCCTGTCCTTCCTTGCGTTGAAGGGTACCAAATCCTCACTGAGACCCTACTGAAATGCCCAGTGCCCCCTCAGAGCCACTGCTGAGCTACTGGTTACGGTGATCAGGAGGACAGCGGGCTTCCTGGCAGCCCATGGATGCTCCAACACCCTTTTCAGTAAAGTCTCTCTCAAATGCACCCTCAGTTGCTTTATTCTCAACACATAAAAAGGAAGAGAAGTAGAAGATGCCAGCTGGATCTTTCCTCTCCTGTCCTGAAGAAGAAGGTAACTTAAAAAATTAAGCAAAGCAAACCTCCCACTGGGTATATGACTCCTTCCCTGCACACTTCCTTCAGGAAAGAGGTTTTCCTTAGGCTGCTATAAAACGGGAATGACTCAGTTTATGTTGACATTACTTGGAGGAGACACAGGTTTAGAATAGTGGTTTTTAACATCAATTGCCTTTTCACCTACCTGTTTCAGCACTCTTAGAAACCTCCTTCAAATAGCTTTGGAGGTAATCCCCAGGCAGTCAAAGGAATGCCAGAAAAATAGGGTGGTTACAACCTTAACTTATCTCTGAAAATCTTAGAGCAAACCAAGTTTCTCAGAGAGTGTGAGAAGGAAAACTGCTGAGAAGTGTTTGTCCTTCTCCCATCCCATGGCAGACAGCTCAGCATGAACCATTGTGAAAGGACCTGCTCTTCCTAGCACTGAGAATTAGCTTTTTGGAAGTTGAGACCTAAGTAGAGTATCTCAAGTGAAGCACCTGAAGGGGGAAAAAAAAGAAAAAAAAAAAAAAAAAGAAAAAGACAACAATTGCAAGTTGTTGGTACAAATCCTGGTTGTCTTTGCCAGGAGCTCAGTGCAATCTTGAAATGCACTGATGATCCAGAAAACCAAGAAAATACCAGGCTGTCTTTTAAAAGAGAGAATAATACTGAAAATGATGTAATGAAATTACAGAACCGCATATACACCTTCACCCAGAATAATGTTTTCTATTCCGGCCTCCCTGCCTCAAAATGCAGACATGGGAAAGGTCTAGGGGAGAGCAAAGGAAATTATTAAGGGCATGGAAAGTCATCCATGCAAAGAGAGATTAGAAAGATCATGGCTATATAATTTAGAGACGACATGAATAAGCGAAGCCATGATAGAGATATATAAAATAATTTGCCTTTTTCTGGTTTGCAGAGTTTTTGTGAACTCAGCCTGCACTGGTTTTTCCTTCAGATCCACCCAAGACTCAGATGTACTTGGCAAGCAGGAAAACAAACATCATGGAACTAGAAGTCATTCTCCAAGAGCCTAGGGTATGGAATATTATTTGAGATTCAAAATGAGTCATTTTTAATTAATGTAGTCCTTCTTCTGGCCCTGGATGCAAGGACCTTTGTATAAAGGAGGCTATCTCTCAGGAGTCCCTGCCTTTTGATTCCCTCGGTGAGGCTTAACTCAGAGGAAGCGTCTTCACCCTATCCAGATGTCATTAACACAGTCTTTTCATCACCTCCGCATTTGCATTACACTTATTTTTCTTTATTCACCTTTCCTTGGGGACAGGGTCTCACCATCTTTGGTCCGGCAGTACTGGTCATCCATTAATATCTCAGCAAAATGATAAGCCAGCCCCTGTCCCTCAAACTAGCTTTATGACCAGAAGATACCTCTCTAGACCCTGCTCTAACACCTCACGTCAGAGACCTCACTCTCTGTGGAACTTCTGGTGAGTTAAATGAGGGTCACTATAACTTGCTAAGTCATTAAGTTCATGTCGCTATTAAACAGGGCTGTGTGGAAAACACCGTGGGTTCCTGCAGAAGGTCTTCACACCCCATGAACTTCTAAAGTACCCAAAGGCAATCAAATCCTTGTTTTCAGCCCAACACAAGAATAGAAGTGAAGTTTTTGATCTGGAAATTTTCTCTCAGTGGAGTGAGGATCTGTCTCCCTTCTCAGGGTATTTTGCATAAAACTATTTCAAGTAAAGAGTTTTAAAGAGAATGTGAATTTTGGAGGGATACAAAAGGGTTCATATGCCTGAATAGTTGTCTGTTTCTTCCAACTGTATTGATTGGTCTAATAAAAGGTTATTAGATCTCTCTATACAAAGTTGTCTCTATTCAAGAGGGAGCACTTCTGACACTTACGATACCATCCAAGCTCCATACCTTTCAAAACAGTAGTCTTAGACACTTAGCATCTGAGGGCCAGAAGGGAAAGGGGGAAAAAAACACCCAACAATCCAGCATACAACAGAGGTACAAAGAATACAGACAACAAAGGTGCAAGTAAGAACGATCCAAATTAAATGGTGAGATTCTAGATAGACTCAAGAGACATAAATACCTCATCTAACCTCAACGCACAATGAGTCACTGGAGAACAGAAAGTAGCTGGGTGCCAAGTAGTTTGTTCTCAAGTTCCCCCGAGGAGGAAAGAGATCTACGGCACGTAGCAGAGCAGTTTGTTTTTGTTTTGGGTTTTGTCAAGGTCCCAAACTAAAAAGTCCAGGACATTTTGAAAAGCTGGTGGGAGCAGCAGAAGCACTCAGAGTGCAGCAGCATGTCTGGGTTGGGGAGGAGATGCACTGCCGAAGCAATAGTCATGAGAGCGGGCTCTCCCAATGAGCCTGGGGAGGGAGGAATGTGAGTCAGGACTTGGGGTAACTGTGAAATTGCACTTACTCTTCTGAACAATTGCTGGTTGTATGCAAGTCCAAAACCACAGTAACATCTCTCAAGGCAGCTTGTTTCCATATATTAAAAAAATCAACTTTTGATATTACCAATTAATGGCAGGGAAAGTGTGAAAGGCATTTGAATGATGGAGGCAGTTGAATAGACCTGTACACCATGTCCAACATTTAAGTGTTGTCTTCTTATTCCCCAGTGTCATTTTGCAGCAAAGCATGGGGCAAAAGGACTGGATCTCAAACAGACCCCATGGGCAGGCTGGAGCAAACAATCTTTCAGGATGGCCTGGTATTTCCTTACTAATACAAGGTCCAAGCAGCTGAGGATACCATCAAGGAATACCACAGCAGACTCACAGCTGAAATAGAGACCTTTCTCTACAGCTTAAAAAAAGACAAATCCAGTTGAGCTGATTCTTCCCTAAATGAGGAGCAAACTTTCTGAAAGAATGACTGAGGTATAATTGTTAAGCCAGACGGTGCCCAAAATTGCAGGCCAGCTGGCCAGGAGGTTTATAAACTGAGTGGATATAACCAACTGTCGTGAGCTGCTGAGCTTTGAACTGCATAGCATTCACACTAAAACACTCATGCTGGCATGTATGATGTCTCCAGACTGAAAAAATCTAGGGAAGACATAGAGACAGAGTCAAAGTTGAAATAAACCCTCTCTTGAATACAAGGTCTTACCTATAGGTTAGGAGTCCTTTAAAAAACTTAGCCTAGAGGGTAGAAGTAGCTGTAAGTTATCTTTAATTTTGTTATCCACCATTGGCAGCCGGCTGTCCCCATGGCTGAGGAAGATGAAGGACAGATGCTACTCTCCTGGGCTTTTTTGACCGATGGCCTCAGCTGTAAGTGAGTCGGCTCCACAGGGAGGGCTGTGCCGAGGGTCAATGATTGAAAAGTTTCAAAAGTGCCGCTCTGCGGCTGAGGGCAGGCAGTGATAAGAGCTCCAGGTGAAGTGGTCAAAGCCAGGCTGAAATGAGTGATAGCGATGGTTAATGTGCAGATTGCGACCCATGGCACTAGTTGAGTTTGTCAGGCTTAATGCAGCAAGGGGATTTTCTCTGTTTCTCTCTGAAGCATCCCCCCACCTTGTTTGCAATGTTGCAGATAGGCGTCACTCACACTGGATTTGTCTGACTCCCTGTCAAACTGAGATTTTTTCACGGGAGTTGGTTTTGCCATGGAAAAATAAATGGCACCTTCTCCTTACAGGGATGTGGCTAGTCTGTGTCTAGTGAAAGCAAATCCTCGAAGCAGCTCCTGGAAGACCATCTCATCTCCATCTCTGGACCCTCTCCTGACCCCCCTCTCCATGAGAGGGCATGAGTATGCAATCCTATACAATAGAGCCGGTAGAATTTTACAATTAACTAGAGCAGATGCAAACCTTCACAAAAATTATTCAGGGTAAAATTGCCTTTTCCATGTCCCACTCTTCCACTTTTCTTCTGCCTCATATCAGAACACAGCATCGTTGTCTTTCAACAAATTAGTAATTTGAATTCATTTTTTAACCATTGCAAGAGGCAGGATTTGGAGATGGATGGCCTACCACTCTGATCCGGTAGGACAAATCCTCCATGTCTGTGTGCCTATAGAGATTTTCAATCAGAAAAGTATCTTGTCTGAAATCCATGTACACCGTACGCGGTCTTTTCATGCTGTAGAGGAGGTAGCACCGGGCAGTAAGCTGCCATTCTAAGTCTGCTGTACCTGCTAAGTAGGTTCTGCATCGTTCATATTGTACTTGCATTTTGCAGCACTTATTTGCATTGCTTTGGGGGTTAACGGTTTGCTTTTTATCCTCAGAAGTGTTGACATCTTGGATCTGAACAGGGTTCTGGTAACAGAAATCAGTTCCCCAGGTCTGCAGAGTTGTGGCTGGGTAGAGTTTCTATTGCCATGATCTCAAGCTGCTCTATTGCAGTGGTTTCTTTTTTTCACCAGGACTCCCACTTGCAGTGCTCTGCTGGAGTGTATGCAGCCGCAGAAACTGTTCCTCATCTGTATTAAAAAATATTCAAAATGATGCGGGGAGTAGAAGTTTGAGTTAATTACAAATTATTCTCGATTTCACTAGCATTTTATTAACAAATCCACATTAATCCAGTATTAAAGCAGGGCGGGATTATAGGATTTCTCTCATCTGAAGCTTGGAGCAAGGGAAGTCTATAATAAACCTACCTATTCATTTGACACAAAGCTGTTCTATCAAATCTACCACAACATGTGCCCCCCCCCCTTCCCTGCGACATACATGTGGAATCCTATACAATAGGAACAGTATATTTTTATGATTAACTAGAATGCATACAAAACCGATCTGTGGTTAAATTGCCTTTCCAGCACCTCTGGCCTTGAAGATGCGTTTCTGGCTTCCCAGGAGATGCGGGTTACCTCCTGGGGACATCTTCCACCTGACAGAGATCTACCAGCTCCCTGCTTGAGTCCATTTCCACCAGCAGAAGACCTGACCCCACAGCAACCTATTTTACTGCATGCATTTGCTTAAAGGTGAGATGAGATCATATGAAAGGATGCTTCCTCTGCAAATTGAGGCTTACACCATGAGGTGAGACACACAGAAAGAAGAAAAGGATCTGAGTGAGTCTGGAGACAGCTGGAAGAAATAAGATGGAAAGACAGAACTGTTTCATCTTGATCCTGACACGGTCCTCAAAATTGTCTTGAAAGTTTTCACAGAAAGGAGCTAGCTAAGGGACTGAAATAGTTTGCTTTAAGATATAATCCTTTTAATAAAATGTAAGGGTCAGAATTTCACGTTGGCAGTGAACATTTTGCTAAATAGGGCATGATGAGTTTGCTGTTCTGCTCCCAGACTGGTCACTTGTGCTTGTGTGTCGTGGTGTATAATAATTGCATGAAATTGCCATCTCTGCTGGGGTTGGTGCAGATTGATCAGTCCAAAGTGTAACAGCTCCTGAGCTGAAATTATTCTCCTTCATTTTATGGACCTCTCTAACAAAAACTTTTCCCCTGACAAAAACAAACAAAAAAAAAAATCCAGAGAAAATGAAGAAAAAGTTCAGGTTTTGCAGACCTTTATTGTCTCACTCATGAGGGCACTATGAAAATCCCAACACTGAAATTATTTCATTTTATATCTACAAAAACTATCCATTTTCCCACAGGTTTTGATGGAATAAAACCCAAATTTGCTCATGGATAATTATGCTGACTCAAAAAGCTACATTTCTGTTTCAGAGATCAGTATTTTGAGCCGAGTCTCGTTGCTGTTACTCTTTGTTTAGATGTGACAACAGGCCTGGGGCTCTGCAGAAATGGAGCTGCCTCCCAGACACATCAGCTGTCTGAGACACGCAGGTGATGCGGCTCATGAATGAGGGTCCTTCAGAGCTGTGTTGAGTTTTTTTAGTGTCTTTTTGTATTACCTGATGTCCAGGTCTGTTTTCCCATGAATATTTTTGAGACTAGTAAACAAGTGAACATGTGTTAGAGAGATTAAGCCCATTGCCACCACACTGGCAAAGGTGCTTCTTTGGAGAGTGAAGGGCAGTGTTTTATTTTTTGGCAGAAGTCTTGGCTTCAGGTTCTGGACCTACACTGCTTGGTACATTGTGTTGGAGACACCAGTAGCCATCAGAAGGTTTTATGGTGCCTTACACCTACCCATCCTTTGCATTCAGAAGATCAATCCTTCTGTTTGTGATTGAACATCCCAGAGACTTTTAGAGTAGATTACCCAGATGGGTAGGGGTAGCTCTCTAGTGGGGTAAGGCTCACTCTCTTGCTGTCATACTCCACTGATGATAAACCTGCTGTTGGACTCAGTGTCTACCCTTTGAGTGAGGCAAGGCAGAGAGAAATGCTACTTTAGGACATCAGCTCTTCCTTCTGATTATCTGAACTGGTAGTCTTGATGTGTCCTTGGTGCTGAGCCTGGCTAAGCACTGGCTTCAAGACAGATATCTGCAGAGCTCCCCCAGCTCTTTGCAAAGGTGAGGGAGAGGCATGGAGAAGCAAGGAAGAGTGATGGTCCCATCTGAATGGCCACACCTGAATGGCAGGGTAGCAGGTGAATGCTGGTCGGGCTTTAAGCAGAGTGGAGCATGTATACTTGGGTGTTTAATTCCCGCATGCCTTTCTGCTTTCATTCAATCCATGCTCTAAAGCAGACCCAGACAAAGCCCCAGTTTCTCCTCCCCAGCTGGCATGTCACAAATAATGTCACTTGTACCTGCAATCCAGGGACTCCTTGATGACATTTTCTGGATCCATCTGGGCAGGCAATAACCGTAGTGCATAGTGGTTCCTGTACTGAGGCATTGATACGCTGTGGAACAGCATTTTTAATTATTACCTTCATCCATGGCCAGGCTGCAGTGGAATAGCCACCACCCTTCAGAGCGCTGCTGGGGGTTGCTGTGAGGACTGGGGCTCAGCTTTCTTTAGAAGACAATTTGTTGTCTATCTCCTTGTTGCCAGGCCTCTGCCATCTTCACTGCAGGCTCAATGCTGGGAAATGGGGCCTTTTGGTGCTCTCTAATAACAGGCAATTTGGAGTACAAACAACTCTTTTGTGTCTGTCACTTAAGGAGCCCCCTGATAAACATGGTTGTGGAGGGAAGCTGACGTGAATATATGAGATTCCTCCTGCCCACAGCCAGTGCCAAGATCCTAGGCAAAATGCACCATCTGCATGAGGTCCTATTAAGTAAATTAATGCTCCGGAATTTTTAAAAAATAAAAATGTAGTAAAAAGAGAAAGAGCCCAAGGAAGTTCTTTTACAAATTAGTCACTATTTGCAAGAAAAATGATGCAATCAAGGGAGCTCCAGGACAACAAATGAGCCCAAGGCTGAGACATCCATTAAGCAGACTGTTTGTATCAGGAAGTTTCTTCTCTCCCACCTGAGCTCAAGCTCCTCTTCTGAGTTTTTTCTGGCATGAGATGAAATGTGAATGCACATGCTCAGTTACACAGAAGGCAATGCTCTCCTAGCTGACCCTAACCCTGACCTTGGAGCCGGAGGGGACGTGGTGGTTCCTAATAGGAGCAGCACTCAGGGGACCCACAGCCTGTTTGTAGCTCAGCCCCCAGCTGCCTGGAGGAGCTGGGAGGGAAGGACAGAGCTTGCTGTCATCCTGGACAAGTGTTGTTGAGGACAACGTGAAATCTGTGCTGGGAAAAGCAGAGGCATCTTTCACAGAATCCCGTCTCATGGGCAGTGAAAGGGACTGAGGCATGATGCCCGCAGGGAATGCCGGGCTGTTTCTGCTTGTCCCTTGCCGGTGACACAAGCCCTTCACCTACCAGTCTTGCCCTTCACCTACCAGTCTTCCTCAGGCTTCTCCGGAGCTCGCCGTTAATACAGCCAGACTCACGCCATTAAACACATCTAAACAACATGCAGTACAAGGCTTCCAAAAAGCCAGTCTCAAAATAACTTGCACTCTAATGCGAGCAGCAGACAAAGCTAAAGAAAAGCAGAGGAGCAGGCACCCTTCAAGCTAAAGCATGTTATTAAGGAATATTCCTTTTTTGAAGTTTGTTGATTTTATTTTTATCATATTTTAGCACAAACCCTTTTCATGTTATAAATTAAGTAACTGCTGCAGAAGGGTTATGTTGTGGGGTTTTTTTCTAGATGCATTTCCTATAGAGAGATTTTTAAAGTTTCCAGTACAAAAAAAATAAATTAAAAAAATCATGGAAAGCTGTGTTGAATTATGTGATACATTGAAATTAAAATGAAATTCCAAATTATCTTGCAGTCAGGGGCTGATGTGGACTGAGTGATAATAAATAAAGGTTAAAAGGACATTGGCAAGTCTTTTTTCATGGCTTTCAATTTTTCCCCTCCCTGTTGTTTGTAAAAACCTCTTAGAAGATTAAAAATAATATTTCTTTCCCTATTGATTTTTTTTTCTTTTTCCACATTTGAGAACAACATTTATTTATTTTCTGTGTTTCTAATGGAGCTGGGATTAATGTAGCTTTATTTGTTCTCCATTTGGCTTGTGTTTTTGTCTCGTGGAGGGACTCCGTGCCTCCCAGGGAAGGGTGCTCATTAGCAGGACTGTGGCAGCACAGCACCAAATGCCTCATCAAAATGCCAGCCAGGAGCCAAGATCATCAGTAAATATTTTGACACTGGGGCAGCCACCCAAAGAGCTCAACTCGTTTCATTTTGGCACTTGATATCCCTAGGTCTTGGGTTATGCACTGATCCAAAGGCTCCACCCTGTTGTGTCCTACATTCTGGAGGGAAGAGGAGATGCTGTCCACTGCTGAACAGAGGACTTGGGAAAATACATGATGGGAAATCAGTCTTTTCATCTCCCACGGGTCCGTGGGGAAGGCAAGTCTTTAGCAAAATACCCTGCACATGCTGGAGGTGTGGAAAGGTACACAAAAAGTTTATCTTTTCAGAAATACCATTCTTCATCCGGGTGTGTATTTGTGTTCTGGAATCTGGGGTGAGCTTTGGTGGGATAGGGGCATTTTCTCATTTTTATGGGGTTGGGGGCTGGCTGGAATTTTGGAGTGGGGAAAGACAGGGTTTGAAAGAAATTCAAACATTAGGACTCTACACCACTTAATTGTGTAAACGCTAATGGATACTGCAGTCTTCACTAACTAGAGGGGGAGGATTTTGGCACAGTAAAAGTGAACTTTCATGAACAACAGAAAATTCATATAGTCATATTACTCATATAAACACTCATGATACTTTAAGACAAAGAAATTTATGCATTTCAAAAGGATGTATTGTGCATGCCCGCGAGGATGGTTAACCATGAAACTATTTGAAGACATTTCCCAGCTAAATTGTTGGAAGAGAAGAAAATAAAAAGTGCCTTAATTCTTTTGGATGAAGAGGAGGGGCTCTGTGTGCTACTTGCACCTCCCTGGGTGCCCATGTGGCCCTTCCAGCCTGGGGATCCTCAATTTCCCTGTAAAAATGCCATGAGAGGTGAAAGTTGGGCAGTAGTTTAACAAGTTTCAGTTCAACAGATTTTGGTAGATCAAGCAGTAGCCTGCAGGAGGAGAAAACACTAGCAAAGATTATTTTATTTCAGCATAATTCATCAGAACAGGGATAGATTTGTTTCTGGATGTCATGCTTCAGGTATGTATTTTTTAATGTATTTAAAATATTAAAGATATAATCCTTTCTGTGATAGAAGTTCAGTGAAGGTGAGATTTGACCTTACCCACTGATGGTGAGGGTCAGTTTGGGGAAAACTGCAAGTTTTAGAAACTGCAGCAGAAAATTCCTAAATTAAATATTTGGTGGGATCATTTATGGTGAGTAAAGCCTTCCATGCTTCTTCCCCCAGGTTTCCTTCTCCTCTCATCTTACCCCAGAAAATGAGGGACCACCTTACATCATCTGACCCTGTGCACCAACATTTTCCTCTTAGAAAGACAATCTTATTTGTGGGGGAAAGCAGTTTTCTTTAGTAAATACCAACTCTATTAATAAAAAATGCATTTTTGTAACAGGATGTGTTTTTCTGTCAACAAAACCTGTGTCACCGGGTGATGCTGGAGCTGCCTCACATAAGGCCATGAGGAAGTAGCATCTCAGGAGCGCATCCGCCCACCTCTCCTGCCAGATCCACCACCATGTTGCTGAGGACCTGTTGAGGCGCTGGCTTGAGGACCCTTGGGGTGACCTTATCTTCTCAGAGGTGCTGTGAAGGTCAGGGCACTGCATTCAGCATGGTGTGGACTGCACCAGGGGATAAGCCATACCAGTATTAGCACTTTGGGCTCAAATCTATCCTCCCCCTGCATTCATCAGGGAGCCAGGTTTCCAGCACCTTTCATTACACCCAAAGCGGATGACAAATTTGTCCAACCCCAAGGTTTTAATTTAACTGAAGGGAAGCAAGAGGCTCTGGTGAGACTGCATACAGTCTTGTGCAGCAGCAGTGCAACCTCACAACAGATATGCAGCAACCCAACAACAGGTTGAAGAGTGTAGTAATGCCTCGATATTCATCAGAGATGCTGTTTTATTTGCAGTAGTGGTTTTCCTCTTGAAAAGACTACAGCAGCATTAGGGAGGTTTGAGCCTGGTGATAAGATTATTAGATGTTATTTACGGCCCTAATCAGAAGTGAGAATGGAGTGACTTAGGATGGTTTACTTTGGAGACAGGGGCAGTTCTGTCAGAGGTATTCAGAATAAAAACAGCAAGAAGAGAGATGGATTTCAGTTCATTACCCCTAAAAACACAAAAATATTTTCTGCTCTGTATCTGTGGAACTCACTTTTGCAGGACACTGCAGCAGGAAAAGAGATACAGCAAAAAAATTACTTTTTAGGGACAGGTTAAACTTCAGTTGGTCTTAAGGATAATCCATCCTAAAACCCAAGAGGGGAGGAGAAACCCTCTGCAGTTGATGAGGAAAGTTGCATCCCCAGCAAGAAGCTGAGTTGACTGACCCATTTGCAGCACTGGCCTCTTGCTATTGCCTGGGACAGGGTTGACCCCATTCCCATAGCAGGAATGAAGGTAACGTCCCAAAAGCCAGGTCTGCGGGGACCAGCTCTGGGCACCCATTCCAGCACAATGCAAGCCCTCAACTGACCGTGTCTGGTGGGGGACAGGCTGGATGGACATCCCCATCTTGCTTTCCTCATCAGCCTAAATGCGTTGTGGGGAGGAGCATAGCACTTCACTAATTATTAGGGTGGTTATTCATACATCCAGTTCGGAGAAGAGATCACAGACTGGGATATTACATCTGCCTTTAGAGGGTTATAGGCCAGACCAGGCAGCTTTGGCTTCGCGCCGTTTGAGCTCCATGGTCTGCACTGATTTGTCTTATCTGCATCACCCGTCAGGTCTGGGCGATGGAGTGCAGGAACTCGGCAGCACTGGCCTTGTGTGGGTGAAGCAGTCACTCTGCTGCTCTCTTGGCTTTGAACGCCGGATATTTTGGGCAGAGAGGAAGGCTGGGCTTGCAGATGAGGTGCAGGGTGACGATGCCAGTGCACGAGAGATGGTGCCAGCAAATCTGTGCCGGCAGCCAGCAGAACCATGCTGGCAAACCTTCTGGTGCAGCAGTGGTGAACCTGCAAACAGTCCCTTCATCTGGTGAGGGTCGTCCATTGCACAGTGATCTGGTAGAACAAGGTGCAGTGCTCCCTTAGAGTGCACTGGCACCCCTGTGCTGGGAAAGCCCCTCCCAGAGAAGGTAGGGCATTTGTTTTTCAGTGCCTTGGCATGTCACTAGTAAAACCAAAGCTATTAATGCCTCTGGTTTTTTGTTCAGGCTGTAAGCTCTTTAGAAGGAGGAGAGCCTCCCAAGAAACGTTTGCATAGGACCCAGCACAGTGGGAACATACAGTCAGAAAACCCCCCAGAAAAATCAATAACAGAACAACACCAAGAGATGCTGCTGAGTTTTAATTCCTTATAACCACTCCTTGGGATGGTGGATGGTGGTTTAGGGGCAACAGTGCACCAAAAAAAGGTGCTGAGAGACAGAGAAGTTTTTTTTCTTCGGTGTACATTAAGACTTTTAAAAACCTTTGCTGTGTGAACCCAGTATTTCCAAGGAACAGAAGTTGTGTTTCATAAAAAAGGGAAAGAGGGAAAGGCACAGCAGCAACCCCTGTCTGGTGAATGGCAGTAAATTTGGACACAAGGCTTGGCTGCCCCCCCTTTCCCTTAGTCAATGGAGAAAAGTCCATGAGCAACTGGGATGTGATCAGCGTCATGGAGCCTGCTCTAAATCCCCATAGGAGATGCACATGAAATATGCACAATCCATTTGAAGAGGTTTTTTTGGGGGGAAGGAGAAAGGGAATTAAACAAAACCCTCCCAATTTTCAGGTCTGCACTGGGAACCCAGCAACAAGTACAAAGGCTGCTTGCCTTGCAACTCTGAAGTTTCGCCAGAGCAGACTTTCTTATCGCTCTGCCTACAACGTGTATGATACTTTATTAGCATCTTCCACAGTAATCCCAGCAAAACTGAAGGAAAAAAAGTGTCAGATCAAAAGGGGGAGTATGAAAGCGGGCGGCTAAGCAGGTTGCTGGGATGCTAATGATTGCTTCCTTCATTCTCTGAGTGTCACACACAACATCTCTAAGCCCAGCGCAGCGCATAAGCCACACAAATAGCCATATTTGTTAACATTCATGTGACTCTTTCGTCTGAGCTGTATTTCCTTGAGTACACCACAATGAAGAGTTTCTTTTAATAGGGATCAACCAGGAAAAACAACTGTGAGGGACTTTTCTCTCCCTCTCCCTCCCTCCCTCTCTCTCTCACTCCCTCTCTCACTCTCTCTAAACCTTTTACACTGCGGTTGAACAAGCCTCTGGATAAAGACTTTATCCAAAAACCCCCTCTTTAAAGTTATTTCAAATTTCTCTGCAAGGCTTTCAGAAATCTGTTTGTTTGAGGGCAGAATTAGATGTGACCGGCGTTTTATTGTGACATAAAACCATATTTCTTCCCTGGAAGATTAAAAAATAAAATCGGTTAATAAGAAAAGCTGTCAGCAACAGAAAATGGCTGACATAATCCGTTTATCCTCCGAGCAATAAAGATATTGGTCCTTGGGAGTCTATCCTCTCTCTCATGTTATTTCGCCCAAAACATTATCTTCCCAGCATTCTGATGGATTAAGAAGTCATATGGGAGATAGCAGGGAAATGACAGATACAAAAAAAATAATATCCTTTCATTTCCCCTCCTCCCTGCACACACTCTCTCTCTCTCTCTCTCTTTCTCTCTCCCGTTTTCTCCCCGGCCCCTCCTTCCCCTGCCTCCCTCTCTCTCTTTTTCTCTGTCCCCTTGGAAAAGTGGTCCATCTCTTTATTCCCAGCATCCCAGCACTCTGCAAAAGTCCCAAGCTGCTAACCCCGGTGCAGTGGGGAGAAGCAACACAGAACTTCTTGCATGCCTTGGTCCCTCTCATGCACGTGGATGCTAACAGCTCTGCACCATTTGATGTCTGAATACATCCTGAATTTTTAGGAACTGTACTCACAGCTCTCTGTCCCTGTGTTGAAGCATGTCTGAGCAACTTACTGGAGGAAGAGAGATGAAATCCACCACTTTGGTTTGAGTGGAGCAGAGCTGGGGCTCTTTCCTGGATTTTTTTTGTGGGTGAAACCTATGGCTGGAAGAGAACTCTGGTCTTTGGAAAACTCCTCTTCTGCACTCACAAGCATCTTCCTGGTGCCCTCTTCTAGTGAAGCGTAGCCTCTACAGGTCATCTCCACAGCAGATGAGTGAGCAGTCCCAGTGGCCTCACTCTTGGTCTTGGGGGCCACTGTCTATCTGTCTTTCTGGAAGCCCTGGGACTACTGGAGACAAAACACAGCAACAAGACTCAGGTCTACTATGTGTCTGGTGGTTTTCTGTTCTACTTGAGTAGGCTTTCCATTCCCTCTTCTCTCAGGAACTCCAAGAAGTCCCCTCTGCCACCAGCTTCTGTCCTGACCAGGGCTTGCTCCAGGGCTTGCTCCAACATCACAACAAATTCCTCAAAAGGCTTTAGAGATGCAGGACTCAGGGCTGGGAGGGACATGAGATAGCATTTAATCCCTTCCCCCTGCCCCAGGCAGGATCATACAGATCTAAAGCATCCCTGAGAGATGTTCACCTAACCTCTTCCCAAAAACATCCCATATCGGCCACTCCACCACCTCCCCAGGAAATTTATTCCAGTGCTTCTCTATCCTTAGCAACAGTGTGTTTTTCTGAGCATCTGACTTAAATCTTCCACGCTGCAATTTAGGGCTGTTACTTCTCTTCCTATCCCCAGTAGACAGGAAGAACAATTTATTGTCTTTCTCTTTTCAGCAACCTTTCAGCTAGCAGAAGACTATACAGAGAGGAAATGAGCAGCAGCAATGATCTTATCATTCTCCTTATCCCGCCTGTTTCTTCTTCAGGTGAGCCTCTCCTTCAAGACTGTTTTTTCTTGATCTACAACCTCTTTCCTGCCTGTCCTGCAAAGAGCACGGTGTCTGCTGTCATTCAGCCTGGCTCCCTGAGGCCGCGGTTGGGGAAGGACTCCTCTTGCCCCTCTCCTTCTTCACCGCTGTCTCCTGGTCACCTCACAGCCCTGACTCAGGCTCCCCTCTCAGCCACAGGTCATTGAAATCTGTTGCCAGATTTTTTTTCCCAAGTCAAAATACATGAAAGTGGAAGTTTTAAAGAAAAGAAAGGAAAAAAAAAAAAAAAGCTGCCTGCTCTGGCAACTTCCATAGAAATTTTCCTCTCTTTTTTATTCCTCTTTTCAGCTCTTTTGCATCTTGCGAGCATCTTAATTTCTTCACCTTTTGCCCACCAGAATCATCTCTGCTTTGCTATTTTTTGTGATTCAGTGGATACAGGGGATGTGTTTTCAACTTTTTACTTACTATTTACCCAACACTCAAGTTGAATTATTTGCCCATGAATGCTTCTCCAGTTCTGTCCACTTACAGCTGGAATTTTTTTATTTTGAGAACCGTGTTGTAAAATGAAAAATACATATACCCATAATAAAACACAGCATTTAAAGATCTTGAGTTTTACCTAAAAGAGAGAATGTAATTAGTTGTACTGTCCATTAAGATTGCAAAAATGTAGCACAAGATGAGGGGTATGGTTCTCCCATAGCACTCCGTAGCTCACAAACAGAGCAATTTGCTTTGTTATGGCAGCACTTGTTTCCCATGGCCAAAGAACCTATGAAGAGAGAAAAAATCACAAATTGAACTAGGCAGAAGACAGTTTACCAGGTTGAAAATCGTTTTAAGCTAATATTTCTAACTGTATTTTGGACTGCACTAGTAAGAACAAAATAAGGTTTACTTTATTAAAAAAAAAAAAAAAATCCTGAAAAGGCTTTTTGAGGAACTTGAACTATAGTAAAAAACAAAATCAGATCAAAACATTTTTTAAACTGTTGTTTTCTCTCAAAGTTTTGATCTCCACTGTCTTCCACCAAAAATTATATAACATAAACATTTTATTGACCACTAATCATTCTTAAAAGACCTTAAATGCCTTTTCCTTCATTTAATAAACACAAACATCACCTTGATGTTACTTCTGAAGCTATGAGGGAGCCTGCATATTCATTTAGGAATATTTAAAAGATCACCCTGACACCAGGCATGCTGGCAGCAGACTGGAAGTGCCCGAATAAGCCCCAGCAAAATTTCCCTCCAGGAGAAGACCACTCCCACCCAAAGCCTTCAGACCTCGCTGAACTGGCAGGTTTTACCCCTTTAACACATGAGCTAACAGGGTAAAGATCCAGACTTCTAGTGGTAACCCTAACATCTTCCTACATTTCTCTCTGCCAGGAGAGCCATCTTCCATCTGAGCTTTGAAGCAGAGAAAATCCATAGTTTGTGTGTGAGGTTTATACATGAAAAATAATAATAGCAAAGATTCAGTGTGACTATGAGTAGCTGATTTTTCCAGAACTGTCTGAAGAATTGCTTCATTAGATGACCCCAAAATCTGACCAGAAATTCCAGACTGCACCATTATAATGCACTGAAAACACAAGTTTATGTCCAGTAAACAGATTCCCTTGCAGAGGAGAGCTTTAAGCTGAAAACCATATTCACCCTTAACTCCATCCACCACTTCTATACCTACCCAGACATGAGCAGAGGTTCAAAGCATTATTTCCATGATGGGGTAAACTAAGCCTAGACATCCTTTCCTGAGAGCTGGCAGGCAATTCAAGGGACTGCCAGGGGTGAAGAATCACCAGGTGGAAATACATAAGTACATGGAAAGACTAGAACAAGGGAGTCATCTGCCTATCAGCACCAATTCAGGTAGGTCTCTGGGGAGGAGGTCGCACTGATTACCAAATAAACAGAGGCCGCTGGCGACAGGAATGAAGGGAGATGAGTATATTTACTTCCAGCTGAGCAAATTTGTCAACTGCCTGTAAAACACATGATTACTATGGAATTACATGTATTACATTCTGTATTTATTCTTATTCTTATTTAAAATATAGATACTCTCTAGGGCTGGATTCAGACGAAAACCAAGGATTAAATATAAGAAACAAAACTGGAATTCAGTAGCAGCTGAACATAGAAAAGATTAAAGCAAGAAAGTAGGGGTTAAGAATTAAAAACAAAGCCAGGATTTAAAGAATAGAGGGAAGTCAGTATCACAGACTTAGGCCAGCCCTTAAACAGTCATCTAGATATTTCTAAAGTCCTCAGATCAATATATACTTTAGATTAAACATTTGTACACCCTTCAATCCTCCTTCACAGGTTATGGTTTCTAGACCTCTGATGAGCCTTGTTGGTATCACTTTTGTTTGCACAAGAAAATCCCACTTAACAGCTAATTTCCACTGTGCTACTGGGTGACCTTGGGCAGACACCTTTACTTTCCACATCACCCTCTGAAATGGTCAAGGGTGGGGGAACTCCTAAAATATCCAGAAACCTACTGATGAGGACTGTGTGAGTGCTCTGTAATAACAGAGATGAGAGGGAGGAGGCAGAAACGCTTCACGAAGGCAGAACGGTTGGTGGGCAGTGTGATGAGTTCACATGGCAGCACCCTCAAGGAAGGGAAGTGCAGTGGGCATGAAGGCTTATGCCTCTGCAGCCAACCATTCACAGAGTCTCGCCATGATTCATAGGCTTTTAAAGCTTTGAGAAGGTTTTTAATTTCTCCAGTCTCACCTGTGGCACTACCAATACCAGGGAACTTCCCAGTGCTGGTTCCTCTGGTGGGAAATTACTTTCCTCTGTTATGTGCATGAAGTCTGTTAGCCCAGTGACTTCTTGTATTATGGTGTCTTCTAGACTAGAAACCCGTTTCTTTTGTGATCTGAAGAGAGAAACCCTTCCATTAAACTCACTCATACCAGTTTAAGAGATGCAAACTCTCCAGGTATGACCTGCTCCATGACTGGAAGCACAGGGAAACCATGATGGGAGTTGGTGGCATATCATCAGCCTTTGGCACAAATGGAGAAACCAACATGAGTTGGACAGTCAAATTCGGTGTCAGGCTACCCTCTGTGATGCTGGTCTCTCAGACACCGTTCAGTATGGCCTTTGGTCTGCAGTAGCACCTGGAGATGGTCCTATAAGACAAGGCTACCTTTCTGGGAGGGACTGTAGAGAAAAACAGCAGAAGATCATCTCTGCCAAAAGTTAACCAGCAGGGATGGATATGTAAAGGCTTGGAGGCGATGCAGAGACTCAGACAACAAATTGGCAGCAGCTCTGTCAGCAAATACTTCTCCAAAGTCACAGACTGGTGCCCCACGTACTAACATTCCCCTTTCTCTGGTAGCACCCCAAGAGCTCCTCAGGATGTGGATAGATGCCATAAAGACTAGATCCCAAGCTCACCCTTTCCTAAGGCACCAAATCATTTAGGCAGCCTGAAAGCCCCTAACTGGCACTGACCTTCAGTATTTCCACCTCTGCTGATGTCTAACAGCACCCTACAAGTACGGCTCTGTTGGCACAGGCACAAGAGACAGCAAGGAAGGAGGCACAGACATACACACACATGCTCACAGGGATAAAAAGGATAACTGGATCCATGAAAATAAGCCAAGCTCTGCCATCGTCGGTCTAAATGAAGATAAGTATTGTACTGAAAACAAAGATTACTTGTACTTTGTAGATAGAGACGTGTTTTGTTACAGGATGCTTTGTATGGAATTGGGTCACAGCAGAATATGAGCCAACTCCCCCCACCGCCCGCCTCCTCCCAACCTCCCTCTCCGCCTGCCTATCCTTTGAATCTGGAGCCAAATCTCAAGGGTAACAGAGTAGAAATTGCTACAGTTTTGCCGTTTTTTCCCTTGGCTGGGATTTGCTTTTCATTTGTGGGGCAATACTTGTGCCTCTCTGCCATTCATCTATTAATTAATGTCATTGATTATGAGCGGCTCTCTCTCAGCCTTGTGTTTTCAAACCTCTGGAGGGAGAGGGGGAGGTGAGGTGCATCTAGAGGATCCCCAATCCAAGTGACAGGGGAAGCACCAAAGCTTTGTTATCCTCCCCTCTACCTCTACCCCTTTGCCATGTCTTTGCTGATGCATGTCCTCTACTTGGGTACATGTCCTATGCCCATCACCGTTGTATTTGACCACCTTCTCCTCTTCCCCCATAAAACAAAGAGCATCTCCTGTTGTCCTTCCCACATTCTTCTGCTTCAGGAAAGAGCCTTGTACCCACATTATTTATGGGTCCTATGGTGTGACCCGTCCTTCACAGTTACTCCAGACACAAGTCCATGTCTTGGGCACCAGCTACTGAAATTTATCAACAAACCAAAGTTAACACCCAAGACCTTGGTCACTGAAAGTCTTTCTACATCCCAGGCTTCTCCATTTCTTGTCCAAGACATTACAACTGAGATTAAGCATCCCCAGAAACCTTTGATCTGTGCCTGCATGCTTCCCATAGATTATTGTCTTCCTTGGTTCTCTGTGTTGGCACTTCTTCAGAGTGAATGTGTTGCTTGTCATGAAAGCCACAGAGGAAAGGACATCCGAATTCTGGCCATACTCACATGTGCCTTTATTTTTTTACCAAGAAGAGAGCTTTCCACTGTCTGGGAAAGACTAGCTTCTTCTAGTTTCTCCTTTCTCCTGACAAAAAAACCTGCTTTGGGGCTCTTTCTAAGGAACCAAAGCACAGTCAGCACTGTGTCCATGAATGTCTATACCACAGCTGGAGAGATGGGTGGATTTTTCTCCATCTATGAAAGCTAGAATGTTCCTTTTCTCTTTTCTATTTTTTTCTTTTTTTTTTTTTTTTTCATCATGCAGAATGTCTGTGAGTCTCTCACAGTCAGCAGTGGTTCTTTGAGAACTGGGTCAAACAGAGTCCAAGGCCTGATAGTTGTGGCCTCTTGGCTCTGACACAGCACCTGAAACTGGTGCTACCAGCACTCAAGCAAGATCTCTAGGGAATGTGGAGCATTTTGGTTCTGCAAAGCACAAGGCAGTGTTTTGACTTAATGGGTATTAGATGTTCATTGGCATGTGCAGTACAAATTATGGTGTGATTGCTGGTAGCCAGTCACTGTTTATTCTACCCATAAGGAGTCAAACTTCCAGTGGTACAAGCTGGCAATTCGTGTGCACTTACATTTTAATGCACTGTTACTGGTCCCATGGTCTGCCATAAGACAGACCTACAGTTGCTTTCAGACAGATGCCACCTAGACCAGCCTAAGTTGTATGGCATCTCCAAGCCCTCTCCCACATGTTGGGTTTCCTCTCCAAGGTCACCAACAGCCATGGAAACTGCAGGATTTCAGCTTGACATCCCACACCACTGAAGAGCTGGGAACACTATGGATGGGGCACTATGAGTGGGACTCTAACCATCACCACTGTAGTCCAAGATGGCAAGACCATGACTTACTGGACTTAAAATCTGCCACATTTTTAGCAGCTCAAATAACATATAGGCCAGTTTGAACCTTTCTTATCTCTCCAGAAAGGCCAGATAGCAGAGATGTCATTTCTACAAGCTCTGAGCTTGGAGGATTTAAATAGGCGCCCAAGCATTTTCTCAAAAAAAAAAAAGAGGTGGGGTTTTTTTTCAATGCTGAGTCAGGGCTCACTTTCCTCCACGCGCTGCATTTCACTCGGGCCTGATCCAGCCACCATTAGAGCTGATGAATCCCACATCGAGAAAAGACGTCACGGCGTGGTGCAGCATAAAGTTTTTATTGGTGTGGGTTGGGAATGAGGTGCATAACTCACTGGCGCTGTTGCCACTTGTGAGTAATGCGCCCATTCCACACTCCTGCGGATAAAACCTTTATGGCCCACCGCAGCACCGGGTATTGCATCTAATATATGCACCACTATAATGACGAGCACTGAAAACCTGTTTTTTTAACCTGTTTTCTCTCCCCCATCCCCCTTCCCACCCTTAAATACCCCTCCATGTCTGCTTCATGGTGCTTTACTTCTGCTTTGTCAACTGCCTGGGGAACCCGCTCTATCGATATTCTGGACTAGGTTTTGATTCTGAAAAAAAAAAAAAAACACCACACAGAGTGAGCGGCATAATTTAAAAATCAAAGAAATTCATTTCAGTAGTAAAAGGTTAACAGCCTTTAGGAGGAACACTTTTTAATCACCCACGTCTAGACTCTATCACTCGAATCACCGGCAGCAGGAGTGAAATATGGCTAAGCCCCCGTCACCAAACAGCACCTAAAGACTGTTGTATTTAATCATGTCTGTGCACTAGTTATGGATTTTCATTATGATTCCCGATGCTGTTGCGCTGTGTAAAATATTAATATCCATAGTAATGATGCATGAAGCTTGGAGTGTAATTTCTTCACTCTCCTTGTCTGATATTAAATTGTTACCACTTTATCATTTGTGTAGAACTGCACGTTTCAATTAATCTTTCCGTATCAGCAGCCCTGATTAATATAGATCATGATTCATAAGCTTATCGTCACTATAGTTTTAACAGATCATTTATAAAGATCTTAAATTTCAGGGCCTGGGAGGCGCAGCCACTCCATCCAAGGCTTTTCTCACTTCTTGCTCCAGCAGGTTTCTCCATTCAAACAACTAATTCCGGGAAAGAAAATTAGCCAGATAAAAATGCCTGCTTGATTTTTATTTTTTTTAAAAAAACTTCTCGAGCTGCCCATAAACTTTTTCCCAGTTCACCTCATTGAGAAGAGGGTACATGAGTACAATTGCTCACCAGCTTTGGTCCTTCTTGGTTCATCTCCTCCATGGAAGCTGCCCTGGACTCTCACACGGGTTTTGCAGATCCTCAATAATTACCAGTCTTCTCCATCTCAGTGTGATGGAGACTTCTCATGCTACGAAACTGTGCTCAAGGCACATGCTGTAGTCATGGGCTGAAAACTCTCTAAGATGATGCGTTTTCCTCTAGCAAGAAAGAACTCTTTCCTCTGCACCCCTTACCAAAATCTATAAAAAAATCGGGGGGGGGAGGGGGGGGTTGCGGAGGAATGCAAATTCTACATCTGCATAAAGAAGCGAGCTCCTGGCTGGAGTCAGCCAGCCTTTACTTTCCATGTTAGCCCAGATCCACGGGAGGGAGTTATTGCCCCAGCTGCAGCAGAGAGAGCTGCCAGGGCTCCTCCAAGGTAATTGCTTTGGAGCTGGGAAGTGATGCCAACCACGAACCCCCCCTCAGCTCCCCATGGAGAGGTTCAGAGTTACCCTGTGTCATGCCACTGCATGCAGAAACACCGGATCTCCTCGGGCAAGGTGCTACACAGGCATTGCAGCACGTGGCACAGATGTTTGCCTTGAAAATTAATGGCAAAATGCAGCAACCCACACTCAGCTGGGGATGAATAGACAGCACCTCACATGCGGGAGTGCCGGGCGCTTTCAGGACACTGTTACAATCGTAGTAATGAAGAACAGCAAGCAATTAGTCATTTTTAGTGGATAGAGTTGGAAAAGACGCATTAAATAGTTTTAAAAATCCATCAAAGGTCCCTGTCTAGCTTTCTGTATATTCTCCAGGGTTTTGTCAAGCGATCTTAAGTGACTCAAATAATTGAGAGACTCATGAGACTGTTTAAAATCCTAATAGACGATTTTTTTTCCCTACTTACATATTTTCTTTCCTGACAGTCCCAGAATTCCTCATTATAACCCTCAGTTCAGATTTGCAAAAGGATGTGGGGTTAACAAAGGGGAACAGGTCTGGTAAATCCCGCCGGGAACCATGGACAAGCTGGAGCGGGCAGCTGCCAAGCTTGGTAGGGGCAGGGACATGGAAAAGTGGGCATCAGCAAATTTCTGCCTTCTTCTCCCTCGCCTCTGTGCCTATGATACCTCAGAGCTTAGGCGAGGTTTTCAAAGCATGGCTCACAGGCACCGAGGAGCCAACCCCCTCCCTCGTCCATCCCCAGGAAGCACGCACCCGGAGCAGGATGCTGGTGGGCTCCTCTCCCTTCTGCTTCTTGCCCCTCTGCCAAAATAGGCATGGTGACGGAAATACCGTGATGTTTTATTAACCTCCTGCACCCTCTAACTAACAAGGGGGAAGGAAAAAACCCTGGGAAGTATACATCCGTATCTGAAATCTATACAGCAAGACAGATCTAGCTAGAGCAGTCTTTAGGGCATATATGCATTACCAGGCTACAGTGAAATATAGCCTGAAATTTGTCTCCTAAGATGAGATAATGTAGCCGCGTTAACAGCTGCAACTGTCACTTTCAAGTGAAGTAGTGGGTATTGTGTTGAGTACATTTGCAGGGCAATTTTCCAGTTGGAATAAAAGGCTTTCTGAGGTGAATTTTACTTGGTTTTTATCCATCTATCTAAGGTTATTTTTATATATATATTATACAAATATTGACTGGTTCTGAGGGCAATAGAGGTAAAATATTGCACTAGGAAAGAAAATAGTTCCCAAGTCTCTCTCTATATATTTTGGCCTCAGCTAAAGGCTCAGGGCAATATATGCCATTTTCCCCCTCAGGGCACGAAATTTTACTGCTCTTGCTTCTTAGCTATTTTATTATCCCTTTGTATGTTTGTAAAGAAGGAAGAGATAGAGTAGTGCTGGGCTTGGAGGTTTGTGCACAAAGCAAAGTGCTTCGGAAGAGTTTTGCATGAAACGTAAATTTGCATTGTCAGGATCTGTGTTTTAAAAGTTCTGTATAAAATACAGATAAGTACCATTTCCTGTGGGTTTTTTTTTTAATTCCAAATATAAATATGATATAATAAATTCTCATAATCATTCACGATAGGAGTTCCAACAGAGATCAAGGCTCTGCTGTACCAAGCTCTCTGAAATACATTTTAGGTAGCTTAGGTAGCAGGCTATTTATGCATGTTACAGAAAAGCTATGCTGGTTTAAGATGATGCAGACTTTTAGTGGCAGCAATGGAAACTCCTTCCACATCTGCCTGTTTGCACGCCCACCAATTTTTCTCATCATGCTGAGCTGAGAAGGTAACATGCACACAGAGAGGTTGGTGCCTGAACACTTTTAGATGCCCAGTGAGGGCAAAGAAAGTCTCCTTTCAAAATTTGCCCCGGAAACCTTGGCTTTGAAACCCTGAAACCTTTTTGGATTAGCTCTGAAGAGTCTAGTAGCAGATGGAAGTATCAGTGGAGAATCTGGGGGTGTGGCTGAGGGCTGGTGTCCAAGGAGATGATTTATCTCAGTGTTTGGCCTTGGTGCCTGGACAGGACAATATCCAGCTTCAGGCTCTGGGCTTCACCAAGGACATTGTGCAGCTGCAGAGGGAACAAAGGCATCGCGGTGCGTCAAGGGCTGCAGGACAATAGCAGGTGAGATGTTTGGGGAGCATAACCTCTTCAGTGCATCAGAATGAAAAGTGAGAGGTCAGATCTTGAGGGGCTCTGGGCACCTTCCCATTGGAGAACAGGCCAGTGAATGGAGGCTAAACCTAAGTTCAAGATGAAATGAATTTTTCCCTGCAGGAATAGATACCAGCTGGGATGAAAGACAGGGTGGGGTTTTGCTTCTTCACTGTTCACAAGTCAAAATGCATTTTCTTCTCTGCAGCATGTTCCTGGACAATCCAGCAGTGGGAGGAAAACCAAATGGTGGGTCTCTCTAAGGCCTTGTAGCTCTAGGTCTGGTCTGTGTCTTCCCCATGGACCTGTTCAAGACCCTTCCAGTTCTTCTCATGTCTGCTATGGCCTTAGGGGAAGCATCTGACTTGGTCATCCAACTCTCAGGCACAGCAAACTCATTTACCTCCAAAGCCATCCTAGCTGAGCCACCTGTAGAGCTGACCCAGGTGGAGATACAGTTACCCGAACCTTGCCCCCAGCAATACGGCACTGAGCCCACAGCAGTCCCCATTACCGAGCAGTCAGAGAGTATCAAGAGAGGAAACAAATCACTGGTGGCACCTATAGCCACGCGCAGAAATTAGAGAGTCTGACTATAAGGTCACAATAAATCAGTGCACTGACAAGGAGATCTACCCTTTGTCCAGGGTAGAAGATTTATCTCTGACCCCAGGCAGGGGCATTTCTTCCTTGATTTGTTAAACGCTGAACAGAAAATGGAGCTAGATCCGAAGCCTGATGAGTACCTGATTGCAAATGCTCGTGCCCAACCCCACGCCCACTCTTTCCCCCCCCGCAGACACACACACACTTGTTCTCAGGATGCTGTATTATGTTTCAACAGAGCCTCTATTTTTTCTGTCCATGATGGACCAGCTTTTGCAGAACTTGATTATGTGGTTTGTTTTCCTGATGACATTTTAATCAGAGGGCTCTCTCTCACAAAATGCCGACCTGTGCTGAGGAAGAACCTGCATGCTGTCAGCAGAATGGGATGGGTGTTTGCCAGAGGGAATCACAGCACATCCCAGTGCTGCGGGAAGGGGAGAGACCACACTGGGGTGCAGGAGGAATCAACACACTGAAAAGAAAATAGGTTTTCTGAACAATCCAGAGGTTCTGGGTTGAATTCCTGGTATTTCTTTTAGAAACTTTCAAACTCAGGGTTAAAATTCAGCAGTGATCGGGAAGGAAGGAATTTTGCACAACTGCAAAGTGCCAGAGTGAAGGATTGCACTGCTGGTGCATCCTGGTTTCCATGCATGGTTGAACAGGGTCAAGATAAACAGTGGAGCTTGGCCAAGACCTGCAACCAGGAGAGAGAAAAACTGAAGGAATATTGGCAGCACCTGACTTCTGCCTGATCCGGGACCAAACACGCTGACTTGACTAGCCATGAGGTCTGGGCTGTCTTCTGTACCACCTCCACACTGACAGATCAACCAGTTCCAGGAAGACATCACCTTTACCCTGAAATACCAAACAGTATTTCCTCCTTCGCCTCCAAAGACAAAATGTACAGACATTCAAGGTCCACTTGTAACGGAGTTTTACACACAATTTATAGCAGCCTAAACTGACTTAACTAAACTAAAACCATTCTGCTATCCCATCTACACTACAGCATGCAACAGAAACATTGGCAACAGTAATGGGCAATACAGGGAAGGATCAATGACATTCATTTTGGCATTGCTTTACAAGCCTTCAACTCCTGTACCAGAGCTCTTAGTTTTCCATTTTTTTCATATCTCACTACTAAATTATTCCTGAACTGACTATTGTCGCAATTTGAGGAACTTTTGACATATTATAAATGCAAAAATGCCCGTAAATCTCACAGTAAAGACTTAGCATGAGAAGCCTGCATAATCATAAACAGTAAATATTTTGCTGTGGCAGTGGTTCATAGGGGAAAAATTAGCATTTCACTTTGGTTTGGCCCAAATGTGTTTTGATTTCCTTGGAGGTTGTTGAGGGTTTTTTTGGTGCAGTCTCCTGTAATATAAATAATAATGTAGCCAGATGCTTGGTACATAAACACATGGCTGATGAGCAAAGGGATGTGAAGGATAATGTTCATCATCTTTAAAACACCGGGAAACAAGGCTACTGTTTTTAAAATCTATAAAATGTCATAGTCTGCTCATGATGATAAGCATGGCATGGAGCAACTGGTGCAGTTTTGTGGGGCTTTATCACACAATCTTGCCCTTTCTGCACATGAGTTTCAAAAAACTGTAAAGGTCCCCAGTTTTACAGAAGAGGGCTGCAACACGGTGGTGATTTGCTTCATGCCATGCCATGAAGCAAAACAGTAACTGTGTAAAATCAGTGCAAGCGGGTGCAGGATCCACCTCATATTTTTGTTCCTCTCTTGCCGCTGCTCCATCTGAAGTCACTGGAAGAAAGCGGTTCAGTCGATCCTGAATGGGACCACAAATGTCTCTGCTAGAAGATATCCAATCACTCTAGAAATTACAGATTCTTCTGGAAAATTAATTGGTTCTTTCATTCAAGAAAACCCCTTTTTTTCTGTGATCATATGAACCATATCTGATAACAACTTGTCTCTGAATTATGAATAAGAACTGATTACATTATTAAATATGCTATGTTAAATATTTATCTGTCTTCTGTGCGTGTAAATCTAGCAATTATGATTTCGCAGTATCATAAGCAGTTGGAGTTGATTCCTATTGTCACATTTTGCTTAACTTCCTCCTGTCACAGCAGTATATAATCAATACCTCATTTGTAGAAAAGCCTATAGCCTATAGCCATGTAGGAGAAAATTCCCAGCACCCTTTTCTCCCGAAAAATTTGCATCGAGATTCGCATTTCTGTTCCACTGATGCCACCTATTGGTAAGTGCACATGGAAACAGTAATTTCCTTTGGGGAGCAGTGACAGGCACATTGGCCTCTCACCAAAAATGGCCAACTGCAGCCATGATGTAGACATCATCTGGGACCAGTTTGCGGGCAAGCTCCTTGTTCCCATCGGGACATTCAGGTCCATCAACCATTTTCCAACACGCTCAGCTCATGAATCTGCAACTAAAGAGCTTGCTGCTGCTGAGTTGAGTAGGAAGTCCTACTACTGGCTTCTGCTTAGCCTGGCCACTGCTTTTGTCCTCTGCAGGAAGATGAGTCTGTCCCATAAAGGATGTGGTGCCCATTGCAGTTTGCCCAAGCCTAAGCGGATCAGACCTTCACAAAAGTTCTCCTGGGCTTCAGGTTTTTGTCTGACACAATGACTTGGCCACCAAAGGACCAGCATGATATGCTTAGTCCTGGGTATCCAGCCTGCCCTGGGCAAGCTCCCAGACAGAGTTAGCCAATATTACTTCCAGGAAATGGTAAAAATCCTGTTCTATGTGAGTTACTTTGATGTCTCAGTTGAACAGTTACTGAGAATAACTCAATTCTCTTTCATTATTGACCAGGTCTTCCTCAAGAAGGCTTCCCAAACAAAAAGAGGAAAAAAAAAGAGTTAAAGTCTCTGATTTATGGAGATTAATAATGCAGATTGACCACTATCTCCCTGGAGAGCATCTCCCAGGAGAGACCCATTGGGCATTCCTAGTAAAGAGAATGACGGCCAGCTGTAGTCTGACCATACTTTGCCAGCCAGAAGACCTGTCCACAATACTCTCTGCACAGTTTAGACTTGGAAATTATTAAAAGCCCAATGCCAACAAAAATCAGCCATTATCTGAGGACACCAGTAAATTTTGGGCTGGGCCTTTGTGCCAGACTCTCCTACAGTTCAAACAAAGCACTTGTTCCCTCAGCTATGGTGTCCTTGCTGAGGATGTCCCCAGGGTTATGGGAGGTGGTGACAGGAGGCAGAGAGAGGAGAGAGAACTTGTGGGTTGGGTAACCCCAGGAAAGCCCCAGAGCCCTGCACCCACCAATCCTGCAGAGTGGCTCTGAATGTGCGCAGGGACATTTCCTCATGCAGGCAAGCGTCATTGCCTGGAAGGTACTCCTCTTACCACCTCAGCTGGCAGAGGGCAGCAGGCATCCCCAGGCTGCACCAGAACACCACCAAAATTCATGGATGAATGAGGATGAGTCCTGCTGACAACACACTTACTCCACACTCCCATGTGATGAGTCGTTTCCAGGAACAGCTTCTCCCACATCATTTTCCATGTAGGCTGGAGCCAACCCAGAAAGGTGCTGTTGAGCTCCTCGTTCACCTCTATCCCATCCTTTCCAGAAATTCCCAGCTCTCCCACAGCCCCCTGTCTCTGATCCCAACACAGCCCTTCCTGCTCCTTACACTTTCATTTCTGTTTCTTTACATCTTTATTAAACTGTATAGCCACTTTGATAGGAAAATTGAAAAGAAAAAGATATGAGGAACAACAAAAAAGCCATAATTATGAAGATTCAATTTAATTTTAAAGGTTGTGGAAGGAGGAAAAAAAAAAAAAGAAGCAGGAGAAGAAGAAACCAAATTAATTTAGCAGGAAAGCATTGCATGAAATATTGTTGGAGTTTAATAACCATGCAAAGACAGATGATATGTGTGGAAAAATTAGTTGTAGGACCTCATAATAGTCTATTAATATTTTCTACAGGCGCAGAAACCCTTTGCTGAATGATTGTAACAAAGTAATCTTTTTTTTTTTAAGGCATTAAAAAATATCTTCAAAAGAAGAAGACGGCAGCAATGTACATACTGTACAGAATGGAGACCCTGGCGAGGCATGTCAGATCCCAGGCTAGATTCAGCACAGGCTTCTCTGCTCTGCCACGATGGAGGGTTTCCCACCAGGCTGCTTGCTGGGGGCAATTGTCCAAAATGGTAGGACAAGGTTCTTTGACAAGGCGTATCTCTCCCTTTTCTGACTAGTAGGGAAAGGTGTTTCTCCTGGCAAGGATAGTAATAGGGTCCCAGTCAGCCGGGAAGGCAGTTGCTCTGGGTGGGTAGATCCAGCTGAGAAATTATTTGCTGGAGGAAATTATTCTGTGTGCAGCCCCTGCTCCTGGACATGGCTGCTTGGTGGAAGCAGCTTTCTCATTCCTCCTCCAAGAAATCCCCATGCTGCCTCTTCCAAAGAAAGCCCTGCCACTCGGAGGTGTCCAGCGTCCTCCAAAGTAGGGTACACAACCCATCACACTCAAATTTCTTCTTTCAAACAACCCATATTGCCAAAGGCTAGCACTGACCTTGGGCATCTCAAAGTGGAAGAGGCCAAGGGCAGTGTGAATCAGTGGGGCTGGGGGGAAGAGGTCCACAGAGGGGCCAATGCTCAGCCCCACACACAACTACCCTCTTGCCTTCAACTCCAGGGAGAGGTTAGACTCAGCTCTGCCGCCCTCCCTTCATGACTCTGCCATCATAGTCCTGTTTTCTCTAGATATTACACCAAATATGAGGCCAGAATCTTAATGACCAGCCAACACTGCCAAGGTCAGGCCTATTGCCATCATGGTATGGACAGGTGCCCCACAAAACTAAACGGAACAACAGCCTTTCTCATGGCAGCCTCACAAGACCAAACGTCATGATCATGCTTTTGCTGAGCCTGGAACAGCCGAGAACTTGGGCCATAAAGCCAGACATGTCACCAGGGCAAGGCTGCTGTCCAAGGGCCATGCTGGCTGCACAGCCCCACAGCCTCGGTACAAAGAGGAGGATGCTTGTGCTGACTTGTCACCTTCTGTTCCCCAACATGGAGAGGGCAAAGACCTCCCCACCACAGCGTGATGGTGGAAAGCTGACACTGATGAACAGCACGCCCAGGAGCAGCGCTTAGCCAAGGTATCGGTGCTGCTCAAAGGCTGAGGCAGCTGCAAGCTCTCAGATTTTGGGAGGTCAGGCCACAGAAAAGTCATACCCATCTTCAGCTGCATATGTCTGCTTCCTAAACACGTATTTGTAATATTATTGCTCTGAAGGGCTTCACACACGAAGGAAAGGGCAGTGGTAACATTCCTGCATACTACTGTGAAACACACACACACACACAAACACATATGTGCACACACGGGTCTTTAAAATCAGTGTTAACAACCAACTCAAGTAAAACATCACCATGACTACATTAAGACAAAGGATTGTAATGGGAGTGAGGGAGGAGAGGTCTCCATCTGCATTCATTTTAACTTGGTCTCTCTAAAGGATGTATTTCTCTGGTCCTAAATGGGATTTGCTCTAGCTCCAGACAAAACCCTTAGGATCCTGTAAACTCAACTAGGTCATTCCTGCAAGGAAACACTAAAATGAAATAAAGAAATGAAATTAAATTAAATGTTTAAATATAAAACATTAAAATAAAGTAAAATAAAATAAAATAAAATAAAATAAAATAAAATAAAATAAAATAAAATAAAATAAAATAAAATAAAATAAAATTAAATTAAATTAAATAAAATAAAATTAAATTAAATAAAATAAAATAAAATAAAATAAAATAAAATAAAATAAAATAAAATAAAATAAAATAAAATAAACCCAGGAAAAAACCAAACTGCAATTCCTCATTCAGCTTCCCCTTTCTCCTATTTTAATCTGTATAGCACCATCCAGTTCCAGCCTCCCCCCTTTCCCTTTTTTTAAACACAGTCTAATCCTGAGTGTGAACTGATGTAGTTTGTGTGTTAGGGGGGAAAAAAATCTCTCTCTCTTTCTGCCTTTTTTTTCCCTTCTTCTTTCCTTGGCCCAGTTCATTATTTTTCTTTCTTGTCACTCAGTGTGATAGGTTGAACAGAAGTGCACAGATGAGCACTGAAAACGGTGTCACAAGGCCTTAATCTAGTCTTTAATGCCTGACTTCAGAGATGTCATTTATCTTCTAACTGCAGCAGGCTTCCACCAACTTTATCTCTAATAATATATTGATGGATTAAAAGGGTCGGGCAGGAGACCGGGCTGGAAAAATTGCTTATTGACATCAAAATACAGTGCCCTCAACCTGATAAACATGGAGGGGCTCGTGTATCTCCCAGAATAGTTGGCGTTGCTATAATTTTTTTTTCTAGCATGTTTCTCCCAGGTTCATGGGGTGGTCCAGTAAAATAAACAAACGGAACAAATAAATAGGAAATACAGTTTCTGCATTGACGCAGCCGAGTGGAAGCCCAGCCATTTCTGTAATAGTTTCTTAATGATAGCGCCGTGCAGGGCTATTTATCGCAGACCGCAAGCCACGTCTCGAAACGACCTGACAGGGAAAGGCTGCCATTGTTTTAGTGGGTAGGGGGGTATTAGGACATGTGGGATGAGAGATTGCAGCACCCTGTAATAGCATTTCAGGAAGCTGTTTCTTTCCCTGGTGGTGTAAAAGTCAGGAGCTGTCTAGCAATCTTTATGGCTGAAATTCATCCCTTGCCGCATGGATCTCGTGCAAGAATTAAACAGGGTAGGAGAAGGGACTGCCACGCAGAGCATCAACAGAAACGCTACCTCAACCTCTGCTCTCCACCACAAACCTGACAGAAGGATAGCCAGTGGGGAAATGCTACCTACCTGTTATTTTGGGGATGACATAGACTTTTGCCTGCCCCAGACAGAGCTGGAAAAAACAACCCCCTTGCTCCTCAGCCACCATGGGCTTTCTGAGTTGCTGCTTATCCCTGATTTATATGTCCCTTTCTGATTTCAGCAGTTTTCATCGCACGTGTTGGCTTGGGGAGCACTCCTCCAAGGTCCTCCAGCACAAAAACTGGGCTGTGGCCAAACAGCTTTCCAACGCTACAGGAGCAAACATTCCTGAGACTCGGCATCCCACAACCTCCGCCAGGGCAGCAGAAAGGTTCTTCACCATCTTCCAGTTGGTTTTACTAATCCTACTGGATTACTGGCAGAGAAAGGCAGTCACAGTTAGGATTGGTAGGAACAGCCACAGATGAAAATGTTTTCCTTGCAGTGCAATGGAGCTGGTTCATGTATTCACTGTACAAATATTGTATCGCTGGGGAAAGGTGGAGCCCCTGCTGAGTCCATTGCAATGTGAATTTTTATTTTTCTCTTGCTAAGTCTGTTTTATAGTAAAGCCAGACTGAATGACAAAATCCCGAAGCCTTCTCTTGGAAGAAAAAGTTGAGAAAAACATGCTGAACAGGACATTGCAATTTGGACTGATGTTTCTGGTCCATTCGAGCTGGAGCTACAGGTGCCCAGCACCCTGGCCCATCTGTTCTCAGGGCTCACTCAGAAATACCACCCATCATGCACTGTGATGGATATATCCCCCTAAACTGTTACATGGGCTTCCTGGGAAGCCCATGAGCCACTGAGACAGATGCACAGATAAACTTTGTTACCAGAGAAAGCATTTTATTTCATTTTCCTGGAGAGAAATTCCATGAAAATCAATCTTCCCACAGAAAATTTTGATTCTTGGCAAAAAGCCTTTTTAAGATCAGAAATTGCCTCAACTCAAAAATATCTGAGCAGCCATGGTTACAAGAAGAGGTTCATTCCTGCATTCATTGAGAGGGTTTTTGCATGAAAGCAAGCTCAACGGTCCTTGAGGAGGTGGTAAAGTTGTGAGCACCATCATCACAAGAGCTTTAAATTATCAGAGAGTTCAGGGTGCTTTGATCATACCCCTAAACTCCAGCTAGGTGGCTTGGAGCAGTGTCAGGTGGCCCAGCAGAGACCACATGTGCCATGGAAGTGGTCCTTAGCTTGGAAGAGAGAGGTGAGCAAGAAATAATAAGCTTACACACCTTGAAAGACTTATCTTTCCCTGACAGATGCAAATAATAGAAATAAAACAGCAGCGCATCACATAGATGATGTCTACAAAGGCCTCTAGGACACAAAGCCCACAAATAAAGATCAGTGGCCAAGCCCCATACAAATGGGCTCTGGAAGACCAGTGCCGTTCAGAAACCCTAAGAAACAGAAATGAAAACAAAACCAAAAACAAAAACAAACCACAAAAATGGGGAGAACAGGGACAATTTAGCCTGATGAGCATCCAAGCTGTAATTTAGATCATGAGCATTGCTCTGGGAGCAAACAGCTGAGCATCACGCGGCCTGGCATCCCAGTTCCTCAGATGGGAATGATTGGCAGGCGCTTGCAGACAGCAGAACACAAGCCTTGTATTATAAGATTGTCTTTCCGAAATTTACCCGCTGAAACGCTGAATTTATCAGCTGAATTTATCAGCTGAAATGCCTCAGACTTCTGGGAAGCTGCCTCTGGCCGACCACTTGATGGGAAGAACGTCTCCAATTTTTTTGGCACATGGAACTAAAGCAGCTCAGCCGCTTTCTCCTACACCTGCCAGTCACTCCTGGTTGCATTTTATCTAAGCACCATTTTCTAATTTCACTACGGTGAAGACTATCACAATGTATTTTTGCAATAGGTAGCTAAAATGACAAACTGCGAGGATTGTTACATTTCAAATATAAATTGAATAAATTACTGTAGTTAAAAATAGCGATTTAATACCCATATTCTTTAAAAAAAAAACCAACCTGAATTTTTTGTAAGTGCCATCCTTTACATGTTTCGTGGGTTTTTTTCAGATTCCTTGGCAAGCAGAGAAATACCTCAAAATGAGGTGGTTTTCTCTCTCAGAAATGGAATTCTCTGAAGCTTTTGCAGGACTTTGTTTCCTTCCCACTAAATTCCCTGGAAGTCTCCACAGTGACACAACCAGCACACAGTTTGGCCAGTGCTGCTTGGTTTTAGCATCTCACTATTCTCTGAGACATTTCTCAGAGTCTCTTGAGCCAAGGACCCAGCGCCAGGCCCAGAGGGAATGGCCTCAAGCTGTGCCAGGGCAGGGTCAGGCTGGCTCTGAGGCAGTATTTCTTTGCAGAAGGGGTTGTTGGGCGTTGGAATGGGCTGCCCAGGGCAGGGGGGGAGTCCCCATCCCTGGAGGGGTTGGAGAGTCGGGCTGACCCAGCGCTGAGGGATCTGGGGGAGTCTGGAACTGTCAGTGTGAGGTCAGTGGTTGGACTGATGATGACTGGTGGATGATCTCCAAGGTCTTTTCCAATCTAGATGATTCTGTGATTCTCAAATCATTTTTTTCCATTATTCCCTCTGATTATCCCATCCCTTTCTGGATTTCTAGCTAATCACTTGTCATCCATAAGGGGGGAAGTAGTGTTTCTCATCCCAAAGCTGCATGTTACAGCATTTTTAAGGCCACGAGGCACAGCAATGTACTATGCATCATGGGCCAGCCATGACCTGCATCCTGCACCCAGACCCACCCCTCTACAGACCCCGCTGTAGCTTTACTGCTTTGCTCACAGGAGTGTGATATTAAGGGAACATCAACAATAATTCATAGCTCATCACTGCCTACAAACTAAGCCATGGTAAACTCCTACTGGTGTTCACAGCAGTGGGGTTTTCTACTCAAGGCTCAAATATTTTTCACTGTTAGGTGTTAACATATTTTACATGGGAATGATTTCACTACCTAATGGAGTAGTAAACTCACTAGATGTTGGGGTATTTTTTCCTGGTTTGGTCATTCAAAATGAAGAATACCCACATCACACTTGGCCATTCTTAACTGTTTTCCTATTATTCTCCACAAGTAATTGCCAATGATTTAACGGAGTGGTTCCCAAAAGACATGGGCGTGCACATCTATTTGTTGTACTGCATTCTATGTCTTCCAAGGTGCCTTCTCCCTCAAACCGCTTTTCCCCTGAAGAATCACACTGTCAAACCCTCATTATTTTATAACTTCTATGCCCCTCTCCTCTTCTCACCTTGTTAAATACTGCTGGAGCAAAGGAGTTCAGTAGCTCTACCATTTTAGCAACACCATTGATTTTGTCTCCCTCTTCATTTATTAATGGAACTACTTTCTCTCTAGTATTCCCTTTTCCCTGATATAATTGTAAAAGCTCTTTTTATTCCCCTTAAGCCTTTCTGCTCTCTGAGCTGGCCTTATCTTTTCCCTGCAAGCCATAACTGACTGTATATTCTTGTTTAGTTCTCTTTCCCTTCTCCATTTTCCACTATAGGTTCTTTCTTTACACTCCTATCTTTCACTGGCGCTTTGTTATGCCACATTGGATGCTACTTGTCCTTCCATTTATTTCGACAGGAACAGTAGTGTTTCCCACTCTATGGGGCTATTCTGGTGTTTCTGGCCTTTACGCACCCCTCTGGATTTAACACATCTCCCCAGTGCACCTGGTTCACCCTGGCCACAGAGGCACTGGATAAGATGCAGCTTGGAAAGGCACCATCCATGGGAAGTCCTATGCCTTGTCACCCTGACATCCCAGGCACCCATCCCCAACTAGGAGGAACCAGAACATCTCTCCCAAACCACAAATCCTTTTCTTCCCAACGGCGGTTCACAGCCAACTGTTGTTTCTGAACCCAAGGTCACTGAGTTTCCAAGAAGTGAGCAGGGAAGTTCACAGTGTAGTTTTAATTATTACAGCAACTATCATCCAGAGCAGCCCAAAGGAGGCCAAAGACTGGATGGATTTTATCAGGATGTCTGTGAAATTTCTCAACGGGATTTTGTGTTGCAAGCATTGCAATACCAGTGGGTCGGACCAAAGGGTTCGGGAGCCACCCTGGTTCTCTGGGTCTCCTGTTCTTTGCAAGTAAAATATTTCCATTCCAAATAAGTAACAGCTTAAATGAAAAAGAAAAAAAATCATAGTACTTTTTAAAATGAATCATAGTTTCATCTGGAAGAAGCAAAGCTTTGCATTTTTAAAATAAGGAAACACATTCTTCAGTTCCATTGGATTTAGAACATGTTAGAATGAAACACCGAAATTGTAACAAATTCACACAAGGCTTTTGAAAAGTCTGAGTTTACATTTTTCCACACAAGCCTTTTTTTTTTTTTTTTTTTTTCAGCAAGTCCATGGAATAGAGATGGGAATTATCAGAAGACAAGAAAACAATGCCTCTGAGGAAAGACTGAAGAAGTTGGGGTTGCTCAGCTGGAGGAGAGGTGGGACATTGCTATAATCTCCTAGTACAGAGAAGGCTTATGGAAAGAGGAAGGGATAGCTTTTCTTCCTGGTAGGTAAGATAAGTAGTTGTGAGCTTAAACCACAGCAGGAGAGGCTAAGGCTGGATATGAAGGGACGAGGCTGCTGAAGTGCAGGGACAGGCTACTGGGGGAGCAGGCTGTGCCTGTATTGATGGAAATGTCTTTTGAACAAGCAACCCACCTGGAGCAGCACGACTCAGCTGGTGCTGCTGCAAAGGTCATCTCAAGGTCCTTTCTACCTCCCTTTTCCTAAGATTTCACTGACCCTGCTGTCCTAGCAAGCACCAGTCTGCAAGGGCCAATGTTTTTTGGATACTGCAGCACTTCTACAGCACTGTGGAGTTTTGGTAGGTCCAGACAAGGAACATCTCAGAAGATCTGCTTGGTCTCCAAGTCTTCCCCACTGAGCAGAACCACTGTGCTAGGCGCTGACCCTGTGTTAGGCACTGCTGAAGCACAAGTTTCTATAAAAACATTATAAAAAACATTAAGGACCCAGGCACTGAAAACCAGCTAGAGCCATGAAGTCGAAAGCTTCCAGGAGCAGCACTGCAGGCAAACCCAGCCCAGAAGGGCCCTGAGCCCTGGTGCAGGCACAGAGGGGCGGGGAAGGTGGCATCCTTCTGGGAGTTTGGCACTGCTCCCTTCTCCAAGTCTTCCCTGGTGTGCACATAAGTTATAGCATGGCTAATAACAGGAAATTAAAGAGAAAGAGAAAAGAGAAAGAGAAAAGAGAAAGAGATTGCCTGAGCAGAGAGCGCCCTGGGAGGGGTTGGTAGATGTCCCACAGTGACACCACTGCAATTAGACCCTCGGAAAGTGGTGCTGGATGAGAAAACTTGAAACTGTGCAGCAGGAAAAGGTTCATTATAACCCATTTCTTCAGAATCTAATTTCCAGGTATTGAATATTTGTAGATTAACAGGCAGTAAGGCCAGAAAATACATTTAAAGTGGTCTAGGCTGGAGTGGCAGTGATAGGAGACTGTGGCAGAATGTCCTTAGCCCAGAAGACCACAGCAAAAATGCTCGTGCAGGGACTGTGGGAGGCACCTGTCTAGAAGAAATGTTCTAGATTGATGTCATCGGTCAGAAATCTTCTAGAAACTGGAAGAAGCGCAGTAGACTTGCCGGGTTTTGCAGCACAAATTCTTAGCTGAGACAGGGATGTCTTCTTGGACTCAGCTATTCATGGGGCTGTCATTTCCCTGAGCAGGAGGGAAAGTCCTGTATGTGCTCAGCCTCGCAGATATCTCAGGAACATCAGAAAGATCCTTGCTACATGGTGCTCTCTTCCCAGGTCAGGCCTCTCCCTTTTGCAGACTGTCCTGCACAAGACAGGGAAGAGGAAGGAGAAGTGAAGGAAGAGAGAAAAGAGAGAGTAGAGTGGAGAAGGCTGTTGGGCAAGGAGGATTGCACCCATCCCAGTGCAGCACAAGCCAAGCCAGAAACAAAGCCCTGTAGCCAGTCTGTCCCCATACTTGCTGCACTCAGTGACAGCAGTGGAGCTGGAAACCAGTGTGATGAGGCCAGCACCAGCCTGGACATGACAGAGCAATTAGTGCTGGGGGATGAACAGCACTGTTAGCACAGCCAAGGCCTTCATCGTCCTGCAGAACAACTGTAGAAATGGTTTGATATAACGCATTGCTAAACTTGCTTCTGAGGCTGTCCTGTAACTTAAACTATTGCTACAGCTGCTATTACAACTAAATAATAATAATCTATTAAAACTGGTTAGGCAATGTCACACATCTTTAACAAAGTGGGGGAGAAACTCCCAGCAGATGGGTGAGTTTTGCAGAGTGTGTGCTGGTTTAGGCCCTGCCGGGACCGGAGAGCACGTTGCCGTTGTCCCTCCCCCACCCTCAGCCGGTCGGGCTGGCAGTGAGGCACAAACCCCAGGTTAAAATAAGGAGAAATTTAATACAACAGTGTGATAAATAATCTGAACAACAACAGTAGCAATGATAACAACAGTAAACAGCAATAACAGTGAACAAAAGATATACAGAGAAATACTGCAATGGTTACAGACAGCTCGCTCGCGTGCTCCCCATCACCAAAGACACAAAGGAAAAAGTTCCCATGCTCTCATGCCCAGACCTGACATCAGCATGGTATGAATAACCCGGCTGGAGATCCCTTCCCTCTCTCTGCTGGGGAAACTTAACCCTATCCTAGCTGAACCAGGACATAATCCACCCCTTTATTCTATACCATCTGTGTCATGTCCAGCTGCCATTTAGCAGTTAGCAATAACAAAATAGCAATTAACAAAGGCACAGCATAATTCACGGCATGTTCTCACCCAGAATCAAGTCTCCCTGTGGTACGCATCGGACCTCTTCATTGTCTTGCATCACTCACCAGGCACACCCAGGTCCTTGGGCAAAAGCAATCCTGTGGATGGGTTTGCCTTTGCCTGGTGCAGGACTAAACCAGACCAGTGTGCCAGGTGGCCTGGTAGTCATCCTCTTGGGGACAAGCTCAACAAATCTCCCAGCCCAGGAGCTAGCTCCAGGATGGTCTGTTGTTAGGAAGAGGTGAGCCGGTCTGAATGCCATCAGGCCTGGAGTAGGCATCAGCATGGTAATACTGGGATACTGAAGGACATAAAAATGTAGAGTATGACTGTGTTGGTCACACCATCCAAAAATCAGACTTAGTCCAGTAAAAGGAAAAAAATTCATCTTTGTACCTTTTCTAGCAACTCTTCCATTAGTCCAGGCGCATCCATAAAACTGCTCTTTCCCACACTTTGGGAACTGCCTTCCTACATAAGAGCAAAGATTTCACATCTGCTCCTCAAAAGATGAGATAATACTGTGCTGTCAGCTTGCCACACCCGAACATCTCCAGTCTTGATTCTTCCATGTCATCCAAGAACATAGGATTAGTGCATTTCCATGCTTTTGAAGACTACTACATCATATGACCTTTTCCCTCCACTACCCATCTCTAGAGAAACTGGGGGTTTTGCCTCACTGGTTTTGCTGGGAGACATTTCCAGAATCTCAATGCTTTAAGGTTAGAAGCACACCTGCACCACCAGCCCCAGCATTCCTGCAACTCACAGCATAATCATGGCAAGTCTTTAAGCATTTTAACGGTGGGGGGTGTGGTTTGGAGAAAGGAGGTCCATGTTTGCAGAAAAAAAGAAACAATAATTCCTTCGGCAGTTTGATGTTAAAAAAAAATAAAGGCTTGTAAGCTGCTCAGAAGCTTGAATGTCAGAAGTAGACCCCGGGGACGTGGATTAGAGGGCACAATGAAGGTGAGCCTGTGAAATGAGCATCACGGATCTTTGGGCGATTGTTAATAAGAACACAGAAATGCAAATCTCCAGGAGCTGGTGAGACATCAGCCTGTGTGCCTACAAATACACACATGACTCCAATCAAATTAAGGGAGATTCACACCAGGACAGTAAAAGGCACAGGACTGTAAAAGGCACATGGCTGACTTGATGCCTGTTACAGCATAGAGGCCTTATCTCCTGCTGGGGAAGAGCAAGAGGTGCCTCACAGGAGCAAGACCAGTGTCTCTTCATGTACAGAAAATGTAGGGAAGAGGGAAGTGAGCCTATCTAAATTGGTCTGGGTCCATGGATGTCCTCTTTGGGGGCATTTGGCCACCATGTGTAGTACTACCTAGAGATTCCCTTACATGTGAAAACAAGCAAATTGTTTGCAGTTTAGTGGATCCTGACTGCAACTACAAATAATGGATCTGATTGTCTCCTTCCTCCACTTTTTAACTTGGCTTTATAGGGGAGTCCATCCCAAACTCTATGAAGCTGAGATGCTGCTAGAGGAGAAAGCTGAGTGGAATATTGTGCACCAATTCTTCATGCAGTAAGGGCTTTCTTCTTGCTGACCGTGACTTGGGTTGCTCTTTTGTTTTGGGTTTACAAGCTGAAAAGTGAGCCCTAAATCCATCCTGCTCCAAGCTTTGTGCTGTGCATGAAAACAATGAGTCACTGCATACACACTTCACATAAAGATAAGTTCTCATGCAAATGGTTTATCAGCTCAAGACCTGATGAGAGAGGACAAATGCTTCCATAACAAGCTATGAGTCTTGCCTTGAACAGTACAGTGTTTGGGTTCTTGGGGATCAGTGGGCAAAGGGCTGTACTCAGAAGCAACCCCAAGCTTGGAAATGGCAGGCATCTTCCCAGCCAGCACTTGGTCCTAACAGATGACCTTCCCCTTCTGTTTGCAGATGTTACATTGGACCTTCTGCTCCCCCAAGGGCTGAATGCAAATTGAAGGGGATGATTGGTAGACACTAAATACATGATATCCTACAGGATTTAAGGAAGAATAGAGAATATCATTCAAGTCTCCTAAAACTCCGATTTTTAAGCTACTGCCGATTTGGCCTGACCCTGGCCCTTAAGAAATGCTGTTAAGCAAAGACAGCCATGCACACTGAAGCAGAGGTGGAGGTTTCCAACAGATTGAGGGCAGAACCCAAGCTTTTGGTGCACCTCAAACCCATATCCCTACAGGACCCTGCAACCAGCAGCAAGGAGAAAACGTGTCACACCGAAGTTCACACTGGGTGGGTTTCACATTGTATCTCCAGAGCAGCGGAGATAGGGCAGATTTCCATGGGCACATCCCCTCTTTCTTTCTCTTCTGAATGCTTTATTTTTTCCCCCTTTCTCATTCTGTCTTTGCTTGCATTTCAAGGTTAAAAAAAGTCAGGATACAATAGTAAATATGTAAGATTAGCTCCTAAAATATGTTAGCAAGTGAAAGCTAAAGAAAGCCAAATGAATTTTAAAAAGGCTTTCTTGAAGCTTAGAACAGAGACAGTTCTTTTGATCCTTTATCACACAATAACAAAAAAAGCACCAAGCGAGATACATATATATAATATACATATAATATATATTTATACACTCCATGTGCGTGGTTATGTGCGTGTGTATGTGCGTGTGTGTGTGTGTGTGCATGTGTGTGTGTATGTGTGTATTTTAATTCACATAGGCTTTCCTTTCTTTAAAATGCTGCAAGAAGCTTTTTTTCTGCAGATTTCTTTTTCTTTCTTTTTTTTGATATTTCAAAGCTGGCAGTTCAGTAAATGGCTGGAACTGCCACATCTCTGTTCTTGCTAAAGAAATCAATGCTAATCCTATTACTGGCAGTTATCACCTATCCCAGAAACCGCAGCTAAAAGAAAAAAAAACCACTGAGATGTCAAAGTAGGAAAAAAGCATGGGGGAAGGGGAGAAAGCGCCCTTCATTCACTTTCAAACAGTGATTGTTTCCTTATTTTTGATCATTTTTTCTTGTTAAGAGAGCAACTAAACCAGAAAAAAAGAAAAAAAAAAAAAAAAGGGAGAAAAAAACCCCAAACAAATCCATGCTCAAATAACATTAAGGGCCTGATTTAAACCTACGCACCCACACGTAAGCCCGGGCACCACTGAGAACTGAGACTCACACCACGGAGCCAAGGTGGGGATAGGGTTCCCAGGGCTCAGAACCCAGTGCCCAGGCAAAGAGCATCCCACACCCCCAGGCCTCCTGCCCTGCGGGCTGCCAGAGCCACAGGGCTGCCTACAGACTCAAAGGGATTGGTGCCAGCCCCTTTTTGGGTGTGCTTGCCATGTGGGTGCCCCTCCAAAGCACCCAGCTAGGTGTTTGCACAAGGCAGGGAATTTCCTTGTGTTGCTGTTGGCTGGTTTGATGTGCAGGCTCTGCTTAAGGCAGCCAGCTGCAGACACGGCCGGTTTCCCCTGCCTGCTCCAGATGTGAGCAGATGCCTCATTACCTGGCACAGAGCATTTCCCCTGAGCAAGTCAGGCTCTCTCCTTCACACCTGCAGTTGGTCTCAGGGCTGAGCACCTCAAAAGGCTTGGGTTGGTTAGTGCAGATCATATCTCACCATCCATATGGTATCTTGGTTCCCCAAAAGTTGCTTTAATAAGCCTTCATCTTTGCTTCTCTTCCCATGCGCTCCTACAACACGGTCACACTCCTTCAGGGTCCTCAGGGTACAGCTCACCTGCTAGGGATTTCAGGGTCCTCACTGTGGTTGTGGATCAGAAGACACTGTAAAGATGGGTCTCCTGAGGTCAGCTCACTCTGTGAAGGTCCTGTTTTGGCCTCCCAGGTGGCCCTGCCGAGCCCACTTAATGCCTCATGAGTTCGGGTGGTCAGACACTCCAACTTAGTATGTATTACTCTAAAAGCCAGGAACAGCAGCAGTTTCTGAACCTGCATTTTGTGAAGAGACACCCAGCTCCTGTCCATTAGACCACACCATTCTCCTTGCTGCCAGAAGCAAGGAGACATTGGTCACAAGTCTTCTGCGATGAGCACAGGCTGGTACCAGCCCCATGGCTTGCAGGCAACAGGCAAGAAAGTAGAACACAAACCAAATAAGCAGCCAAGAGAGAAATAAAACTAAACCCAGGATAAAGGCTTGGACAACCAGGCAGCCAGGTGTCTGCTCCACCTAGCCACAAGTTCATGCACATCCCAGCACCTTAGGCATCCCTTACAAACTCTCACTTTTAAGCAAAATCTCAGTTCATTCTGGGCTCTGATTCACTGGTCAACAAGCCAGTGGAGAAATTTGGAGCCTGCTGGAGATATGTTTCTCCATTCTGAAACTCTGAGGGAGAGTTAAAACCAATTTAGGTCTTTGAGAATATCTTGAACTTGTGCAAAATGAATTTGCAAACGTGGGAGTTAGCAAGGGCTGGAGGAGCCACTAGGAGCCATGATAGGAGGGAACAAAACCGAGACACTTAATTTTTGGTGTTATTTGCAACGAGCAAAAATGAATGAAGAAAGAGAAAGCAGCAGAGAGGAGAAAGTTATTTGGCTTACTCCCCCCCCTGCCCTTTGGGTGGTTTGTAGGTCCTGCTCCTGCTCCTGCACAGCCTTGCTCTCACCCTCCCTGCCCAGCAGACACACCACAGCCACTCTGATGGTCTGGACGTGCATCTCCAGCTTCCCTTGCTGGCAAACCCTACCCATCTCAGCGTGGCTTCAGCAAGAGTAGTAACAGCCATCTAAGCCCAAACGGACCCATGGGGGCAAGGACTGCAGCACCCATCCAGGTCCCTGGGCTCTTCATGGATGGGGTAGACATGGCCCATGGCGGGGGTACCACAGTGACACATATACAAGTAGGGAAGAAAATAAAAAGGGTTGTTAGAGTCTCAGGGGGATAACAGCAGGCCATTGAGATGCTCATGGGTGACAGAGGGAGAGCAGATATGCACGGAGCTAATGACACCTTGGGATAGATCAGGTTCACGCAGTCTGTGCACGGTGTGTGACAAAGCCGGGGACAGAGCAGAGATATTTCCGTCACAGGATGCGGCAGGGTGCCGGCAGCAGCAACACTTGATAGCAAAGCAGAGGCAGAGGTTGAAAAGGAAAGCGTAAGGATTTCTTATGTGCAAAGAAAGAAATGTGTAAAAGCAATTCCTGCATGTGGCTGGGGTTTCAGCAGGGATGGAGACAGCTGTGGTGATAGTGCTGGTTTGTTTATGGTTGGAGGTGTTAAAGGAAAATAATAGTTGGACAATCCTAAAATAAAATTAGTCCTAGTTTGACTCAAAAGCAGGGGAAACCATCATTTTGTTACAGTTTGCTATGAGATTTTTTCATGGTTTTAGTACAGCTAAAGTAATTTTTAACAAAGACTATTCTTTGACACAGATGGGGACAAAATGTTAACAGTATGTCAAAGCATCACTAAAATAATTCAGGAGTTTCAAAAGATTTATATGTTCTTTTTCTATAACAGAAAGTGGTGGTGAAACCAAACTGATAGCTTGTAGTGATGGAAAACATAGCACCCAGCCCCAAGTGTGAACAGACCCAGGGTCCCCTCAGCTTCCCCCAGCCCTGAGGATCATGCCCAGAAGAAAAGAGAAAATGAATAGGTTTTTTACTTCCTAAGAAAGTTTTTCTTTCCCTGCTGGACGACATGGTTGGGTGAGCCCTTGACTTGGCAGGAGGGCAGTGGAGGATGACATGATGTCACATTTTTGATGGCAGGTGACAGAGGGACACAGACAGTGCTGGAGGGTGGACACTGACACGGTCCAGGGCATTCCCATCCTCTGTTCCCAGCTAGCTGGAGTGTAAACATCTGCGTGAAAGCAGTCCTTGAAGTGAAACAGAGACAGACCAATGCATCCACAACAGGCAAAAGTGTAGGAGAGGAGATGGGATGGGCACTGCCATGGGTGGCTCAAGCTACAGGGCTGAATCTGACCCAACAAATTCCCCTTCTTAAAAACAGCACTTTAATATTTATTTTTAATAGTGGGGTTTTTTGGTCTTGTTTTCCATCTTTAAAATAAAGGCACTCAGCTGAAGATCTGGCCTGGAGTATTGAACACAATCAGCTATACCACCAGAAAATTAAACCCTGCGTAATTAGAAGCATTATTCACTCTACAGGATCAGCTCTCTCCCAGTATCAATATTTGGCAATTCTCTTTAGAACTATGGGTTTTATCCATTTTTGTAGTTCAATCAATAGGAAGATGGCCCTACTGCAAGCACTGAATTTGAAAGGCGTAAAGAATCTCCTAATTAGGGCTGCTAATGAAGGACAGAAAATGCGGCTGTGTGCCCCAGCAAGCCTCTATGTGCCCAGACCATGCCCTGTCCTCTTGGGATGGAGCCAGGTTGACCCCCAGGAGGGCTCCCATTTCAAGGGGTGCAACAGGATGGATAAAAAGCTTTTAGCAGGATGGTTTATAGAGAAATCTGGTACTTGCTTTCTCTTACAGCACTGCATTTTTTTGAACAGGATTTTCCCCTTCTGCTGGGACACCTTTTAGGTGCAAACAGCCGTCTTGATGATTTGTAACTCTCAGGAAAGAATGAGTGTGTGTTGCAAATTCATGCAGAGTTTCTGCTTGACAGAAGTGACTGGCGAATTAGCTGCCGGGATATTTCCTTCCAAACTCATTCACAGTTGGTCCCACATCCCACTGGTCAGCAATTTGCAAGAGACAGAAGCCAGCCGTGCTCCAGGGATGGGTGGTCGTTGCCTACCTGCAACATCGCCCTATGGAAGTGGGGTTCCTTCACTGGTTAACACCATCTCATCCAGCCAAGAGGTCTCCTATGGCAAAATCAGCCCCCGTTTCCCACAGAACCTCAGGGTACCCCCTCCCAGAGGGCTGTGTACATGGCAGAGTGGGGCTGGGACGCTGAGCAGCACCTCAGGGAAAGCCTTGACCACTGCATGGATGGGCTGATGAGAAATCCTTCAGGGATGTAGGAGTCATTACTGGAGGAATAAAAGCCAATCTGGGAAAGCCAACATTTTGCAAGAAAAAGAGAAATATCTTTCCTCCCAAATCCCCAACAAGACGTAGCATGAACCGCAGGGGAGAAGAGCTCATGTTAGGCCAGCGGCCTGGTCTCAGAGCCCTGCCAGGACACACTCGGCACAGACACCTGTCCTTCTCAGCTACCCAGTGCCTGTGCCTGTCCCTGGGTGGTTTCATGTGTCCCACTCCAAAGCCACCCCCAGTTTCTCCGTTTGCTCATCTGGGCAGCAAAGCTAAGGCAGGAGAGGCAGCCCCCTGCTCTCCACAGCAGCATGCTCCCAAGCCTCCTCCATGCCCACCCCCTTCTTTCCCTTCCAGCCAGACTCCTGTCAAGTTGCTAATGTCTGCTGATTAAACAAGCCTTGAATTTGAATAGTGAGCAATAAAGAGCGAGAGAGAGGCACACGGTCACCCGCGCAGCACAGAGTGCCCTCCGGGTAGCAATCAATGGGAGCAGGGGATGTACCAGTGAGCAGCGAGCTGCTCCAGCTGCACGCTGCCTGCTCGCCCGTTTTGGGGAGGGGGGATCATGGAGGGAGGGTGTTTTAATAGATTGCAATGCTCAGAGGCCTTGTTTCCCCACGCAGCGCTGCTGACACGCTGTGGTCCCACCATCAGGTCTGAGCTCTTGACTGCAGTGCCTGGGGACACCTCGGGGGGGGGCAGCCCCCCACCCCAGGGCCAGGTCATGCTCTGCTGGCTTCATCTTCAAGGGTCAGCTTTCTTCTGCACAAACTGGAGCTTCTGAAGTGTCCTGCCAACTTGGTACGCACAAATAGCGCAGTGAAAAGGAGTGAGGTGGGGGCTGAGGATTTCCAGAACACAGTCAGGAATGTGCAAACCCAGCAGTGATCAGCCATAAGAAAAGATGGGGGGGTTGGGGGTGTGGGGTGTGGCACACCTCCCCACATCGTTATTAGCTCTCTAGCTGTGCTTACAAATGCAATGTGGAGGTGACTTTTGGGGATGCTCCCAGGCATCTCCTCCCTTGAGAGGGGAGCAGCCCGGGTGCTGCAGCAGAGGTCGGAGCCTGCAGCCACCCAGGCAACTTGCTTCCCTTCCACCCCAGACACCTGACACAGGCAGTTTTTCTGAGGAAACTGCCATTTCTTTGAGATCTGGAGATGCTCTCCCTGCCAGCAGCAATGACAAGCTGCTAAATGGTGTCAGTGACTGTCTGAGTCCTGGTTAAAATAAACCATCATTTTAACGCCAGTGGCATTTCACCACATCATCAGCACGAGGCTGGCTCAACTCAGGGATAGACATCCCTTTAATTATACAAATAAAAAAAAAAATCACGCCCTTGGGCCCATTGCAGAGTGTTGCGCCTGATAGAAAAGCTCTTGAAGGCAGAGTGGTTTTGGGAAAAGGCAGATCGCTGTGCTGTGCAGCTGAGGGGCAAAGGAAAAGCAATGCTGAAAGATCAAACCCATGCATGGAAGTGTGAAGGAGATCAGGAGCTGCCGACAGAGCCCATAGCCAGGAAAGAAATTGCCCCAGCTCAAAAAAAGCACAAGAATAGAGATGGGAAATGAGGCTGTGTCAGGGCAGGAATGGCTGGGAAACATCCTGCAGCTGCTGCTGCCCACCGTGGAGATGGGGAGGGAAATACCCACGCACCTGCACGGGGCTGGTGTGGAAAACTGTTTACCTGGAAATTAAAGGAAAAAAAAACAAAAAAGTGTGTTTTTTTAATCTCTTAAACTGCTTGTTTCATTTCTGCAGCCTCATCCTCAGGGATGGGTTTGTACCACCTCGCTGTTTGTTTGCTTTGGTAATGCAGGGCTGGCTCTCTCCATTCAGTCATTTTACTCTGAATTTATCCAAATCACAGGAAAAATTGTTCTTGTTGTTGGTCACCTCGGTGTTCAGCTGAAAACGAGAGCTGTTGGGGGTGCATCCCTCTGAAATGTGGCTGCTTTGGTTTCTTGCTATCATGACAAAAGTTAATTTATTCAAATCAAAATCTCCCAGTCTAGAAGAGGTAGAGGGAGAGGTTGCAACTGTACTTGTTCTTTCTTTAGGTTATATTTTTGACCTCATGGTCTTCTGGCATGGCCCTGCAGAGGCTTGTGAACCCTCTTTAATAACTAATACAAACATGACTGATTGGAAAAAGAATTTTAAAAACTGGGTTCTATTTTTTTTTTCCATTTTAAATAAGTCAAGTGAGTCACAACAGAAATGAACCCTTTCAGAATTGCCTTGGTGAAATATTTTGCTTTTTCTGAAGACAGTGAGCAGCTTACCAAAGCCACCACTTAATTCTCCATCTCCTCAAGGCCTTGAGCAAATGCTGGTTGTATTTCCAGAAGATATGCCTTAGATCAGCTGCAAACTATTGGTGCAGAAGTGGGGGGTCACTGAGGCAGAAAAGTGGTGATAGGGACCACCCCATCAGGCAGCCACGGTGGTTTTGTCGGGCTGTGGCACTTATGGGCCTACAAGCAGGTGAAACGTTCATCACTAGTGCATAATTACCTTATCTCTGATCTTAATTTCAAATATTTCTCCATAAAATGTTGTATGTTTACATTTCCACTCCTAAAAATTTCATATCAGAAAATGGCATAATGTCATATTTATATTAATTGGATATTCTGGGTTTACTGCTTGTTCCATTGGCGGGGGGGAGGATTAGAAACCACATAATATACAATATAAAATACATGTTTGTGCACAGTGTATAATTTAATGCATGAGATACACAAGATCTTCCAGCACAGAGTGTTTTAAACAACAGCATTTTAGCCTCTAAAGCACAGCAGCAAGGGAAACATTTTCCATGCTCAGTTTCTCTGCTATTGGAACATTTGTTTTTTATTCTGAATATTTCAGCACATCTATTTACCTGGCACTATATTTAGTACCACAGTACCAAGATGGCATATATAAAGATTCAATTGCAATTCCCATCTGATGTCCCTTCCCTCTCCTTTTTACCCCCTTTTTTATGTCCGCACTCTGAATTCAGCACAAAGTTGGTGTGTTTAATTTAAAAAGAAGTAAAACGCGCCAGGAGACGCCTCAGACCACTGCAAATCACCTACTTTATAGAGGCAGTAAAATTGTGTATCGGATTAAAAGTGATGCTGATCTGAAATTTATGATAACTTTTAATGGCATTATAATTTTTTTTCCCTGTGCGCTCCATCACTGAATCGTTTGGATGCACAGTGCAGCAAGATGAAATTTGTAAGGGAAGAACATTACATAGGCAAGCACCAAGGGGGGAAAAAAAAGGCAATGGAATAATGCAAGATCCCCTTTTGGGCGTGCAAAGGGAGGATGCTGCCGCCGCGTGCTCCGCGTGGCCCGTGGGGCTGGGCTGAGCTGATCGCTCCCCGCGGCACGAAGGCGTGGATGTGCTCAGTGCCAGGGAGAGACATAGCACCCCCAACAAAAGGTGGTTATTTAGGAGAGCACTGGGACTGGACTGTGCTGGGTGTTGCTTGCAAAGGTCTAGTGTCATTTCTGTCCCTGCCCGGCATGAATCAAGGCTGATTTTCCCTCTGTTAGACAAAGAAAACAGCAGAGACATCCACCCTTTGGCTGTGTATCTACCCCGAGACCACAAGGATCTCCTGCCACCAGCACAGCTCTGCAACTTCTTTTTGCTCTGCTTAGGGCAGATCTATGAGGACATCTCCAGCCACCACTCAGCACCTACACAGCTTTGGTGGAGAGACGTGCCAGCTGAGCCCATGGAGAAAGACCCACCAAAAGTTCTCTGTGTAAAGCCCCAGGTTTTTAAATCACGGTTTGATCCTCTGGTTGGTGATAACATGGATCTGACCCCAGGGCGTTGGGATCCAAGGGCATTTATGGGTGTGCAGACCCAGGAGGGCAGCACTCCACCTTGCATGTGAGTAATGTGTGCCGGAGAGACCACTGCTGTCCTTCATCACCCGTTTATAGACAGAAGAGGGACTTTCCAAACAAGCAAGAGGATGAGATAAAAGCACCAAAGTCAACAGCTGTCAGCAGCCCAGCTGGCATCCAGAAGGAAATGTCCTGGAGTCACATACTGAAGGATGAGGAAAATGTCAGACCATCATGTTGTTATCCCCGTACCATCTACTTTCTGCCCAGACAAGAAGAAAAAGCACTACGGTGAGGTAATTAAACACTCTGTCGTGATCATACACACAAGAAGCCACAAGAAATCCTGAAATCTGCCTTTCCCTGACTTCAACTTTACAAAGCAACTAACATTCTCCAAGAAAAAGATAGACTAATAGTTACTCCGAAATTGGTATAAATTGGTGTAGAAGTGTATACATACATGTAAACAATGAGATTCTTTATTAACAGCCACAGAAAACTGAATCCCACTATTTCGACTTATAAATATATTTGTGTAAGAGCAAACCCACCAACTTGAAGTTCTTCAGGAGAAGTATCTCTGCATTCAAGGAACAAAAATGCTGGTACTGCAATCACTTAAGGGAGGTGCTGAGGAAACTGGCAGATGCTGGAGGACAGGTTGTTCCAAGCAGACATCTGGCAAGAAAGAGAGTAGCTCGGCAGGGTGAATGTCTATCCTACAGGAGGTGAAAGAACGGAAACTACAAGTCCTACAAAGAAGGGAAAATTGCGCTGATGCTAGGTGTATGCAACCAGATGTCAGGTAAAAATCTCTTTAGGAACATCATGGAAAGAAACCTGAATTGTTTATCCACTGGCCATTTGCTTTGTAGAGCATTAACTAGTGGCTTTTTCACACCTCATCCCCCAGAACACAGCATATTTTGAAGCAAATTCAGAGGCGCGGGTACTGCCTCAGTTTCTGCTATGTTAAACGAGGTGGGGATCTGGGTGCAAACACAAGGATAGATGAGATACCAGGTCTTTTGGAGAGGATTTAAAAGCCCAGAAGATGGTGAGACATCTCTGCCCTGCTGCTGCATTGATTTACAGTGGGCTCTTTTGCAAAATGGATTTGTAAAAAATAGGAGATTGCACTGTCCACTTGGGCTCCAAGCTGGTGGGCCCCCCTGGGACCTGGAACTGAAGGGATTTTGGGAACCACCCTGCCTCATTCTCATGGACACCTGCTTAAATTACCATAATGTAAAATTTTGTAATAGCAGCTGGTTTTGCCATCGCTGCCTTCAATGGTGTCTAGTGAAACTTCCATTCTCTCCCTCCTTCTCTGCTTCATTTTTTCTGCTCGTTCTCCAAACTCTGTGATACTACTCCACAGTAAAATATAAACTGCTGTAAGTGATTGTTTTGCTGTATTATATGAAGTCAGAAACCTTTTGAATTGTATTTTGCAGTGAACCTGCCTTTGAATCCATGCATTTTATCATTCCACAGCAACACATATAATTTCAAACAAACAAGTGAACAAACCCAACAATAATGGCCTGAATCTCTTATCAGTCAGTTTTATACTGGCATAACTCCATAAACTTCAGTGGAATTAATCTTGATTTACACTGTTGGGAGAGCAGAAACAGGCACTGTAAATAGCTATATACCAATGCAAGACACTTAAAAGCAGTCACACCAGAATGCCTGGCAACAGATGAGGATGAAGGCATAAAAAGAGCTTTCCTGGTGGTGTTAATCCACGAGCATGTGGATAAACCCAAAGGACAGTGATGGAGAGGTAGTGCCAGCCAGCCAGCATTGCAGAGCCTGTGACGGTGCAGGTGGAGAGACCCACTCATCACACATGGCCCTGCTGGGTGACACCAAGACATGCCAAGTGGGGACACGGCCTCCTGAGGACTCTGCTTCTGAGGTAGGACAGACTGTGAGCCAGTTGCCATGGGTTTCAATTAGAGATATTGACTGGGGGGATTTAGGAAGAACCCCAGGTCTGTGTGTCCTCTGTGGCTGTAGATGGAGTTGATTTTGCTATGGTTGCTGTAGTGCGCCATCAGCAGAGTCCTGCCCTTCAGGCTGCCTTCACAGCTGAGCTTGTTACTGTCATTGAAGCCACTGGAAATGAGGCGCCTAAAAAATCCTTTGCAGGCTCCAATATCCCCCATCAGAGGCATGGGCTTCTGTGGTCCCTGGGAACATTGAGGGGATGTGCCCACCCACAGCTCACTGCAGGTCATACCATGGGACAGGCAGTGCCGTCCCCTCAAAGTCCTCATGGGAAACAGCACCAGGAAACACTTAAGAAAAACATCCCTCAAGTGCACAAGGCACGAGGTCAGATTTTTTTACAACCTGTTGCTTATAGAGTGAGAACAGGACTGATGTATAAGAGGGATCAATCACTCAGGCAGCAGTGTCATCTTCTGCAAAATCTCATGGCCACCTCACAAGAAGATGGAAGTTATTGCATTCCCCTGAATAAATTATCTTTAATAGGGTCATATAAAATTTTAAAACTGAATTCATCAATACGGTTTTACAGTAGCAAGCACAGGCATGTGTTCATTGTACAACAAATGCAAGGAGAGCAAATGGATTTTGTTTCATGCCTGCTAATTGTCAGGGCAGGAGTTGGAGTGCAAGGTATCACTTGAGTCACTTCTCTCACCTGTGGTGGACACAACCAATTGGCTTTGCTATTCCAGCTATTTTCAAACTCATTTACTCAAAGCCACGACAGTACACTGATAACAAGATACTATTTAATTTTTCTCAGGGATAGCATTACTCATTTTTACTGAGATGGCAGTAGTTAGTTAGGACTAGTTAGCTAGGACTATATAAAGGATAGAGACGAGTATACTACAAGGAAGAGGTGGGATCTGCCACAGAAGAGGCAAACTGAACATGCAGCCTCCACGTCCTCCCAAGCACTGCAACTGCTGTGCTCCAGCCACCTGCCTTGAAAAAAAACCCAGCAAAGAGATCAACATGGCCATGGGGCAGCATCTGGGCTGGGGTGGATCCTCAGCCCCGTAACGGCCGCCTGAGTGAGGGCCCTGCAGGGACACTGGCGCTGAGGCTGTGCCTAAGGGGGCGGCTGGGCATGGGGGCGCCCCAGCTTGTTGGATGGAAGCTGAGCCTGGGCCTGGGTGAGGAGCACTGCAGTGCTTGCAGGGCAGTTCCTGCGGGGCTGTGCCGGGCCGGCAGGCATCTGAAGATGCCCAAAGAGGCATCTCGGGTTATTTTACTGATCCAAGAATTTCCATCTCTCGAATCAGTGGTAAGTGATGTGGTCAATGAGATGGAAGGTGACCCCGCAGCACAGGGGATACCTGCACCCACTCCTTGATAATTTTGCTTTGACTCCTTGTGATGTGCTAGCAGATCTCTTCGAACACTTCAGCACCCTCCCATCCGCATCTGTAAAACGTTTCCTTTGTCCCCTTCTGCACTGCAAGATTTCCACAGCAATAAAAGTATCTAAGATTAATCAGTACAAACTGCACCTGTTGGTTAAAGCTTCAAGTGTTGCCACAACATAAGAAGAAAAAGCCCCCCGTCCCTGTTTCCCTCCCGGGCGTTGCCACTGTGCACCGCAGCATCTCAGCTTGGCAGCTAGCCTCCACCCAACTGCAGGAAGATCAAAGGGTGGTTAAGCAGCTGCCCAGGCTTTATCCAGTTGCTCTTATCAATCTTCATAACAAAGAGAAAACAACTCGACCATCTCTTGTGGGAAATAAATTGAGTACACTTCTGTACTCGCCTACGTTCTTGTTTCTTCAAGAATTAGCCCTATTGATGAGGCCCAGGTGAAGAGCTCCAGAAGCAATTAAAACGAGTGCTGTACCTCAAGGTGTACCTTGATAATATTTCTGCTCTCCTCTTTTTACTATGTCCCTATCTCACACTAGCATCAACACAAGGTGCATTAGAGATGATGCTTCATAAAGGAAAGCTGCACTTCACACTGAGAAAGCCTTGATCCAAATGCACTTCAATTAGCAGAGGGCAGGTCCCAGGGACTCCTGGACAAGCTGCAGCTGTAGAGATTAAGGCAGAGGGATGCCTCAGAGTCAGGGAAGAGGATCCAGGGTGGTGTTTGCTCTATTTTTACATTCCCCACTCCCCATTTTGTCCACTTCCCAGTTGCCCTGCCAAGACCACTGAGCCGAGTCACTGCCTAGAGAACTGCTGGAAGCCCCAGGTAATATATTCCCATGCCCATCAGATCTGTCAGAGCAGACACCAGATCTTCGATCGAGATCCAAGGCTTAACCTCATTTAAACGTTTTCTCAACAAAGGTCAAAACTTATCCGGCTGCTGAGACCCCCCACTCTTACATCTGGAAAGGAAACATTTTGCTGTTAATTAATTCATTCAGATGAAACCAGCAAAAATGTCAATGTAACAAATTAGACACTCATTGATTATTGGCTTAAAAAAGAGTTAATAGGTCTGTTCTGGAGAAGGGGGTTAGGCAGGTCTTTAAAGTGATACACACATGCAATACTTTATTGCTCATATGGGCTCTCCATTTAGCACCTTAATTGTAAAAGTATGTTTAGAAATTCTCTACATTTCTTATTCCCTTTTCCTGTTAGGATAGCTTGCAAACCACGAGTGCAGCTTTCCACCACGTCTTACATTGTGGTGGACCCAGCCCCGCTCATCTTTGTTAGTACTGCAGCTGCCTGGACAGCTCGAAAGTAACACTGATGCTCTGTAAGTGAAGCTGTGCAGAAGCCGTCTGCTCCCTGCCATCTCCATGGGAAGAGGGCCACCAACGAACATCAGACTTGGGAAGCATCCAGAGACTGAGGAGCTGCATTTTCACAGAGCAGCAAATGTTGCTCACGGGCCAGCCAGCAGCTGAGGCTTGGAGGAAACAGGCTTAACTCACTACCTCAGCTACTCCCTGGCCCAGGAGCAACTGGAGGTTACCAAAGATTAACAGAAGCAATTTATGGTCAAACATTATGGAGCTAAAGGTTCTGCAGAGACGTTAAGTCTAATGAAATTATAACAGAAGATGCCATCTGCCAGCAAGACAGAAATGTTCAAACTAACATAACACCATCCAGGGCTGAAATTCACATGCCACACCCAACCTGAATGAACATCATCCCCTTCTCCCTCCTCTTCCCAGGCTCACATTGTGACTTTTAGCTCATGTACAAAACAATAAGACAGGACAGTGTAGCAGCAGAGTGAAACAGAAAAAACAGATGTTTTAAATTCGATGCAGGGTGCTGGGGTAATGGTTGAAGCAGGATTCAGAGGGCAATTTTAGCAACATACAATGAAGAACAATTCAAGGCAACGGCAATAATATCTGAGGACTTTGTTTTTAAAATCACAGTGTGGTCACTGTGAGGAGCTGATTGAAATTGTGTATATTTTAATCAAAATCTGGATTGTGGATTAAACTTTAAAAAGAAATCACATAGCAGTATTTAATTGATCAAGGCTTTAATTGACCTAAATGAAAATACTCTATAATGGCTGGCTTAAGTCAGTTGTTACTGATGAGACATATTGTATTTCCCATACACGGAAATAATCACAAATAGTTCCCTATCTAGAAATGTCACTTCGCTGTGGTAAAGCACGTTTAGAGCAAGTCTGGAAGTAAAGAGTGTGTTTAACAGCGTAAGGCACGGCAGTCAGCCAGTGGACAGTCTCGTAGACTGCTTGTAGCCTGGAAGTGGCTAAGGCCATACAGAAGGGTTATAACCCCAAAAGAGATGTGTCCTGAGCCCAGCACACAATGTGGTAAGCCACACTGTGTCTTGAGATCCAAGAGACATTCCTCATGTTGTAAAGAGACTCCTTCCAATAAGCTTCTCACTGTTTTGAATATAACCAGACATCTGTGGGAATAGGAAATTTTGCCTTTACCCGGGGAGCAAGGGTTGAGCCTTCACCAGGAGAAAGTTAGCATGCACCTGTGCATGGGGGCATCTCCATCACTGCCTCTGAGAGAGAGGTCCTGTGCTAGTTGCTCATGACCATCATGGAACAGTTCAGGCAGCCCTATGGTCCCCTCCTGCCCACCTGATTTTTTGTGCAGTCATACCAAATGTACCACCTCAGTGCATGCAGCTCGTACACTGCAACTCATAAAATGTATCTCAATTTGCTGTCTCAAATGGTTATCTTTTGACATCTCTTGTTTTTACCTGGCTTTTAATAAACCAGTAAATGGTTTGCTTTCTTTGACAGCAATAGAAGAAAACCACTTTTCTCCTATCAATTCCAGACCCTCTGAAAAAAAGCATGACTACAGTCTTGTTTAACTACAGCAGGCATGTCCTAGGGTAACAAGGATATGATGAAACACATGCTTTACAAAATAAAAATTAAAAAAAAAAAAAGGAGTTTAAGAAAAAAAAAAAAGAAAGAAAAGAAAAAGAAAGGCTACATTCAATGGCAGAAAAAATTGATTTAACCACATAAAATATTACAAACAAAAATCGGAGGTTAGAAGTAGAGTTGAAATGCAAACCATTACCTCCATTATCCAAACCAGGCTGTTTATTTACAGCTAGAAACTGTAGAAATGACTTGGATTAATTGTAATTAAAACCTTTTGGTATCTTTAGAGCACCAGAAGTGTTCCATGCAAAGGTAGCAGGGCCGTGAGGCGGAGGAGATGCTACGACTTACAACAAGGACATCTTGGGCTGTAAGGAGAACAAAACAAATCCCTGACAAACATGATATGAGGCTAAGAACAATTCCAACTGTGGCAAGAAAAGAGGGTTTGTAATTGAATTAGTAAAAGGCCATACAGCAAAACTAGAGCTAAACTATTTGCAACATATATTAGCTGAAAGAGGCATTTCAAGTGAGAAAGGATCATCTGTTGGGGAAGGCGCAAAAACCATCTGAGCTTAGTGTGTGCTTTTGCCTCAGAGCTGGCATTGAACAACTCCATCTCCCCAGGACTGTGCTGCCCACCTGTGAACAAGGGCAAAGCTGGTCCCTGCTCCCAGGCTTTTGCTGGGCTGTACTGATATCAACACAGATGGCAATTTCCTCCCTGAAGAGCCTGTGTCTCCTGCCATGGACCTGTTGGGATCGATAAAGGTGCAAGATAACAATACAGGAGATCTTCTGAAAAACAGCAAGAAATGTGTAGGCTGAAGACAGATTCCAGAGCTGGGTGTTCCCTTTGCGCGCCATGGTCGAGCCCAGATCCATGCAGAACTTTAGGCTGGGGCATAGTATGTCCTCACCTGCACCAGGGTAAATCAGGCAGAATCCCTCAGGAGCCTAGAAACTGTGGTAAGGAGACACAGATGACCCTCAGCAGACTTCTTGTTTAAAAAAGCAAAGGAAATGAATAAACAAAATAATTTATCAATAGTCACAGCAGGTCAGCATGCATGTAGGCTAAGATACATCACTCTTTGAGTTTGAAAAGTGTGTGTCTTACCTGGTCTAGACATCCTTTTCTTCCAGCGTCAAAGGCAAGAGACAAGCCCCTCTAGTGAGCAACTCTACCCAAGAAGGCACCCGCAAGGGAGATGGGAGGGACACGTCTTGCACTCATGTAATATACTCCAAAGATGTCCTCTTCACCTTGTCCTTCAGTATTCAGTCCCTCTAACCTGGTCTGGATGATACACGGCGTTCAGGAAACACTTAAGTATGCCAGGTGCATCTGCACATTAAACCAAGAATAAAGCTTCAGCTGGGTCTGTATCCAACTCTTTGGCACATCAAGGATGGGAAAGGACGCACGGATGTCTTGTTCACTAACCCACGCTCTCCCTGCCAGAGAAATGTGCCAGAAGTTATCAAGAAAGCTGCAAAATGAAAGCATGATATGCTGTGGTAATTATGTGTGCTTGGATATTTTTTTTTTTACAAGTGTTCTGCCTTTTAGTAAATATTCTTTAGCATCTCTGTTGTCCCATTTCATCACAGTTAGCTGTAAAAATGATCGCCTTGTCCTTATTAACTCTATCAGTGCCACAGATGGCCATCCCCTGGCCAGCTGCAAGAAGGCTGAAAATAGCTATGAGGTTTGGAGGGACCAAGGAGGCCATCTGGCAGTAGTGTGAGAGGAAGTTTAGTGGCATCAGAGAGCCATCTGTGTCTTTTCAAGGGTGGCAATTCTAACATCACTCAGCGGTTGCTCAAAGTAGGTTTTCCCCACCTAAACCGAAGAAAAAGTTTTTTCGGATCCCACCGCAAGAGAGACATCTTTTGAATGTGCCACCCACTCCTGACCACCACCTGACATTGTCCCCTACACCAATTACACAGATAACAATACATTTGTACCAAGCTTTGAAAATTCCTTCCCCTGCATACTGATTGTCATCTCTTTGAATAAACACACAAACCCGTTGACTGGAGGTGCGTAAATATTTACAGGGCGTGCCCAAGGAGGGTCAGAAACCAATATATCTCCTGGAGGAAGAATACATGCTCAGCGACCGTAAAGACCTGATCTCGCATTTGCCCTGAGCAATTACAGTTAAGTAACTGCAATACGAGCACATATTTAAGTACTTATGCAAGGAAAAGAGGCTGATGACCTCGATTATATTTGCATTGTGTTTCCTGTTGTTAGCACTTCCTTGGCGGAATTACTGCAATACATCTTGGACTCCAATTTCATCTGCCAGCTCCACGAGACTGCAGCCAGCCTTTAGAGAGGTCCAAAAATGCTTAGAAGCTGAGCTGTATTTCTTCTTGTACAGCCCTTCTGTCCTGCCTCAGCAGTGGCTCACGCCTCCATATTGCCTTGTCGAGGAGATCAGCAGAAGCAAATTTGCCTCAAAGCTCCTCTAAATCGGTGGCATCATCCTCAGCAGATAGACAACCACAGCTTGAACTGCCTGGCTCATGACCCGACCTGTTGAGTGATTACACTGAAACAACACACCGCAGAATAGATTGATTTCTGTTATTTAACAAAAATAAAGGGGTTTATACCTTTCTCTTGCAAGCAAAGCTGCAAAAGTTTCATAGCTGTAGCCTGGGGGAGGTGACATTTTGTATTTTGCAGACAATTATAAATTTGGCTATTTGCATATGATTTTTCACCTGAGGACTCCCTGCAGGTACACACCCAAAAAAGTTAGATGTCATAAGGTGAAAGACTAAGAAGTTGTTAAATGCCGTAGTTAGGGTATTTGTTTTCTCATGCTTCAACCTGGAGAGAAGAACCCCAGTTATGTACTATTTCCATGCTATTTTGCCCGCTTCATTCAGCTCACAGGACGCCTAGGTTGGGAATGGCAAGGTGGTTTGCAGCCTCTTTGAAGTTAATTTCCAATGCAGAAGTTCCTCCACTTCTGCCTGGAAGCCATTCTTCATGGGTTTGGGTAGTCTTCACAGAGCTGTGCCCCAGCACACAGCAGACAGAGTAGGGGCCCCTCCAAAAGTCCTTTGTATGATTCTCTGTTCCTTGCCACCAAGCTAAGGTTTGACTCGCTTTAATTTGAATGAAAAGCTAAAAAAATTCTGGTGTTGTTATGGTTGGTTGGGGCATCCATTTGGACAGTGCTGCATCCTGCATCCAAAGATCAGGGTGATCCAAACTAGGAGGGAAGAAGCTTTCATCTTCCCAGCTCCAATCCCGCTTCACAGGCAGACTGCATCCCCTGCCACATCACAACACACCTCCTTTTCCAGCATGGGAAGAACCACTTAGAGCACTCTGTCCTGAAACATGCATCCAGCCTCAGGGGAAATTAACATTCCAAATTTTCTCATTAATGCAAAATGTTCTTCTCCTGCCAGCTCCACCAGAGCAGCAAGAGGGGCCATGTCTCAGAGGGCCAGCTGCAACATGGAAATCTCCAGATGCCAGGAGATAAGAACAGCTGGACCCGCTCAGAACACCACCAGTATCCTGTACCAGTGTCACCATACATCCACAGATGCCAGAATGAGATGCAGGAAAAACCCAGGACAGGCTGCTGTGGAACAAGCATCCTTAAGTCCTGGAACATAGAGGTTTATATCTATTGTAATGTTTTTTTCTCTGTGTATCATCACTGGAGAACTTGGTTACAGCAATATCTTGGGGCAATGAATTCCCTAAGCTATGTATGAATTGCTTGCAAAAGTGTCTTTTTATCAGTTTCAGTTCTGTTGCTTTTCAAGTTTATTCAGCATCCCTTTGAATGAGACACTGTTGTAATTGTCTAAAAAATAAATTTGATTGCCTGCCTGACCTTCTTTATGCCGTTTATTACCATCATTTCATTTTCTATTCATTCTCTCCTGGGAAAAAACAGAGACAATATCGTCACTCTAGCCACAAGTGGAAGTATTTGTATTGCCTGTCTCTAAGCCTTTGTTGTTTCCTTGTTTTGTTTTGGATGTGGCACAACCAGAACTTCACACCAGCTTCACGGTGGGAGCCCACACTGAGCAATGGCAATGTCAGCTTTGTCACCATTCATGGCTTTTTTTTAGAAAAAAAAGAAAAAAAAAAGTCATAGTTTCTTGGTTCTTTATGTCATCAGAAAATGAATAGAGAATAAAGCAGAGAGCATTGCAGTGATCCTGTACCAGTCCTGCATTGTGCATGATGATGCAGATCTGTTCCCATTTCACAAGGTCCCACAGAAGATCTGGAAAAGATACAGGGAAGAGTAACACTGTCATGGAAATGTTCTAGGAAGGCTTCTGTGCAGAAAAAAAAATCACACGGATGATCTGCAAAATTGGGTAGTGGTCTGCTGAGCCAGGAAGTCTTGGTCGGAAGAGACTGGATAGATCAGTGAGCCTTCTCTGGCGCCAGAGCTTGGGCATAGGCACCAAAGCTGAGGATCAGCAGGCTCAGCACAGCTACAAGACACCAGCTTTCCCTCCCTCTATGGACATTACCTTGCACTTGCTGATCCAACATCATTCACCAGGGTGGTGTCCAGTTCCCCTGCTCTGTTGGGCCTTCTGAAGGTCAGCTGCTTGTCCTGCTTAACTATAGGCTACCTGCAAAGTCAAATACTGATGAATAACAGTCCTGCTCCAGCATCTTACTCTCTACTAACACTGTCAATCACTTCTTCCAATTTTGAAGTCCACTTCTAAAAACAGTGGATCTTTATCCATCCATCCATCCATCCATCCATCCATCCATCCATCCATCCATCCATCCATCCCTGTAGGATATCTTAGTCACCAGTTTGACACCTGGTTTGAAGACTTCTGCTTGGAGCTGCCTCATTTTCCTTCATGCTAGCCTGTTCCCCTTGCATTTTTTAAAGGGTGTTGCTTGGTCCTTCTTTTGGACACTATTTTGGCCTATCTGTTGGCAACAAGTTCAGCCTTGCTGGGTAGCCATTCTCAGCAGCATGCTTTAAGTAGTTTAAAGCTCAGTATGACTATGCCCATCCTGCCACACAGACAATCGTGTATCCCAGTAGCCTCGCTGCTGACTTCTGCCGCGTTCATCCCTGGTGCACCCACAAGGACTTAGTACCATTCATGTTATAAACATTGTGCTGAGCACAACCGTGTTATCATGGTTGCAGTTTACTGAGTCACTCACAAGCTATTTCCAAAGCTGGCCCCGTTCTGTTGTTTTGCTATTTTCCACCCAGACACAATATTTCTTCCTAGTCTTGGATGGGTTGGTAATGAATGGTATGAAATAGCAATGAATAACCAGGTTTCTGCAGGGGGGATATGGGATGGGACGCAGTCCAGGACCTGCCGAAGTGCTTCCCCGATTATTTGAAGGGGTCACTGTTCAATGACAGGCACAAAGCCCTTACTCTATGCTGGATGCATTCTCCCTGCAGCACTGGGAGCTTTTGCCAGCCTGAGAAATGAGAGACTGGGACTCAAAATAAGTAATCTTTTAAAACATAAATGGCCCAGCTGATTTTCTTCCAAATACACAACAAAAAAATTGCTGTTGGGCAGGGACCTCGTTTGCCAAGTTTCAACAGAGCAAAATTTTACAGCAAAGTTATAACCACTTTAAATACCATTGTCGGTTCATAATGAAAAAGCTGGCAGACATTTGCTAAGGCTGCTCTTCCAAGTGATGCTTTACCGTGATGCTTTACCATGATGCATACTCCACGTATGTGATAAGCTGAAGATTCATGTGATAAATTTTGGATTCATGTGATAAACCACGTAAAACAATCCTTAGCCACTTCCCCCATGATTTTCCCAGATCTAGGACCTTTCCAGAATTTCTTCCAGTAGTTCTCTCCCTTCAAACAGGCACCTCACTTGAACAGCAGTCTGCCAAACCCTTTTTGTTGCCGCCCAGGCTGTGAAATTCCCTTCCCAAATGAATCACAAGTAGAGGAGCAACTGCCTAGAGCCTTAAGAAATGATCTCTGATAAATAAACAAACAAACAAAAAAAGAATACTTAGATTATGTACAAGACACCATACCCCAGGGAAGCCTAACTTGAATGTACAATTGATGAATGGCTACCTAAAGCCCTAATATTAATAATAACAGAGGGACATTTCAGTGCGTGTTGCTACTGGCTCCTCCTTGGAGGTGCTGGAGAGGTAAACTAACCGAACTGTGTTTGCAGAAGAAAGCACAGATTTAGGTGTTAAATGACCCTTCTGAGGTGTCTGGGAAGGTGTCTGAGGTGTCTGGAAATTTAGACATTCTTTCTGAAAAATGCCTTTTGGGAATTGCACTTGGGGACCCCACAATAAACCCAACACCAAACAGTTTCTTCAGCAAATCTTGGCCAGGACAACCAAATCCAGTGGGGTGTGGGGTGCAGGAAAAAAAAAATCTGATTACGTTGGCACGGACTAGCTTCAGTTCTCTCTTACGTTGCTCCTCTGCTGTGTTCTGTATGTCTCTCTCACAAGCCAAGCTGTATACCAGCTTTGTAACAGGGAGCTGGGCTTGTGAGCGGTTTGGATGGAGTCTCCCACACCGTCTGACCGTGAACAGAGTGAGGCAGGGCTCAAAGTATGGCCCCAAAGCATAATGAAGCTGATGAAGAAGAGCCACCAGCCCATTTCTTCTCCCTAGGGCCCGAGCCTGGCCACGTTGCAGCATGGCAGCATGTGCATGTTTCAGAGATGCTGCTGGGGTGCAGCCTCTGACAGCCTCATTCTGGAAGTTCATAGGGAAGCCGAGAAAGCTGTTGCAAGCCTCGTGCTTAGTTTGCATTCATTTCCTTCCCAAACTCTCATTACCCGAAAGAGAAAGAGAGAGAGAGAGAGTGCATTCAAGTGGAAATGGTTGGAGTGCACTTAGAGGAATTTAGCCAAAAGGAAAAGGATAGATGATGGTGGCTTTTTTAATTTTTTTTATTCTAAAAAAAAAAAAAAATCCTCCAGAACTTAAAACTGTTTTAATCAGCTGAAAAACATACGTGGGCTTTACAGCTCTGAGACAGCTTGCACAGGCTCTGATAAATGCCTATCGCTCATTTGCATACGCTAACAGCTACACTTTAATCAGCCTCCTAATCCCTGATGATATTTAATGAATTTTTTTTATGCTCTCTCTCTCTCTCTTTCTCTTTCGGGTAATGAGAGTTTGGGAAGGAAATGAATGCATTTTTTTTTTTTTTTTTTAGTATCATGTTTGCTAATTCAAAACCGATCAGCGGCTTCTGTGTGCCTTTTTTTATGCAGGAAATAATGGGTGAGCTTGGTACTCCTGTTATCCTGCTCTCACAAATAATTAAGACTACAAAGGGTACAAATCAGTCTGAATGCACGGCACAAAGGCTCAAGCTATGCAAAGGTCTTTTTCTCTCTCTCTCTTCTCTCTCTTTCTCTCTTTTCATTTATTCTCTTCTTCTGACAAGAGGTGGCTTAGAAAGATACTTAGCAAAGCAATGAACTGGTCACTTCCAAAAAGCAAGAATTTCCCAGCCATTTTAAATGCTCATGATACACATGGACTTTTTTTTTTTAATGTTTGCTCGCTCTGTTATTTGGTGCATCCTGCTTTTGGGAGAGGAGGCTACCTGCTGGAGAAATCTTCCACTGTAATGTTTTACCTTTGTTTTGCTGGTTCTGCTTTTCTCCTCAGGAGGGCTTGGCATGAGAGGGTGCCACAGATTTTGATGGCAGGAGACCTGGAAAGGTCTTTCTTGTGTATGTGGTCACAGGGCAAAGGAGCAGTGGAACAAATTAAGCCATTTGGTGAGAAAACTGGCTGCATGACCCCACATGCAGGTGAATTTACTCCGCATCAGAACAGATCAGAGGCTCTAGGTGCCTTCTGTTGTTAACCCAGGCTCCAGACTACCCGGACCTCATGTGAACCCCCAGCCCATTAGGCAATTTCCCCCTGCTCTGGCCAAGGTCAACTGATAGATCCAGCTACTTCAGTCATGCAGACCCTTCCCATCTCCTGTCCACCCTTAGGTGCAGCCATGAAACTTTAAGGTGGAGTCTATGTGAGACCCACTGCAAGTCACCTCTACAACTCCACAGAGCGACTGACCTCCAAGAGACCCTCCATTTGGAACACCTTTTCACCTTGAAATTAAAAGTAGTATTTTTGAATCCTTGTGGAATTTGCAGAGGCCATGAAACACGTTGTTCCACAGACCAACAGGCAGCCCATAGAAGTGCTACAGGCTGTGATTAATTTGCATAGAAATGGATTGATGGACATACAGAAACTAACATGGTGGACCAACCGAAGATAACGCTCAGAAATATGCTTTCTCAATGCATTTGGTGACAAAGAGAGGGACCCAAGTCATGCCACTGGCCATAACATTGAAAACTACTGCTATAGTTCTGTAAAAATTACGCAACATATGAAGTCACACTGACACAACAGCTGAACCTGAGTGGGTGACAAAACGAGACATACCGAGTGCATACAGAAACTAACCAACTTGGTCAACAGGAAACAGTCACATTCATTAAAACAAGCAAAATAAGGATTTGAATAAACAAACAAACAAAAAAAAACCCTCTGAAGGAAACCTGCAGGCATGTCTGAAGTGTGCAAGTCTAGACTTCCAAATTCAATAGGACCTTTGTATTAGGAAGCTGGGTAAGGTTGATGGAAAAGATGCATTCTTTTGCCCAATAATTCTTTTAGGAGATGCAAGCAAACATCTCTGTAGGGTAGTCTCAACACTAACATATCATGCCTAGATCTCGGGGGATTAAGATCAGACTGAAACACCTGCAGATGATCTGATGTTTAGAATGAACATGAGCACTAAGAACATAAAAATGCTTATGTCCTTTAGCAGCGTTTTTGTAGATAACCAAACGAGGGCAGATTAATTAAGGTAGGTAGAAGTATGAAATAGCAAATGAGCTTGCCAGCTCCAGGAAAAGCTCAGACAGTCTTTGGAAACCTGTGACCAGGAGGCTTTTTGGAAATTCATAAGACCATCTGTACTGGTTTTCCTGCTAATAATATTGGTCTTGCAGCAATGACAGAAGGTTACTCACTGACCAAGACCCCTTGTGCGAGGCTTGGTACAAATCCTGTTCGTAATGATCTCCACCTGAAAAGAGGTCCAGGTAAACACCTTTTTTCTTACAGTGAAGTGTCACTGCTGAATGCTCCTTGCAGATTGTCCAGAACAACTCAAAGATAACTGAAAATAGAATAAGGTTTGGTGTAAAGAGAAACTGTCAGAGAAGCATCAACACTGGAATATTCTGAGGTTAACAGGGAGCTTAAGACCCAAGCTGATGCAAGGTCATTTTAGTCATGGCTGTCTTGCAAGATGATATCTGAGCCACCGGCTAAAACATACCACAAGCTATGCTCACATTCAAAATGGAATACTGGCAATTGTTTTAGATCATGAGTATTTTCATGAATATGTTTATGGGAAGAATTCAATCAAGGTAGAAAGAGACCATAAAGCACTAGGAGCCATAGAGCAAAATCCATTGTACAATGAGCCACCTGGACTTCAGAAAAATGTAATGAAATTGCAAAAGTACTCATTAAATGTGAAATACAGGCCCAGTAAGGAGCTTAGCAGATACGCTTTCAAGAAGACCTATAAATAATGAAAGCAATGAACTGCAGGAAGAGGAGTTTGAAGTAAATATGAGTCAAGTACTACCCATGTCTGAAATGAAATTTGACAAGTTCAAACAAGTAACACAAAATGACCCAAGTTGACAACAGTTTGGGGAAAGTAATTCTACATGGATGACCAAACAAAATATCAAGCCAGTGCTGAGCATAAAAACTTACTGGGATTAGAGATACAAAATTGCTGCAGTTGATGGGTTGTGCACAAGAACATCTTGTGATAATACAATATCAACATGAGGTCAGAAAAGCTAAGTGTTTTTCAGAAAGAGAAACCTATAGGGTACTGTGTAAAGAAAAGAGCTGTAAGGGCCGCAGGTCTGAATCAAAAGAAAATCTGACATCTTCATTGTAGACAGGATCCAGGCTGATGCAAAAGACTCTCTGACATGATCTGAGGATGTGATTTGAGTGGATTGACTTTTGGTCTAGGTCTCCATGATGGTTAATCTCAGCTAAGATCCTCAAGTCCATCTTCAGCTGGCATGTAACTGACCAAGAAACACATTACAGATCTCCATTTTCTGCTTTTGGGACTGCAGATGACTCAAAGTGCAGCACAAACTCATGTTCTAGTGACATGAGAGGCGAGGTGTTCATTGACATCAGTGGGAGTGAGACAGTGCCCTTAAGTTCCCAAAATATATGAAAGGCGTCTTCATTGTGGGTAGATGCTCTCAGCACAAGTAAACTCAGAGGAAAAGAGGAACTGTGCCCAAATAAGGACAAAGAACTAAAAGGAGACCCCGAATTTCCATCATGTGGGAAGGAGACATTAAACGCACAACCTTCTTGTCTGTGTATTTCTGGATTTACTTCCACACATTCCTACGGACATTCCGACCATGCTTTCAGAGCTACTCTGCACATGGAAAGGAATCTTGAAGGCAATAGGGACCTCTTGCAGTTGTCACCTTCATTTGAAAATCTAGCCCTATCACGACTCCTGTAGATGCTGACTGATTTACTCTGGTGTCAAAATTAATTGGAGCCAAGAAGAGTTATTCACTGAACAAATGGAATCTATGAAGAGGATCAAGTGTCTTTCATGTTCCATCATCCAGTACAAAAAAAAAAAAACAAAACAAACAAACCATGATCCCATCACTAACCCCTGGGAAATAGCAGGTGATAGAGCATACCACAGAGCAGCTCCTCTTGTAAGGTGGTGTTATTTCTTTCTACAAGGACAGGAAGTGAAGTTCA
>NW_020799111.1:1241579-1256579 GCF_003259725.1 Athene cunicularia | reverse complement strand
TATGACTTGTTCCTGCAAGCTCTCCAGTCTGGATGAGCAGAATGAAAGCTGTATGACCTGCCAAGGATTTACCCACCTCACTGTATAGACAGTCACCCTTCCCCATCCATCTCCTTGGATGGCTCCACAGATCTGCTGTCAAGATGAGAAGAGAAAGTTTGTCCTGAAGTTTTTCTAGAGCTTGTGCAGCCCAGAGCTTCAGGAAGGAAGAAGGTTTCCTGCTTTCCAGATCAGGTTAGCTGTCTGTTATGTGGTTTAGCTCTGGAATAACAATAATTCAGTTTGGATTTCCTATACCCTAGTACCTTTCTCCAGCTGGTTCACACAATAGGGAAGCACTGACTGCGTGGGGATACGGCCTTTCTGCGGTGATGGTCAGAGGTAGAAGTGGAATGCAGAATAGATTATACAAGGAGATGGATTGGGAAGGGTGACTGTCTATACAGGGTGACTTGGCCAAAATGAGGAAGGGGAATCTGAAGAAGAAAACAAGCCTGGATCTGTCACCAAATTTCAAGCCCCTGTGAAAATAAAAATAAAGTGTGCAAGTGCCAGACTTTCTCAACAATGTGGCTGTTGAAATTTTTTCCCCTTAAGGAACTATAAAGCAATTCCTTTTTCCTATATCACACTCTTGGATCTGGTTAAACTGTATTTCACTCCTGCTTTCTCACACACACGTATTCATACACACAAAGACCAGCCCAAGCCAACGGCCTGCAACTGAAAATTTCAGCCTGAACAGTTACATGTTGGCAAGGATATAGCATTGGAAAACAGAATCTTTTAATGGGAAATGTCTGGCAACCTTAATTATAGGCACCACTGCCAGCTCCACCAATAATTATAGTTTAGCTTCAGAATCATCCGTGTGCTAACAAATATATTTAATGACAAGAACATTTGCCAGTGATACTCACCAGGAAAGACTTCCAACCAGTTAGAAGACAGCCATGGGATGCAGAGATCACTTTACACTGCCTGTTTGCCTCCAGGTACTGATCTTCTAGGCCAGAGGTGAACCACTTTGATGAGTATTTTAGATGAGCCTCGGGGCTGCTTTGTTTTCCTCCCATCTCTAGCCTCCCCCAGGCAGAGGGAGAACTATATCTTAGTCTTACATATAAGAAGATACCGTAGTCCCCTGTGACCACCAGCAAGTGAGTCTCTTGCATCCTTGTGTAGTCGGAAATGAATACAGAAAAGATAAATAAGACTGTCTCTCTGCTCCACAGTTTCCCGGTGGAGCCAGGCAGCTTTACAACAGGGATACTTCAGATGCAAAAAATTGTCGGTGCATACACAAATTTCAACAGCCCCATCAAAATCTTTGTTACAATCTGCACGTGACAACTCTTGTCCCCCTGACAGGCTCTGACAGAGAGCTCTACCCGGTGCTGAGATGGTTTCTGTCTGGCTCTTCACAGCTTTTTCAGCTGCCAGGTGTCTCCAGATTCACGTGTAAAGTGTGGAGCACCAAATGTCAGAAGTTAACTCCATTGAGTTCCATGGCTCTGGTCCAGGCTTTAACTGAGTCTCTGCTAGCCATGACGTTCTGTGACTTGCAGCCTGGATGCCCTGGTGCCCACAGCCATGTACATCAGGGAAGACATGTTGGAGCTCTAACCATCTGAGAAATCAGAGAACAAGCTCAAGTGGTGAATATCTCCAAAGATTAAAATCCTCCCAGCTCTCTGGTCCCTGTCCCAGCACCCTCATTCTCTCCCCATTTGTCCTGGACTCCAGCTCCACAACCACCTTGTTGGCCTCTGCTGAACTTGCTCCAACTTGTCAGCATCTCTTTTACTGTGGGACCCAAACTGAACATGGTATTGCAGATGTGCCCTCACAAGTGCTGAAGGGATATCCTCTCCTCTTGACCTGCTGTCGTGGCATTATGCTGGGACCAACAGCCACTCTCCACTGTGCCTTACAAACACAATTATGGCCAAGGACCAGACCTGTATGTCAGGCCATCAGCCTCTATGCAAGCCTGGAAGGCAACTCTATCCTGCTAAGGTTTTTAATTTTATCACTACATTAGTGTTTAAAAAAAAAAAAAGAGAAAGTAAGTCTTTGATAACTGTAGAAAGATTCATAACTAACATTCAGAAAATAGTGAGAAGTAGGAAAACTTATATTTTAAAAATTGTGATAATTTACGATTTAAAAATTAGTCTCTCTATGCCTTCCACACCTATGGTTTAGAAACCAGCTAGGCAATAACAAAGTTTAGCAATGGTTAGCAATTCACTGTTCAAAATGGAGCACTTTTCATTTTGAAAGTTTCCTATTCTCACTTGAATTTGGCCTTTCCTTTGAAGCACAAGGATTCATACTCTTTCCCAAAGTTATTTATGTTCGTTTTCAATCCTGGCTCTTGCAGTTTTGGTGGTTATTGTTATTTATACTATTGTGCAATCCCTGACTGACAGGTACTTGCTACCATGTTGGCTGCAGCAGACAGTGGGGATGGGATTTCAGACAAGAGGCCATAGGTTATGTATTCCAAAACAATCATTCCAGTATCGGGGAAATGGGGCAAAACCACATTTCGCAAGCACCTGCTCACACATGCCAAAGGTTGAGGGCAAGTTTCAAGCTGATCCGCTGTGACAGCCTATGTTGCACACTCCCCACCCTGCCCTCCCAGCTCCAGGATGGCCCCAGTACAAGAGGATGTCTTAGGAGATGCCTGACATCAAGTTAGCGTCTCATCTGTGTATCAAAACCTTCTCAGACACAAAGTTTTACAGATGAACATTATTTCTAGATTTCAGCTAATACTCTAATACTATTTAAAACCCAAATGTTCTTATTCTCCCTTTTCTTGAAGATATTAGCAACTCTTTTGTCTTCAATTCCACTTTAATAACATCCTTGTTTTAGAATTTCCATGGGTTTTAAATACTCTCTTTAGCATTTCAAGCCAGTCTCCAGCATTTGGCAAAGTTTTCGAGTTCCTGTCAAATCTAAGGCGGCACTGGTAGACTGGCCTGGGAGTCTTGCTGTAGGTTCAGAAACCAGGGTGTGATTCTCACTTGCTCACCCTCCCCGTCCATTGCAACTGGAAATGGGTGTCCCGTCATTCTGCCCAGGGAAGCTGACGGCAGGCAGCTGTAATGCTCGTTACAGAGCTTGGACTGGCCCATGCACAGTTGGTGTGATTTGGCCACAAATTGGCTGAGCGGACATGCAACAACCCGTTCTGGGCATTTGGCACCTGGATGCCACTGGAATTTCTTTCTGGTTGCCCGCCTCAGCAGCTGGCAAAGGCAGCTCAGCAAGAGGATAAAGGAGATATGAACAGGGATTACAAGAGAAGTCATCTCTTGGAAGTACTGAGGAGGAGCAGTATTAGGGGAGGGCAAAGGAGGTCTCCAAATACCCCCTGAGAAGTGTCATGGAATACCCACAGAGCTCAGTGTATGGATACAACATTTCAGAGGCAGAAATTGTGGGAAGGGTGTAAGCATTTTTCCCTGCCTGTGGGCCTGTGCTGCAGAAGACATTTCTGCAGGGACTCAGAGGTTCTCCCTGATATGCAGCTGAAGCCACTGTCGCAACACATAGCGCAGGCACTGAACCTATCCCAGGCACTGTGTACTCACTCACCCTTTCTTAATCTGTAACAGCAGCTGGGGCCTCAAAGGGTCCTCCCACTGTCCTGGTACCTGGTGATGTATCAGAGGTCTCACAGTAGGACAAAAATCTCTGAAGCATCCTCAGGGAGAAGACTGTAATCCAGGCTCCTTGTCATCCTATTCCCAGCTGCATGATGCTGTGGTATGTAAATCAAACTAAAAATGACCCTGGTTTCCAGGCACACTTTAAATTTAGTATCTCAGAAACATTGCATTTAAGCTTAATAAAAGTTATGATACATTGATTAAATACCAGCTGAGGACTGAAAGAGTGCTTCCTGAGCTTTATAGGCCTGCAGGCAATAAATCGTGTTGCCACCTAATTATTCTGTCTGACTGGGATCTCCAAAACAGAACGCAATGCATATTTGTCACAATGCCTGAGGAGGAGGACCCAGGCCTTTTTAAACTTTATCATAGCTCTGTGTTTGCAAGGGAGGCAGAGGGACCTGGGCCCAATCCCACTTCTGCTCATGCCACAAAGCACAGACCTACCTCTGCTTGGTCTGCCAGAGCCTCAGCATATACCCTGCACAGCCACTGCGTCCTGCACCTAACTTCCCTGGGAGATTTATGCAGTCCACGAACTTCCCACCCTGAGACAAAAAGCTTCCCCAGTGGGACAAATTTGTGCCCCATGCGTGATGGAGCCCAGAGAGATGTCTGTACCATCCCACCAGCTTCCTGAAAGGGGACAATAAACCTTTTCTACTGCAAGGCCAAGGAGATCTAGAAGCATATTGTCTCTCCTCTCTAACCTATGTGCATCATTATATTACTTGGCAGAGGGGGTTAGATTTCTCTCTCAGCCCAAAGCAAGAACAGACTAGCTTGAAGTTGGAAGGCTTGTGGAGCCCAGCATGGGCACTCGCTCTCAGTGGGCTCAAGGCAGCTCTCAACTTGTGCCCAGAGGCCAGCAGCCCTTTTCTGGGTGAATTACCTCTGTGCACAGTGGGTCTCACTCTGCAGAGGACAGATGGAACAAACCTCTCCCAAAGCCCTAACTCAGAGGTGGGGAAGGGTGAGCAGCCTCACACATTGACATTACACCTTTAACTCAACCAGAAGCTCTCTTGGAAAAGAGGAAGCTACTTAAGAGGAAAAGTCATGTTGTTACTATTCCAATAACCAATCTCGGTTACAAAAATAGCTTTCTGTACTCACTCACAGTCCAAACTCATCTGCTTCAGATATCAGGGAGAATATTTCATTGTGGGAATGTGCAGGAGAGCTGAGCACGCACATGACCAATGTGATCAAGCAATGCCCGTTTATTACAACTAAGAAAGCCCTTTTATAATGTTCTCCCGCACATGTGAGTAACATGCAGTACAAGTCCTCAAGATTGGACAGTTAACTTAGCCCGCGCTTTAAACCTTCTTATGATTGGATAAAAAGTGCCACATCAGCCTTGCCAGGCTTCCTGCCTTGTGGAACTTCCTCTTCCATCCCAACCCCTTCTGGGGGTTGTTTGTCTCCTCGAGTTTCTCCCCCTTCATTCAGGGTCACATCCTGATCACATTCTTGCTCAGCTGAGGCTCTTATCAGTCTTGGTCTCATGCAGGATTGCTCACATGTCCATTCTCTCGCAGAAAGCCCTCTGGAATCCCAACAGGAAGGACCATGTTCAGCAGTGGAAGAAAAACCTCTTAAGGAAAATGCTTGGAATAAAACTTTAAAACACTGGAGAACAGGTCCCAGGCCCAACTCAGACTCACTCTGTGACCTTAGGCAAGTATTTTAATTCTTCTGTGCCCACACTTTCCACCAAGGAACCTGTTGCTATCTTGAAATATATTCATGAGGTACATAGGAGTTGCTGAAGTGTTTTTCTGCATGTGTACAGCCCCTAGAACAATGCAGACTCAATCTGTTATTTCTCTCATCTGAAAAACAATTTATCCTGGTCATGCAAGATGATAGTAAGAGTTCTTTAAAAATGAATACAAAGGGCTGATTCATCCTGAATTAACCAATCTTTTCTTTATTTTAATGCAGATGTAATCCACTTGTTCCATGTAAGAAATCTCCCGCACACTGGTGAGTGCCAACCTCATCTCTCAAAGGCATATACAATTTTTACCTGTCTATCAGGAATATATCTCCAGGCACATGCATCTAGCCTCTTTGCTGGTCAGTACGGAGCACCCCATTAAAGCCCAGCAAGAGAAAACTCTCAGCATTCTGCTTGGGAAACTCTCAGGATCAGTCCATGAACAATGAACCAACAATAAAGATGGCTGTTCTTCCCATCTTATTAATTCAGCACTGGCAGCATCAAGAGGTAAGAAGGGAATTGGTTTGGTTTTTTAACACCCTGTAATAACTTCCACAGTCCACATGTCATTTCCACATTCAAGTAGGTGGGAGTCTTTATCCATTGACTGCCGATTCATTCAATCCCCAAAATGCTGAATTAAAACAATGATACAAAATGCCATCCAACAATCCCCCATAATACCATCCTGAACTGTCAAGTGCACTCTAGCAAGGGTGAAAAGTGTAAAGTGATCCAGAGCTGGGTGTCAGGCTCTGCCACAATAGAATTCAAAATAATTGTGCTGTTGTTTGACAGGTAGTAAAATTCATGGTGGTCTATTAAATCAATGGCGATATAATGTGGAACACTGCAGATTAAAAAAAAAAAAAGCCAGAGTTCACAAAGGGAGGCCATTGGCAAGAATCCCTTTGAAGCTCCTAATAGGTTTGATTTGTGGCAAGAAAGGATGATACATGCAAGAGAGAATAGATAGAGGGGAAGACAAGAACAGAAGAGAGAAGCAGGAAGAGGAAAAGCAAAATAAATGTGAAAGAGGGGGACAAGTGATGGTAATGGTAAAATGGGAATGAAAGAATTCTAAGGAAAGTACTAACAGGTTATTATTGTATTATATATAGATGCCTCAGTCTTCCCACCTCTCACACGTCATTGCACTGGTGCTTATTTTGTCATAGCCAAGAGTTCCTTACGCCAGCTTGTGGATGCAGTCTGTTCTGGCTGCCAGAAAGAGACCTATTGATTAAGTTCAGAAAGTGAAATCTGCGTTTATCATCTTAAGCAGGATTCACCCCAAATGCAGGAAACCCCTCTAATTTTATAAAAAGAGCTTAAAACACTTGTCTCAAAGCCAGCATGTCAGACTAAGGCAAGATGAGTATAAAACCATCACTGGAAGAGTATGACTTCCTGCAGCTGGAGGTATTATCTTCTCCTGGCTGGAGACCAAGTTGTAAATCCAGATAAGGAACCCAAGGTGCTTGGTGTTCACACTCTCAGGGCCAGTCAAGGATTAAAGCCCACTTGTGTCATATACATTTTAAAATGCGATGGGGGCATCTTTCACCCAGGAGTTCTGGTGGGCCTACTATCTGATAAATAATTTTGTCTTAAATCACAGTGTCTCCCTGAGATTATCCTTACCAGTTTCATAGAAGCAGCTGTGCCAAAGATGTTTGTGAAGAGGAGCGGAGGTCTGAAAACGTTACACCAAAATGAGTGGGAGCTGAGGCTGCAGAAGGCTGCGCTGGCCACAAGGGTCATGGAGGTTCACCTCCCAGGTACAGCAACAGAAGGATTTCCACCTTCTTAAGTCACCCGCAGCCTGTTCCATAGCAGTGGTTGAACTGGAGCGAACCTTTCAGAAAGCCATTTAGTTATGAATTAAGAGGCAAGCCGTCATGACGGTTCACTGCTCTTCATGAGAGGCTGTTCCAGCAGTTAATTGCTCTCACTGTCAGCATCTTATTTTCCTTTTGAATTTATCACACTTAAGTCCAATCAAGTGCTCATCTTATGAGCACTCTGTTATAAGAGTTTGGTGAGAAGTGATGGGTCTATTAGAGCAAAGATCCTCTCAGTACCAGGTGCACGTGCTGACACTGAGATACCACAGCCAAACCACCCTCTAAAGCTTTCTTTTGGCACCCTGAATATAGTGATGACTATGTCTCTGTGTGTAGGTGTTTGCTGAACCTCCAGCTTTATGATGCACTTGTGCGTGCCTGTCCCCCCCTCCTTGCTTAGAGTGTAAAGTCCAAAACTGAATGCTGCATTTCAGTAATGATCTTCCCATCTCCATTAGTGGAGGTAATATGAATTATTTTCTCCAAATCAGTATGCCAGGTGTCTCAAAACCCTTCATGCCTCAGGACAATGAAAGGAAAAACACATTCAGCTTCTTATTTACAACAACAAAAATCTCTTCAAATTCACTGCTTCCAGGATATATCTAGATTATAACCTCCTACAGCCCATCAGTGCTTCCTATATCTTTTGTTTCTAAATATTTGACCTTGCATTCAGTGGCATTGAAACATACGTTGTTTGATTTGTGTCAGCTTACCAGATCCAGATTCAGATAGCTATGTCAGGGATCTCTCTGCACCTCTACTTGTCATACCATCAATCCTGATTGTCTACAGAATCTAATTTTTTTCCATGCTATGAATAAAAAAAATAAATTCACAGACCACAGTCCAAACATACTGCACTGATACGATATCTAGTCATTGGTTACAGCATCTTGCTATTTAGCGTTTTGGAAATATCAGTGAATTTTATCAGTTCATAGAGTCTAGATTAATTTTATAAAACCATTTTTTCTCACCAATTGAAACAGTCTGCAAAGTAACTAAGTAGGTCCCATCATTCCCATTCAAAGATTTTTTTTTTATTTTTCTTAACTGAAAGTTATGATTTCATTGAACAATTTTTAGGGGAGACTTTTTACCCCATGACACTGTTTTCTTTTTGTTAAAAATACCTACTGTTCTATAAGAAAAGCTTTGAGATATAATTTTTATTAGACTGATTTAGGTGGTTGTGCATACAAAAGATCTCACTGGCTCCTATCAGCCTATACACTGCAAGTATAAGAGCACCATAAGTGTATTACATCTCTATTGTTAGCAACAAGTTTATCTTTGTCTTGTCAAATAAAACTTATATCCTTTTAGCTCCATTCAAGCTCTGCTGAAAGCTGAAAAATTAGTTTCAGTGAAGTTTTCAACATTTTAAAACTTGTTCTAATTCTGCCTCAGATCAATCTCCACCCTTGTTAAATCCTCAAAGAAAAACGGTATCTCAACTTTTTTTCCTAATATATTAAAAATACTTGATGTTTCATTTTGTCCTTAAACTTTGACATTCTGCTTCTTACTTTCATGCGATTTAATTGAGAAGCACTAATACAGTCACATAATTTTTCCATCAACAGGAATCTCAGTTGTTTTCTTTGTCAGTCTAGTGTATAGCTTGAGAACAAACCACTCAATCATACCTGCTTATCAAAGACTCTTCATTTCAAGGGTCATAATACTTTTTAGCCTAAGAGTTCATCCACTCAACACAGATTGGGCCAGCTCTCAAGTTTCCCTTGGTCAGAAGGAATCCAGCAACTGAGGTTATAAAATGAGCCATTTTCCCAAAGGAATAAACCCTATCATGTAGTAAGTTGTGAATTACGCCAGCCCATGCTGGTCTTCGTGAAAGGACATGGCAGGTCACATCACCATTGCTGATGGGCACTAGGAGAGATGAGGGAGGTTCTCAAGGACGGCTGAGAGGGAAGAAGAGATGGAGAGAGAGATATTTTAGAGACAAGGCTGTCTTCTTTTGCATGAAAACATGACCCAGTGCAAGCTAAAAGCCAGAAGTCAAACGAAAGGCCCTGATGGCTTGTAGGACTCTCATCTTTCCCACAAGGCACTCACGAGAGAGAGGGCAGCTGGGCAGAGGTTAATCATGACCAGTGTGTCACCTGTTGGTTGATCAGTGCCCACATTTTGGTAAAGGAGTAGCCCAGTGACGGTTCACCCCATGCCTGGCCTGCCGTTCTGTCTCATCCTCAGCTGAGGCCTTGAACACCATGGGCAGTGCCGCAGAGCTCTGGGTCACATCCACACTATGAAAGTGAAGCAATAGTAATAAATCCCACCCAACCTTAATAATCCCGGTGAAATGCAAATCCCTCCCTCCTTCAGTACAAATGGTATCATCGTGGCGGCTGGTATATGGCAAGTTTCAGCAGATAAATAAAACCAGCAGTACACAACTGTCCACCTTTGCAGAGTAGGGTTCCCTGACATGTCTGGTTCATGGCAGCAGGACCCATCGCAGCACCCTCTCCCCATGGTGGGATGCAAGGAGCCCGCAACAGTCGCAGGTCACCAGCAGATATCTTGTCCCCACAAGGACAGAAGATGACAGCCAGCCCACAGCTGAGGAGAGGTCTATGGTGTCTGCAAGCCCCAGGTCAACCTGATGTGATGCAGGAGGCCATTGTCACCTAGCTACTATGGAGGCAGCTCCAGGAGCAACCACCCTGGCTCCAGTGGAGGAGAAAGGCTGGAAGCCATCTCACACATCTTGTCTTCTGTCCTTAAAAGCATATATTGCTTGAGTTAGCTTGATGTCAAGCATGGTCCTTCTGGCCCAAACCCAAAAGACTGGGACAACCACAAGTTTGTCCCCTTTTCTGGGACAATAATAGAAAAAGCAAGAAAGAGGAGAGAAATTTATATGGACTCCATCAAAGACCCAAAGTTATTGGCTGAAAGAGCATGGCACCAACTAGACATAAATCATGGAGCTGCACAACAGTACGAGCAAATGCACTTACCTGAACATGCCTAAGTGTATGATGAGTCTCTTTAACCAAGTAATAAGCAATAGGACAAGAGGTGATGGCTTCAAGTTGTGCCAGGGAAGGTTTAGACTAGTTGTTAGGAAGTATTTCTTTGCAGAAGGGGCTGTTGGGCGTTGGAATGGGCTGCCCAGGGCAGGGTGGGAGTCCCCATCCCTGGAGGGGTTGGAGAGTTGGGTTGACCCAGCACTGAGGGATCTGGTGGAGTTGGGAACTGTTAATGTTGGGTTGATGGTTGGACTGGATGATCTTCAAGGTATTTTCCAACCTAGACAATTCTGTGATTCTGATTATGTATGGTCAGTCTTGAGATAAAACTGGGTGATGAACCATTCAGCCTGTCCCAGGCACACTCTCAGGACCAGACCTCCAAAGACACACGTAGTTTAATTTTGAATGCTACATACTGTGATTTCTAAGAAAAAGTGGTCTGCAAGACTTTCCTTTAGATTTCTGCTGAAAGCAATCACCATGCTTCAAATTTGTAATAACCTTTTTCTGAATCCCCGACAGACGAAACTTAAATCTTTTAAAAATCATAGCTAGCTTACCTGTGGGGACACCTCCAAGAAGGTCTCAACCCAGATGATGCTTTTCCCTTCCACAAATCTATCACCTATATGTTCAAAATATCAGAAATCCTATCAAATCCACACTTCACTTCTGCCCAAGGGCTGTCAGGACTTGATGGCTCATATAACTCTGAGTTCACTTCTTCAATTCATTTCTTCTCAATCTGAAGTACAGACCTCAGAGTCCCTCAGCTGAGGCTCCTTGTTTTCCTCACTGTACAGGTTTGCAAGGCTCACTATATGTGAAGTTATTTAAGACTCAACATTACTCCCAAACTGAGATATTGTGATAAATACACTTGGAATACATTATTTGGCTTTCTCAAAATTACCTGCCTTCTCCAATTTCCCTTGACCACCAACGGAAACAGAAATCTAGACTTTCTAACTTGTCAACGAGAAAGTTTAAGAAGATTTTAAGAAGTGGATTTTTCTCCTGCAATTGTTCCATCAGGACATCACAAACAAAAAAATATGGATGGATAGAAAATGGATGCCAAATATTTTTAGGATTAATAAGTGGATGTAGAATGAGGATTTGCTTAGCATTTTATACGCTTAAAAATCAGTAGAATAACCCACCTGGCAAAGTAGTAGGCGTACAGAAGCATATATGAATCAAGGCATTAAAGATAACTAGATATGAACCAAGCAGCTGTAGTAATTGAGTGAGTCATTGTGTGTGAAGAGTCACTTGGGGATTACATATAAGGAGTGTGCCGTGCCACCCCTGAACTAAAGCAGAAGCGTAACTATTCAAGGAATTTTGAAGAGACTTAACACTCTGGATTATAAAGTACTACTACTTTTGTCTATTTTTTTTTAAACACATTTTCAGGCATGCTTAATTATATCATGTTTAAAAGTCAGCCAAGTATTGAAGTTACATTCTACAACAAAAAATTAGGAGTTTAGCAAATGAATGTGCATGCTGTCCTTTGGATCCTACTGCAAAGAATTACTTTGGTTTAAACACTGCTGTTGTCAGCTGAGAATCTGTCATTTGCTAGTGGTGTCCTTTAGCCACCTATAAAACACAATTCATACAATAAACCCAGGTATTGCAGCGGTAATTAAAACCCAAAAGCAATTAGCCTTTTGTTTATTCCACTTGGGAATCTGACTAAAACCTAAATGAGAAAAACAAAAAAGAAAAGAAAAATCTCCAGTTTAGGCATAGGCCCAGATGTCTGAATGATGTCCTAATTAAGCTGTACTACAGCATCACAACATAAGCCAGCCCACATATATATGTATATATGTGGGTGTGTGCACTTTATTATGTGCTGTACAGTCCTGACAGCCTCAACAATTCATTTCCAAGATCTGAGCAGGCGGCGATTAAGGATTGAAGCACTGTGGGGGGAAAAATAAGCAACCTGCCTAAACCTTTCCTAGAAATGACCTGGGAACAAGTGCCTTCATCTGTGAGGATGTGAAAGGGCTGGAAACTACCTTAAAGGACGATCCTTGCCTGGGGGTGTTTAGGCTGGAGGCAGGCAGGTTCAGCACAATGAGGTGAAGATGTGTCTGGGGTTGAGTAGGGAGTTGCACACAACCTTCACTGCTTGCATGTCGAACCCAAATCTGCCACAGAGCTTCTCATCTGCTGAGATTTGTCCCTTCCGACCCACACAGAGAGAGGCCGCAAATCTTTTCTCCAGACTCTCAGAGGTGACCCCATCATCAAAGTTTCTATCTACTCTGGTATTTTTCAGTCTACTCCCACAGAGTGTTGGTTTCACCCTTCTGGAGCCTTTCCAAGGTGTGACAGACCAGGTTCTTGGAAGGAATTAGAGACATCCAGGATTGGGTTCTCAGCCTGGGTGCAATGCCCAAATGTGAGTGAGACAGAAGAAGAGCTGTTTTCCAAGAGCAGAACTGCAGCTGTGAAGAAGTACAAGTCTGGGAGCAGAAGAAAAAATAAATTAATGATTTCTGAAGGACACCAGGCCCAGAAAACCCCTCTGGAAATGCTGTACTCAACTTCAGACATCAGCTAAACCATACCTTGGTGATATCAGCTGCTTGACTATAGTCTAGTATTCAATAAAATCATATGCAGTATTCAGGAATATTTTTATGTATAAAAATAACAACTGAGTGAAGCACCTTCACGCGACCTCTTCTTTGTACATTATTAATGTCAAACCCCCAGATTTGCTTAGCTGCATAGTCTCCATACATGTATCCACAAATAAACCTGCAAATGTCTCTAGGAAAATGGAAGGATCACCGTCTGCTGTCAGCTGTGTTGCAAATCTGGGCTCCAAGCATGGAGCGAGGAGTAGCGCCCAATTCTAGCAGTGCAAAAAGAGAATAAAAGTGAGGATTCTTAACCCTGATAGAAGTGTTCAGAATTTATATTTGATTTTTAGGGCACTATTTAAATGGAGTTAAATTGCATTTAATAAATCACATTTCTCGGTAAAGGGAACACGTTCAGCTTTACATCAGTATTTCAGGACTTACCCAGATGCTGAGCAAGGAAGGTGATAAACCGGTTCTCTCATGGGAGAGGTGGAGAGCACGCTCTCTTGTTCCTGTTATAGCTGAAACGTAAAGGGGGGAGACATGAGCGGTTAGTTGTGGTTAGCTGGAAGGAGTTGAACTTAACTGGCTGTAACACCCCCCACATCCTAACTAGTCGCTAACAGCTCTTTCTAAAGGAGCTGTGTCCCCAGGGAGCAGTTTGGTTATGTGTTACCTGGATGCTGCACCTGCCTGAAAACATGCCAGCATAGACCCACGCCCAGTGCCACACGTGCCATACTGGTACATGGTGACAGAGTCAATACTCCCCTTGTATCTTGCTTTGCAGAGCAAAACACATTGTGTTATCTGCTAGAAGCTGCTATCAAATCTACCAGTCATGCCTTTGTCCTTTGTGCTCCAGATCTCCTCTATTTGTATCATCTGGTATTTTGGACACCTTTCTTATTCCCCTTCTCTTAAAGGAAAGCACACCCAGACACCATCCAGCTGCACTGTTTTCCCCAGCCTCTGCAATTGTTTTTATGATCTGTCTCCGAACTTTTTCCTTCCTACCTTTCTGCCTGTAGCAGGCATCCAAACTGACAGCTGAGTTTCAGAGTAGGAGCATCAGTGTGGCTTTTCTAAGCATGGTTTTATCTTTTCAGATGCTTTCCAAGAAGTCTTCAGCAGAGCAAATAAGCTTGTTTTCCTGATCTTTCTAGATGTGTTCCAGCTACAGTCCCCACTTCCAGCCATTTTCCCCTCTCTGAGGTGTTGAAGGAGCCTTCTAGATTCTTGTAACTTGTGTTGAAACCAATCAATTCTTTGTCCTATTTGCTATTATCCTTCCTGTGATTGCTTTCACTTTTGTTTCACCATCTTCTTCCAGAGTTGCCCTTGCACAGAGAGGTGGAAGCCTGTCAAGCTCTGAGCAGGAGATGAGTGTAGAGAAGTGCTGAAGTCCCTTCCAACCTGAATTATTTTATGAGTGGTATAAAATATATCTCTTAATCATCATACTGCATCATCCAATGAGATAAAAATAAAGATGGCACCCTGTAAGGTCAGGTGCTCTGTGTTTTCCCTGACTCTTCTAGATGACTATCAATCCCATTTTTCTAATGCTAAGAGTATTTCAAGGCACAGGGGAAGCAACTAGCTGTAGCAAGAACATGCTTGGTGAAGATTCCCCACTGCCCAGCTAGCTGTGAGCCCATACAGCGGCTTAGCCCTATCCAGGGGTTTATGAAGAGCCTTTGTGCTGCCTATAGCTTGTGTTGAACCTCCAGAAGGATGCCTTCAGAAAGCAAATGCACTGCAAGGTTCATGCTTCAAAGTACACATAGCCTGGTCTCAGAAATCTCACAGTACTACCTGCAGGCTATGTGTACCACCCAGTGCTTTACTTTCATGCCCTGTAATAAGTCAACACACAAATTAGCATTACCTTTCACTGTCCACTGAAGAGTTAATCTAGATCACCAGAATACAGCATGCAAGCAAAGAAAACAGTCAAACTCAGAAAAGATCCCAGACTGTTACTGCAGTTTCTCCCTTTTCTGTTTCCTCCATCTTCCTCAACCTCCAAAATATTAATTTTGCTCTTTTCTTTGATGGAAGAACTAGCTCAAGCAGAGAAAGGGATAAAATAACCCCACCCCCCCC
>NW_020799111.1:1231763-1241529 GCF_003259725.1 Athene cunicularia | reverse complement strand
TTCAAATACTCACCCTTCAAAAGGATAAAATTATTCCAATTTTGGTCTGTCTCATTCACTTCCCTCCCCCCTCCCTCCCTAGGTGTATATACATATCTGTATATTTAGAAAAGGGGTTTTTTTTAGTATTATTATTTAGTTAATATGAATTACAGGCCTCAAGCTGCCTCCCCTCTAAACCCAAAATGAAGCAGCTCTCTTTTTTCTCTTTTTTTCCCCTCTTCTTTCCCCCTCACCAACACGATTTACATTCTCAATGTAATGTATTAAAAAGTTGACAGGGCCGAAAGGATTCACATGATGTCGGCTAAGAAACCCAATTTCCATGATGAATTGCCCGGAGCCCCTGAATCACAAACCATTTTTTCCGCTGCTCAGAAGTTGATTTTTTTTTTTTTTTAAATCTTCTTAAAGCTTCTCTCCTAATCTTCGGCTAGAAGAGATGGGTGAAAGGATTTTTTTTTCTAAACTAAGGAAAGTATTAGCATCTTGGTTGTTGTGCATCAAATTTGAAAATGCAAGGTTAGTAATATTTCAAATCGGCTACGGTCCAAGCCACTTGATAAGTATGCTTGCTGTCTCTCGCTGTCTCTCCCCCCTCTCTAAGTTTCTGTTGGCAGGAGTACAGTACTACCGCAGTGATTGCGTGTGCAAGCGTGCGCACGTGCACACTGTATGTGCAGGTAGGGAAAGGAGTTTCAGCCCCCCCACTTCGGCTCTTCCTCCCCTCTTTCTTTCCGTATCGCATGATTTCCAGCAGAAGAGACTCATCCACCCCCATTCAGTGCTTACATGATTTGAGACAAGGCAAATGAAGCAACAGCCAAATCCAAAGCCAAATACCTACTAGGTTTCCCTTTCAGAAACAACCGCTGAGCTCTTCCTGGGTACTGGGATAGAAGCCCTGTGCTGAAACAGTGTGCCCTGCAGGCATGCTGGCACATATATTTGTTTTTAAATGAACTCCTTCCCTCCATGGAGTTCCTGAAAAAAAACCTGCAGAGAGGAAACGAGTCATTTTGTCCACTCTAATGAGACATCCAGCCATTCCCAATAGCAAGGTCTTTAATGAGATTTCCCTCCCTGCTCCCCTCCTTCCCCAGCATACAAAACCAGATTGTGATCAGAGGGGCTGCCTCTCTGGATGAAAGGAAGGACAGTTTCTTCCCCCTGTGCTGCTGCTTCCAAAGTGCAGCGTTCATGTCTCCACCATTTGTAGAGTGCCCCTACTGCTCACCCATGGCGGAGGAATGTGCTGGCAGCCAGCGGATGGAAACACGCTGTCACCAGCTGCCCACATGCTTGAGGCTTTCAGGAAATGGCTCACACCCTAAGTGCCAGATGCAAGCCCCGGGAAGGTGAAGCAGCACAAACATAAGGACTCCCAGTAGCAAGTTCTGCATACAGAGTGGGATCAGCCTTAGCATAGCGAGGCATTTCCAGGGAATCCATTGCGTTTTCCCCCGTTATGTTCCAAGACAAAAGGTATTTGCAGCGCTGGGACACTCAGAATGTTACTGGGACCAAGTAGGGATCATACACTCATGCCACACCATGCCTGCTTAGCATTTAGGTCAAACAAGACCCTTACAAAGGTAGCCTAGGAATTTACCCAGCACACCCACTGTATGATCACCCAGCACTAACAAAGCCAGCAGCTTGAATATACACTGTGCAAAGAAACACATCCTTCTGTCCACTGTGAATCTATTTCCTTACTACAGCCATCTGATGCCCCTTGGAGAGATCCCAGACTTCTCTACCTCTGGGAATACAACGTTGTTATAAATCTGCCTCTGCAGTGGTGTGTGTCACCTTAGCCGACCACAGCTCTCCACACATGCTGCCTTCTGTGTTCTCCATCTCTTTTAGCTATTACCCTAGATGCCTAAAGGCAGGGAGTCAATTGTATCCATCATTTTGCATATAAATTTCTCCCAATGAAGAAAAAAACACTGTGCTCTGCCAGAAAAGAAGCTGCCTCAGATGTCAGGTTTTTCTTACTGTTAGTGGTTCTGTTAGGGTATATTGCCAGAGAGATGCTGGAAGGAGTGAGACTTTCATGACATTAGCAGAGCTGCTACATGAGTCTCCACTACCTCTCTGCCACGATTAGTCTTTCTTAGCACAGATTCCAACAGCCTACTTTATTTTATATATAAAATCCCTCCCTGGTCACCTCCAAGTCAGGATCAGCTTTAGGAGCAAAGCCAGAAGTTCAGGAGATCACCATCAGTGCACAGAGACCTGAGGATCTATTTGCTACAGGTATCAGAAGCAAGTTTTCATCTAGGGGATGTGAGAGAGGCCATGGTGACTAAATACTTCTGGGATCTGTCTGCAGTTGAGTGGGAGGGACTGGAATCAATGTACGTGGAGATCTCCATCCATTGAGTGGGACCTACTAGTTGAGTAGCTGAAGAGGAAATATCCAGTGATCCCTAGCTGTAACCTGTGCTGAGAGCATGGCCTCAGACCCTCAGGTTTCTTTCTAGCTGTTCTCCCACTTGCCCTGTGGATTTACACTCCAAAGTATCCCTCTGTCTTCAAATGCCATCCCTCTCAATTGAAAAAAAATCTTATTTTCGCCCAAATTCAGCCTCTACACTGCAGCATTGCAGCACCCATTTCCACCCTTACCTTCAGTACCCAAAAGCCTGTTTTTTTGATGCTGTTTCCTGAAGCATGTTGACAAAACTCTGGGCTGAGGCATCCTAATACATTAAGCAAAGCCCAGTTCTCATTTCTAGAGCTGTGATTGTTCCACCTCGTGCAGAGCTGTAGGATCTGTGCCCAACAGTTGACTCAACTTCTCTCCCTGGCACTAACACTACTTTCATTGAGGGAGCTGATCCTGAGGATTAGAGCCCAAAGATAAGCATGATACTACTTTCTTCCAGGTACAGCAGCTGATTTTAATGCACAGCTGCCCAGGTGTTAGGCAGTTCTTAAACTCAGGAGTGTCTTGAGCAATTCTAGCCCTTACAGGTTTAGGAAAAACACAGGACTTCAGCAACTGGGCTTAGGAGCTGATCAGTCTGAGCTCCATTCCTGCAATCACATCGCCAGAATTTGCTTCCCTGGATTTAGCACCAGGAACATGTATATGAAGCAGCAGCAGGAGGGGGCTGACCCAGTAAGTATTGCTAGGAGCTAATCCAGTCTACTCGGACTGATGAAGGCCCCCTCCCGTGCCATGAGCTCTCAATCCCCTCATGGTTCTGCCTCACAGAGGGACTGGGAGAGACCCCAGATCCCACTCCCCCTCCTGCTTCTCTGCTGCAGCCTGCACTCAGCACCTGCTGAGCATACACCCAGCACCCACACACCCAGCACCCCAGGTGCAGACGAGGTGATGAGGCACACCTGAAGGAGCTGGGCACAAACCAGACCAAGACAATGCAGAGAGGCTGAGACTGAGAGGCCTACCAGGACACTTAGGAGAAGGTAAGAAACATCACCTGCAGTTGTTGAAAACTTGGCAGACTACGTACGCTGAAGGCGCTTTGTTGTGAGACATGAGACCTGTGTGATTTAAGGAGTTTTCCCACGTATTCCAAGGGCTTGGTCAAATTATAACAGGCAAAAAAGCCCAGAGGACTGATTCAAAAGAAATCACCAAAACCCAGCTTATGGCAGTTGGAGAATTACAGAACTGTTTTCCTTAGACTCAGCATGCACTGATCTCTTTCAGTGAGATTGTCCCTCCCAGTCCCTAGGGGAAAACATTATCCCAACAGTCAGGCAGATAAATGCAGGTTACCATCACCCTTACAAGCTATGTAATCTTCTCAGGACTTCATGTCCTCTATGTCTGAAACAACTATTACATGATTTTTATGATCTGTGTGCTCTGCACTCATCCCATCCTTGGAAACTCTTGAAAACCAGCACATCACCCCCTCCTTACCTTTCCAGACAGCACCAGGGAACTCAGATGACCTGTGTTCCCCATGGACACCACCTTTTTCTGATTACAGTGCAATGACTATCAGTCAGCATTGAACAAGCCTCAGCACACTTTTGGTCACTGTCAAGTTTTTAGGAAAACACCTCAGAATGTACTTTGACCTCTCACAGACAGAGCAGGTTTAAAGCAGCAGGCTAGTGTGATGTCAAAAGTATCATCTTTTGCATGATGCATGCATAGAAAGCAGCTGGAACACGGAAGCATGAGTGGAGCCATGTCCACAGGAGAAGCCAGGTCTCTCGGTGTTGGATGTCCAAGTTAAGGTTTGCTTCACACCCAAGCTTTAAATCTAGTAGCTTTCAGAGTGTGCCCTATCTAGATTATATTCCTCACTGATGAACTTCAAAGTAGTGAGAGCTTCTTAGGTCCAAGGTAAACCAGGTTCCTCAGCAGCAAGCTGCATAGAGCAGGGCAGCTGCGACCAGGCTGTATCGAGTGCTATGCAGCAGGTAGCAGTAGTGCTGTGCAAGGTGGGATGAGCCGGGAGCCAAGGGTGATCCCAGCACAGGCAGTGCCCTCACCCACCAAGACACAGTCCCTCAGCACCACAGAGCCAAGTGCTGGCAACAGGGTCCATCAGCAGTCCTGTCACAATGAGGGGATGGCCTAGATCCGGGGCCCATCCATAGAGTCCCCTTAGAAGATGAGGCAGAAACAAGCTAAAAACAACATATATTCAAGATCTACCCAGGAGAGAGACAAGAATGGAGAAAAGCGTGGTCCAAGCCATGAGCAAATGCCCAGTTCTGGGTTTAAATCAAGCTCCTGAGCCTATGGGCAACAGGGTGTGTGGGGCACGGTCCTAGGGGAGCCTGCTCAGGGCAGTTAAGGTGTGTGAGTACATTCAAGGTCCTGGCATGTTATGATACATATAATGTCTATAATAACAGGGCTGTGACCCTTTTTTAACAGCTTCAAAATCTGAGAAAATATACAGAAGGCATCAAAAAGTCTGTATTTCTTATAAAAACACACCTGGGCACTGATAAGTTAGAAGACCATCATGCTGCTTCAGCACAGACCCCTCTCCCATCCCAGGATCCGTTCCCTGCCTGTTGCCTTCGCTCCTGTGAAGGACAGAAAGACAAGGACGAATGCTTTCCAGCCTTGCTCAGCCCTGGGCTGCTGGAGGAGGCTCAGATGGCTTCATGTCTCAGCTGAGCTTGCTGGGCCGAGCTGCCGGTGGGTGCTTGGGGATGGCAGGCAGCTGCCGGTGGCTGCAAAGACAGCAGCAGCCTCCAGCGGCCAGCCGGCAAACAGCACCGGCATGGCTCCGCGTCCGGCGTCCCACACAAGCGCCACTGTGGCCTCACGTCCAGCATCCCACGGCAAACACCAGTGTGGTTTTATGCTCCATGTCCCACGGCAAATGCCACTGTGGCCTCACGTCCAACATCCCACGGCAAACACTACTGTGGCCTCACGTCCAACATCCCACAGCAAACACCACTGTGGCGTCACGTCCAATATCCCACAGAAAACACCACTGTGGCCTCACATCCAATATCCCACGGCAAACACCACTGTGGCCTCACATTCAACATCCCACAGAAAACACCAGTGTGGCCTCACGTCCAACATCCCATGGAAAACACCAGTGTGGTTTCATGCTCCATGTCCACGTTGAACTCCAGTGTGGCCTCACGTCCAACGTGCCCTGGTGAACACCAGTGTGGCGTCATGCCTGACATCCCACAGCAAACACCAGTGTGGCCTCACATCCGAAGTCCAACAACAAACACAAGCATGGTTTTGTATCCAGTGTCCTTATATGACATGTCACCATCATCCCCTCCATCAGACCTAAGCCCACAAGGATTCACAGATAAACTATATCCTTTTGACCAGAAAGGCAGTTTTTCAACAGTAGCATCACACTCGCCTTTGCATGGACAGAAATAAGCCTTTTCCCTTTCTGTCTAGAAACGATACAGACACATGGGGCAGGCCCTTGCTCTTGTTACATGGACGTGTGATGCTGTGACAATGCCACCCCAGCAGCAAGGCGGTGTGAAGGGGTACGTCTCCTTCACTGCCCTTCACCCTGATGCAGTGATACAAAGGCACCATCCTTGGCCCAGTGTGGCTATACACATGGCCACAGGACCCGGAGGTCTCCCCGGGTGTTATTCCCCACTCTCCACCAGAAGGATGGCCTTCAGTCCTCAGTGTCACCACGCCATCAAGGCCCTGAGGGATCTTCATGACAGAGCTTTGCCTGCCCTGTCTCCCCACGTCCTCATCCCTCCCCAGTATCTCACCCCACGCATTGCCTGGTTGTCTTCCCTGAGCTGCTGCACAGAGAACATCTTGCAGAGGAGGAGCCCACCCAGGTGCCTGGAGAAGCTGCAAAATAGGAGTGGATCAGCTTGTTTTCTTGTTGTCTGCTTTTTCTTAGTCCTTGGAAATAATCACAAACATAGCAATTATTGCAAAGATAAAATAGCAAGGATTATTAAATCCTCACAGGCAAAGTTCTCCATCAATTAACTAAATCAATCCTTACTTTAAAATATAATCCACAACAAAAGCGACAGCAAAAGACAAATTTTTAAAAAGCACAACAAATAAATATTTTTGTGAAGAGTGGGAAGGAGAGAGAAGAGATTTTTCTCTGAGAGCAGAATAATTTTGGGTGGTTGCACGTAATGTACATGCACCAAAAATATCTCAGCAAGGAGCACACTAAGACATACTGCTGAGGTTTTTAAATGTAGTTGAGGGACTTAAGGGGTGTCATAAGTTTGGAGGTACAAGAAAAAAAATGCCTGGATCAAGATTTTTAAAAGTAGTGCATAAAATTGTGTTCCTCAGTCCACATTTAGGGACATATAACTAGAAAAGCTCTCTGGGACCATGAAGTTCATTCCCCCACTGCACGGACAATGCTGGTATTTAATCCTCTTCACCACTCACCAACCTCAGCATAAAACCAGCTCCTCTCCTGGAGGGGTTCAGTCGGGGGAATGCTGTGCTCAGTGTGCTGGTAGAGGGGCTCCTCCACAGCCTCCTTGCTCCACAGTCAGAAACCGGTTACTGGTAGTCAGCTTAAGTTTCTCCCAGTTCATCTCCATTTCTTCCAATATCAATATCCCCTTGTAATCGAACTAGCTGCCAACCGCTCCAGTGCCCTCTGTTTGGGGAGTAAAGTAAGCAGCCTGCTTCTCAGCAGCCCCGAGTCTCCTGCAACAACTGCAGATGAGGCTGAGCGCTAGATTGATTGATTGATCAGTTCCTATTTTAACTGAAGATTTGCCTAGTGACTCTAGCCAGGGATCAAACCTCAACATCAGGGGGAGATGCCAACGTGAAGTCAATGACTGCACACGTGGAGTTCTGGGGCACCCCAAAACCAGCATACACATGAAGGACACAGGAGTGGTGGGCACTGATGAGCACCATACAACCCCCCAAGGCTTTGGAGAGATGCCCACCAAAGCCTGTAGACTCCCATGACACTTGGGTTTGCCCCTGTAAAATGGAAACAAACTGGTGTTGAAGCACCATACAGCCTTAGCACCTGGCTGGAGCCTTGAATAAGGGTAACTAGCCCATGCTTGGCCACGCAGATTTGGATTTACGGCTTAGGCAAGCCTCTCATTTCTCTTTTTTCACTACTTCTCCATCCTCTACCAGGTGCTGCACGGCACAAGGCATGTGTGCTTTCTCCCTGTGCCCACGTACAGCGCCGAGCACAAAAGCCTGCAGTGCTGGAGGAGTGGAGACAGCCCTGGGCTCGCTAGGCAGATAGAGCTGCATTTCAAACCTTTCTCTCGTGTGCTTTGTCTTCCTTTTGAACCTCAGAGCTCTTCTGCTGCAGCGGAGAGAAACCATAAGGGACAATCAAAAAGGTTAATAAAAAGTTGAAAGCATTCTTAAATGACAGCTTGGGCTTGAAATGTGAGTCTTCTGTTTGTTTTTCTTTGTAGCTTGACTTGAATATCCCTGCTAATTTTTTGAATATTGCTGTAGTGTACAGAAGAATTGCTGATGACACATTTTCCTAACATGCGCATTACACAAAAGGAGATTATATTTTAGCCTCTTTTTGAGACTATAAAATCAGATTCATCCTAATGAAACAGCAAATAAAAAGGGGTTTCCCTATTCTTTCTCAATCTCTTGGCATTTTTCCTCCTGTGGTTTTATTCTTCTCCTCCCCCCTTCTCTTTCTTACCTTATCTGTGTTTCCTGCTCATTTCAACTTGATGACATGTTGCTGGGACAACTAAGTCTCGTAACCTTCTTAACTTTGCCATTGTTACTGCCTGGAGTGTATTTAGGAGGAGTGTTTTAATTTCTTTTCGAATGCACAGCGCCTGCCCCGTAGAAAGATATTAGAAATGGAAGGGGGTGGGGGGGGGAAGGCTTTTCTTCTATAAATGTATGCTATTCAAATCATCTCTTTTTTTATTTCCTTTAAACCCATCATTTGTATGCTGTAGGTCGCTACTTTAAAACCCGTCTCGCTGTTGCTGAAAGGATCACCCGTATAATGATGTCATCCATATTCAGCTGAAATCTTGGCTCCGCTGGAGCCCAGCGCTTCCCTCCCCTCCCCCTGGAAGCCCATCCACAGCCTTCCGACCAGCCCGCGCTCACCCAAAATCACCCTGTGGGAATGAGCAGGCTCAGCCGGGGATCGCAGAGGAAGGGGGTGCTGGTGGAAGGTGCATCGGGCATGTGGAAAGGCGCCCTGATGCACAGTTTACATAGGAGCAAGCAGTAAAACCAGTTGGTTTGGAGACACCTCTTTCCTGATTTTGATGGAAGTCCTTCCCTCTGGGGTATTCCCACAGAGGAGCAAGGTTTGCTCGCACGAAGACCAAAGGACTGGGTCTGACCTGGCTGTCCCAGCTCTTACAGCCCGGGGAGAGACAGGTTTCACAGCATGGTGCAATATCTCAAACACACAGTCGGGTGCCAGCTCAGGCCCCCATGGCCACTCTGGTTTGACTCTATTAAAAACCTAATTGTACACGTGTTGTGCACGCAAACTCCCGGTGTCTTCAATGTCAGCTTGATGTCTCCCTGACACACTTATTGTACCTGGATCAATGCTCTTTTAACAACTAATTGATCTTTTATTAACGTATAATAACTTACTTATTAAATCTAAATTAAAGACTTAATTGAGACACTTAATCTAGAGTGGCTCAGTATATCACCCTCATAAGCATAATGTATAATTTAATTAATTGACAGAGCTGATAATAGCGTGTCATCTGTCACCATTTCTCCTGACCTGGGAGCTGGTTGCAGCCCGCGGATTTTGCCACAGATGCAAATACAGGGCTCTCCCAGGAGTGGTAATACAGCGTTTGGGTTATGCTGCTCAACACACCGGGCACAGACATCTGCAAAATGATCCTCACCCCTACCAAAATGCACACGCATAAATTGTCTGCCGCCTAGGATCAGAAATCAATATTAAAATTTCATCTGCTTAGAAGGAGAAGGCTGAACATGCGCCAGGCACTGGTGGTGAAGGACCAGCCCGGCCAGCGCTGCTCCAGGGATGCTGGAGGAGCACGGCAAGGACATTGTTGCGCTGCCTCTCCCTTCCCTCCCAGGAGAGATTTCGGCTCCTCTCCTGCCTGGCAACTGCCCCAAAAGCGGGGTGCAGGCAGCATCCCCCAAGTGGGGAGGTAGCAAATGGCCCCGTGTTCCTGGAGACACGAGGGACCAACCAGGAAGGGTTCTATTACTCTGCTGGTCACTATTCCTTCTGCTCCAGCTAAAATTTGGGCCCATGCACCATTCTTCACAGCTAGGCACTTACATTCCACCCACACC
>NW_020799111.1:1228392-1231713 GCF_003259725.1 Athene cunicularia | reverse complement strand
GACCACCACAGTGACCTGCCAGGCTTGTGAACCCCAGGCAGAGAAAACCTTCCTTCAGAGATATGGCTTCATTGGAAACCTTTCTCAAGGGTTCATCAGCATATAAAAAAACACCAATTTCCTCCTTCTTGGCCTCTGTAGTCTGCAGGGCAAGAAGGACACCCCAGCTTTGCAGCCCCAAAAGGTACCCCAGTTCACAAGCACTTCTGGGCCAAACCCAGAAGGGATGCACTGGTGCAGGCAGTGGGCAGCGGGCAGGCAGCCCACTGCAGCACATCAGCAGTGAGCATCGAGACCCCGCGGGAAACGGGCAGCCCACCTCCAGCCCAGGACACGACAGCGTGGTCCTGCTCTTGGATGTCCCCGCATCTGCCTGAGTCACGGGCTGGCACACCTCGGGATGGGTTCTGATGTCAACACAAGGCTTGGTCATGGGGCTTTCTCTTCGCAGAAGCATTTTCCACGCAGACTGTACATGTGCATGTGCGCATGTACACGCATGTATGCAGTTTTCTTGGAAAGGTACTCGCTGCTGTGACAGCAGGACTTCTGTGCAGCTGCTCCATTCTGCCAGCTGCAATAAATTTCTTTGCTAGCTAGCGCTGCTCGTCTGAATCGAATATAGTTTATTTCATTTTAAGAAGTCTTTTTTTTTTTTTTCATTTCAGGAAAATGAATGTTAGAGACAGATAAGAAACTATAGTCTGCTTTCAAGAAGGTTACAAGAAAACTGCATCTTGCATTACTAATCCTTTATCTTTCATGTTAACAAAAAGATTACTGACATATTTTTGAATGAAAGAAAATAAAATAGCAAATGCATCTAAAGAACTGTGTAACTTTCATGCAACACACAAATTGGTTGTTAAACGTGGAAAAAAAAAGGAGGAGAATGAAGGGGAAATTCATAATACATTTCCCTTTGTAAACTGAGCAAACCAACTTTCTATAATAAGATAAACTAGTAGAGGACCAGAAGATGCTTCTTTCATAAACGGAGTACGACATTTTTTTACCAGAGGCTGGATTCAGATGGCAAAGGAGGAAATCTCCCTGGCCCAGGTTTTCCAGGAAGGGGATCAGGCGGTGCCAGCCCCAGGGCAGCCATTCTGCCCTCCTGGGGTCTGGGAAGCTGCGTCCCCCACCCCTTTCACCAGCCTTGGCTTCAAAAGTGGCATCAGTCTGCCAAAAATCAGATGCTGGGTGAACACATCCCACCCCATGGGCCATCTCCAGGACATTGAGCTGTCACAGGGGACCTGGGCTGTGCCTCCCTCAGCAGTGCATTGCTCTGTTCCCCTGTGCCAAATCCGCCCAGGATGAGCTTTTCTGGTGCTTCTCTCTCCAAACCTCCCTGGGAATGCTAGTGATGATCCTCAGCCCTGCTTTTCCAGGAGAAAACATCCCCCTGCCTTGGCACACAGTGGTTCATTAGGAAACCCGTAATTGAATTCCCTGACCATTCAGTTCTAAAACCCCTTTGATCGAGAATTAGTTAATTACATTGGGCCCAGTATATTCCTTGTTACAAATTTCGCCCATGTCCCCCAGATATGTGATTGCAGGCTCCGCTCGTATTGTGTCCTTTGAAATGCATTTATGAGCCTTTGAAGCTCTCCCCCCTTAATGATGCATTGTTCGTTAATAAGTTGCCTGTAACATTTCCCCATTAGGAAATAGCTGTCTGCGACTCACTTTGGCTTGAATGAGTAATAATAATCCAAATGTAATTGATAATGTTGGAGAATAAATGGGAATAGGCGCTACCTGGAGAATTGGCTCGAGCAGGGCAGAGGGAGAGATCGTGGTCCCTGCCTGCCTCCCCACCGGCGACCTTCGCCAGGCTCACCCTGCCAGAAATCCGTTTGACTTTGAGACAGGGGCTGAATCAAAACTCCGGGCAGAAGATAAGAGCCGGGGAGATCACAGGTAGAGAGTCTCGGTGCAGGCAGCCGTCTCTGCCTCCAGCCAGGGGAGAGGGAGAAGCACGCCAGGTTTCTGGGGAAGGTGAGAGGAGATAAGGAGCATCTGGAAGCATGGCAGGAGAGGAGGCAGATGGGGAGATAAGGCTGAGATGGGGAGATTGCGCCTTGCTCATCTCAGCAAGGAGAGGTTTAATGAGGCAGATCAGGGGGCTCTGCGGAGAAAAGGTGGTGGACCCCGTCATTCTTCTCCTTGGGCTGGAGTATGGCTGTGCCCTCTCCAGGCAGCAGCGTCTCAACAAAAGTTCTACCCCAGACTCCCCAAAAAATGTCTATTTCCCCAAGGCTTTGCTCCCTGCCTCACACTGTAGCAGCAGCACCGTGGTGTCAGTCTCTGCCCAAATAACCTCCCCAGCTGCTTGTGGGGGTGTCCAACCCTCCTGGGCACTCTGCATCCAGGCAGGGTGCTGCTCCCCAGCACTCACAGCTCCCTGCCACATGGATTTTGCCCTTCCTTTTCAAATAATTGCCTTTTTCCCTATGAAAAAAATACTAGGTCTCAGCTCTGGACCCAGATGAGAGTACTCTCAGGAAAGACTTCCCTACAGTGTCTGTGAAGATGTCTTGTCCTGGCTGGGAGGGCAGGATCTGTAGGGTCACAGTCCTGCCATGGAAAGCTTTCCTTGTTAAAACATCCCTGTGTAATTCCAAGCAGTGTGGGACAAAAAAAGCTGAAAAAACATATGTAGGAAATACACAAGCAGGATGTGAACACCTGCCAAGCCAGGCAGGAAGATGCAGGGAGCAGTCATGAAAGGAGACAGAGGCTTTTACCCAAGCTGGTTCAGCAACAGGGAGGTGGAAGGGATGTTCTGCCTGCCTCTTCCGTGCGGCTTCCCCCCTGCAGCCCACTCTGGTTTTCCCTTTGCAGGGCAGAAGGGAGCCCGTAAGCAGTGTCAGCCCGAGCCCAGCACATCCTTCTGGCCAGGGTGCAGGTTGGCACCCAAGGTCTCCAGGCACGTGTGACTCTGGTAGAATTTGGTCTCCAAGAGACTAGAGCATTCAGAAAGAGACCCACAAACTGAGCACAGCTCAGTCACACAAATTGACTGGCTGGAATGTAATTCGTGCTGGGAGATCTCTGAGCCTTTCCTTCCAGCACCATTCAGTGGAGGCGCTCAGCCATGCCTGTCAAGGCAACAACTTCACATAGAAACTGACCTAAAATCAAGAAAGTTTAAACAAAAGGGTTAAATATCTCCCCTTCCTTCTCCATCCAAACCCAAAGCAATCAATTTTGAATTTATGAAAGCGTCGTTTTGCTTTAACTCCTACCAAAATATCTTTGAATTGCTGTTTTCCTTTGACCCCCTTCTCAAGCCCCCCCCCCCCCCCCCCC
>NW_020799111.1:1211198-1228342 GCF_003259725.1 Athene cunicularia | reverse complement strand
CCCCCCCCCCCATCACTGGTCCCACTGCACATCACTCTGTCTGCACATCGCCCCCTCTTGCACATCGCTCCCGTTTGCTCATCGCTCCGCTTGTACATCGCTGCTTGCAGGTCGCTCTGGCTTGCAAACTGCTCCTCTTGCACATCACTTGCGAGGTCTTGTCTCTTCCATTTGCTTCTATTGCCCTCTGCTGGGGACTGTCAAAGGGAAGGCTGATCCCCTGGGCAGTGCTTTCTCCTTTCCGTCTCCCCCTGCAATCTCTGGGGAGCCGCAGAGCCCCGGGTTGGAGTGCCAGTGCCTCACCGCAGCAGTGAACCCTCGTCACCGCTCGTTGAGTCTCAGAGTGGCCACTGGCCCATGACACTGCATACTCGCTCGCGGACCTGGCCAGCCCCATGTATGGCCAGCACATCTGGCCCAGAGGACACACGTGACAGTGAACAGGCACCAGAGACGTCCCATGTGGGTGCGCAGACATGTGTGAGATATAAAACATCTCGGCTCTGCTATAACACCTACTTGTGCAGAGCTCGAAAGCTCTGTGCATCCAGAGCTGGGCCAGACTTTACTCACAAGCCCAAAGCAGGACGGACAGAGCTATTCTTGAGCATCACCTCCTGAAATTCTTTGCTCTCTGCAACATTTGCATTTCAGCTGGAGTCAGCAGGGGATGCATAGGGGGGTTCACACATAGAGCAGGAAAAAGGACATCCGGAAGGGCCACACTGCCAAAACCAAAGTATGTGCTGTAATCAATCACTGGTGAGGAGCTTCAGAGACTAACCAGGTTTGGGCTAAGGCAGTGGCTGAACCTACAGGGCCTTTGGTTTCAGTGAGGGAGTGGTGGGAAGTGCAGGATCCAAAGTGACAGGGCTCCAGGGGATCCAAATGGTAATGAAAGGTTGCCCTGAAGGGGCACTACTGGGTCTCATTCATTAATTACCTTGGCTGGCCGAAGAAAGGTCCATCAAGTTACTGACGCCTCAAGACTGAAGAGCATCAGCAATGTGAAGACCCACAAAACCCCGAGGATTGCTGTGGGCAGCACAAAAGCTTGGGCTGTGCACACAGCAAGCAGTAAGGAGGATTTCTGCTTGCAACCTGGGAGCATTGCTGCTGGAAAGCCTGGAAGAGAAGGGCAGACACAGGAATGTGGGCTGATCTCATCACACCCGCCTGCTGCAGCTGCGGTGCCAGCAAGCTCTCACCTTTAGGGCCTGGGAGCAATTTTGGGGGGCAAAGCTGAGCGCAAGTGTCCCACTGTGGCCATGCAGCAATCTCTCCCAGACCCGGCAGAAACCCGAAGATGTGATGCTCTGTCACAGAGATAACCGTGCCCCACGCTGGGCCGCCACCAGCCAGCTCAGAAAAGGAACAAATTGACAGTATTCAGAGGAATATTCTTCATTTCCAAGCATATCATTTCTGTCCTCTGGCAAAAAGCCCCCCCGCCCAGATTTTTAGCAGCTTTTGCATTTCATCGGGCTGAATCCAAGGTGGGAAAGAGAAGGGTAGAAACTGGAAACCATTTTCCTTCAAGAACTGGGGGGATTTCCGCAGCAGAGAGGTACTGCAGGAGTCTCTCCTGTGCAGCATGGGGAATAGCGTGGGTCTGTACCCAGAGCTGAAGGGAAGGGATGGGCCAGCAAGGATGGGTTGGGGAACAGGAGAAAGGGAAGCTACTATCCCACCAGCCCTCATAAAGTGTGTCCTGGGATGCCCGGGGGTGGCTAACTTTGAGGGGAATGATCTTTCCTCCTTCAAAGCGATGCCACCTCCCCCTGTTTCTCAGTCCCACCCGGACCTGCTTCTCCCCAGCAGCTGGATAAAAAGTTTGGAGAAGAGTGTCACAGGCAGGAAAAGAGAGAAAAATAGCAGTGGGTCTTTGCAACCAAGGGGATGGAAATGGAGGCGACTACAAAATTTCAAAGCCAGCCTGTGCCCCTCGGTCACAGCCAGCACTGGATGGGCTGAGGAGGGGAGACAGATGCCTGCCCGGCAGTCTCCGCTTCCAGAAGTCTTTGCACACTCGCCGGATTATAGATGATGGAGGAGAGGAACGCCTTATACCAATTAATTCCCGAAGTGTAATTAACGTCTGGGCCAGCTCTGTGTGATCCCCAGCTGCTAATGAAGCATGGCACTGCTTTAATTCCTGCTACGCTGCACCATCTTCTTATTAAATCCAGGAGTAAGTTCCATCACATTTCCCTTAAAGGGAAAAAGGAGAGAAATGGAGCAGGATTTGTCTCAATGAAATATGGTAGATTAGAGTTCGCTGGATAAAGAAAGTAGGAGTGGGGGGAGGGCACGAAATGTGAAATTTTGTAGGTGTGTGCGTGAGCACGGGCATCTGTATATTCTCTCTCGCAATGACCTCCTTACACCCCATCCATCAGCCTGGGGTTGGCTTATTCTAACTAGCAGAGTCTTTTCTCGTGTCTAACAGGCCCATCAGACACAATCTGCATGCCAATTACCAGAGCAGACCCCCTGATACTGAAAAATGGAAATTAGCTGTCAAGCAAAAAACGGCATCAGCAGGCTGGGTTTGGATTGCCTGCGCTCCCTGCTCGCTCTCACCGCCACTCACATCCATATGCACTCTGCTCCGCGTGCAGCCGTGACAAGGGAGCCCCCGATGGAAAAAGTAATCTAGAATAATAATAAAATAAAAAATAATAAAAACACCCCCCCACCACCCAACTAGCATATTTTATTGTTATTCGTATTGGTTGCCAACATTCAGGGCACAATGAAAAATTCACCAGAGGGCAAGAGCCAGCCAGAGGAGGAGGGGGGAAAAGAGTTTGGATAATTGCGTTTTCGCGGTGGGTAGATCAAGCGATGTAAGGGAAGGACGTGGCGAGGAAATTTTAGTGTAAGGGCAAAGCAGAACCAGGTCTGGTTCCTCTGATGCTCTGGGGCGGACATACACCAGCAGCACCCTAAACCTGCCCACTGCGGCTCCGGCACCCACTGCAGTGTGGGACAAATCCCATGTAGGATGGAGAAGCACGCTGCCCAGGCAGACATTCCTCAAAACAGGGTGGGAGATGGTTGGAAATGCACTGGCCAGGCTACCTGCAGGAGATTTTCCTTCCAAAATGGGGATGGCAACAGGCTCTCTGCAAGAAATAGTGGCTAGGCCATGCTCAAGCTGTTGTCTTACACAGGCAGGAGCTGGTGGCCTCTGAGACACTTGGAGAGCTTTTGCCGTGAGTCAGGGGGAAAAAGGGAGCTGGAGCTGGGTGCCAGCAAGGCTGGTTGGGCTGGAGAAATATTTTGGGGAAAAATGCACCAAGACCCAACCATAATGCCAAATCATCTGGATCCTGCTGACCCGTGATGGAGGAGAAAGGCAAGGTGGGTCAGGAAGATGCATCACCCTCTGCAGCAAAGGACTGAAACAGGGTAGGGGCTAAGGCTGGGGAGGATGGACTGCAGGGTCACAGCAGGAAGAGGAGGAAAAGGAGGAAGGCAACTCTCTTCAGCCCACCTTTGTGCTCAGGGGAGCCTGTGGGGCCAGAGCTGCCCCTCTCAGCAGCCCCTTCCCACTCCTCACTGGTGACTGTGTTCCCAGGGGGACACAGCACTGTGGCTTGACAAGCATCACTTAACCTGCCTCCCTGCTCAGTAATAACCTCATATATCAACCGGAAAGAGACCGCAGAGCATGGCTAGAAGGGCTCTGCTTCTACATCCAGTATCATTATCCCAAGGCCCCTCAGCCTGATATGCAAACATGCTGCGGGTCCCCGGGGTGCTGGGAGGGGAGTGCCCAGCACAGCAGACATGAGTTATTCTTGCACGGGAGGCTGTGCATGGGCATGTGGCCACAGCATGGGCTCAGCCTGACATCTAGCACCACTGGACAAAATGGGGTGCTCCAGCTGGTGGCAGACTGGGCTAACTGGGAGCCTGACAGCCTCCTCTGCTCCCAGCATGTCTCAAGTGTCCAGTGACCTCTTCCTGCCCTTCAAGATCATTCAGCAGTAATCCCCCATCCCAGGGCAGCTTTCAGAGGCACTGACCATCTCTGTCCATGTCCAGCCTCTTTTTCCCCTTCCAGCTGCCCAGCCTGACGTGGTCCTTAGCCCCTTTCTAAGCAACCAGACCTCTTGTCTCACACCTACAAAGGGCATCCTGTACCTGACACACTGAGTTTCTGGGGCCCCCATCATCCCCCGTGGAGACTGCAGCCATAACCCTCCTGCCTGCTCTGGGATCCCTGCCTCTCATCTCCACTTTCCCCCCAGTCCTGTTGCCCTGTGCATCATGAGAGGAAAATGCTCCTCCAGCAGCGGGACATCTGCTGCCTGCTCAGGCTCCCTGGGGTGTTGTGTTGAGCGTGGCATGGAGGCAAACTCACCCCTTCTCCCCAACCACCACGGAGCAGCAACACAGCAAGCAGGGACTCCTCAGGACCACGATGGACTGAGCCACCCACAGCTACCACCAAAAACTGGAGTCCAGGGACGAGTTGTCCCACTGTTCCACTGGACTGGCCACATGCTGGAGCACAAGCTCCAGCTTCAGGATGGCTTTTCCCTGGAGAGGAGCAAGTGGGATGGAGGGGAGGGGATGGGGCCAGCCTGGAGGACAGCAGAGATGGAGGCAACTGGGGCTGGTGGAGGGTGTTTTGCAAAGAGAAGGTTCAGCTCCACACCCATTTCCCTGTGGCAGGATAACTCGCACGCAGACCCTGGGAATAAACAGGACAGGCTGAGCTGAGCGACTCAGTTGCTTTTATTGACGGCTTCCAGCAGCCCAGTCAATGGGCTGCCTCACTCAGCGATGCTGCGGAAGGACTGGACAGCGGGGCTCGCCGCTCCCCACTCCACGGGTTTGCGGTACTCCCCCTTGGGCAGCAGGTACTGCCTGCCCCGGTAGTTGGGATGCTCATAGAAAACCCAGACGCCTTCCAGCACTCTGCAGGCGTGGACCTCACGCATGTGCCACTCCTCCATGACAGAAGGGCAGTCTTCAGTGGCTTCGAACATCTGACCGCCAAAATCTCCCTTCTCAAATACCTGGATGTGGCCCCGGCCTCCACTTGGCTAGAAAAGAGGAGAGAAAAATAGCAGAGCACTGGAGGGAGACACCGACACATCCCCGGCTCTGACAGTCGCCAGTGGATGGGAGCAGAGATGAAGCATGGTCAGACTCCAATCGGGTACAAACTACCCCTCAGCACACCAAGACAGGGCTGAGCAGCTCACATCAGCCCCAAGAACACAGCAGGGAGGCAGCCGGGACAACTCTTGAGCCAGCATTGCCCACAAAGAGGGTACAAAACCACCGAGCTGGAGCAGAGCCGTTTCAGCTCAAACCCCCACGGCAGCCCCAGTTTCACAGGCTGCAGGGAGGGATGAGACCACATCAGCAAGCGCCAGGCTCTCTGTCCCAGGCAGCCTGCCCGTCCCACTGCTGGCCTGAGCCCTTCAGCCACTCCACGTGAGCATCAGAAGGAGAGATGAACCCCCTCCACTCCCCGCTCCTCCAGGCAACGAGGAATTTAATGAGCTGGTGACCCCAGCTGGGTTGTATTACAGGCAAACACAGCGCGGGTATTTTCCACTGTGATTTGAAGCGCTGCGTTGCCCGAAGGCACTGCGGCAGTTTTAATCTGCAGCTGCCTGGACACCGTCTTCCTCTGCCTCCCCCACCCGCCCGAGCCCACTCTCGTTGCTAGCCCCAGCCGAGCCCTGCGGGGTCTCTACGGTATCTCCGGGGCCCTCAGACCTCCAGCTGCAAGCAGTGGGTCTCGTGCAACCTCCCCAGGTGCAGGAGGGGAAGCCCAGCACCAGGTGAACCTGCAGGACAAGGCCTCCACATTTCATCCTGATGGAGGAAGCTGTGTTGCTGTTACACCTCTCGTGTGTTTCGGTTCCATCTCTTATGTCAGATCAGCACTCTGAACTGGCTGGAAACTCTCCCTGCCGTGTGCAAAGGGATTTAGACCTAGCTCAAACCCAGAACAGGCTCAAAGTGGCTTTAGACCTCCAGACATGGAAGCAAAAGCCCTTCTCAGCTGTGACACCTGCCTCACGCAATGGGAATCCATGGCTGTGCTGTTCAAGCCAGCGATGCTCAGGTGCCCACCAGCGCCTGCCACACTGCTGGCAAAAACACAGCAGCAGCAGCATCTCAACCCCAGTACACACCCCATCCACATGTCCATACCCACCAGTTTTAAAGGGTGCTTCTCCCCACAGGCTTCCCAAAGGGATCGTTCCCTCTGTCCCTTTCTCCCTCCTAGAACTTCCACAAGGTGTAAACGCTGCTCACTATCAACCTACACTTACCCCATCTCCTGCAGGACAGGCGCTGCTGGAGGCTGCGGAAGCTTCTCCCCATCCTCAGGTAGGAGGGGATCAACACAGTGTCTATGCTGCAGTGGGGAGACATACATCCCCCTGTGCTCCCCTAAAACTAGGAGACACCAGGCTGCTCCAAGTATGCCCAAGGAAGGCTTCAGGCATCCTTCCCTCTCCTGGTCACTCCAGAGCTGCTTCTGAGGCTGCTCTCCCCATGCCCAGAGGGGCTTAGTGATACTGGGATTCAGTTCCCCATATCAGAAGGAAGCCCTGGCTTGCCAGAGAGGCAAACAAACTGCCCCTTATGAGCGCTCCTGCAAAATCTACACCCCACTGTTACAAGCCTTGTGCCCACCACCAGATTTGGATCAGTTGGCAGCACACCAGGGGGCAAGGCAAGAGGCAAACCTCAGAGCGACCTGCCCAGACACTGAAGTCCCTGAAGGAACATGCAGATGAAACTACGTTGCTGTCCCTATGGAAACTCACCTATAAAGCACTCAAAAGGATCTGCTTTTTCCCAATGCAGTCAAGAGTGGCAGAGATTTACCTTCTCCACTCACCAAACACCTTGCCATTCCCAGAGCAGGGCTTCAGGAGCAAACCCCCTATAGCCATCCCCTCCAAGGGAGCTCCTGCAGGTCTCCAGGAAGATGGGGGCCACCCACAAGCATGCTGAAACCCTTTAATGATAGGTGTGTAAATTAAAGTGTCCCTTGGGAAGAGGTCACACTCACTATCTGGATGGCTTTGCAGGAGCCGAGGCGGTCATTGAGGCCCATCCAGTGGTGGTAGTCAGGATACTCCCCGTGTGTCAGAACATACATGTTCCCAGAGAAGTTGGGCCTCTCATAGGCCACCCAGGTGCCCCCATCCACACGGATGGAGTTGCAGCGGCTCAGGTAGGTGTGAAAATCAGGGCAGTCGCCGTCGCACTCGTAGGAACGACCTAGGAAATTCTTGTCTTCATAGAAGGTGACCTGAAACACAAGCAGAGGAAGGAAAGCAGGGAGGTTCCTCATCACTCAGTGTGTGCACATGCCTGCATCCATATTCTAGCCACATCATGGCATGAAATATCTGAAAACAGAGCCCTCAAGATGTCAAAAAAAGTCACCAAGCCCAACCACTGAGCAGGATCAACTGCATCCCAACAAATCCTGGCAGCCAGTCTGGCCCCAGAGACTCCAGCTGCCACCATTTTCTTGCCCTTCCCAGCATCTAGTTCTGTCTCAATCCAATCCAAAGCTCCCTTGGTGAAGTCCCTCTCCTCTTTGCAAGAAAACTCTATTAAAACATTTCCCTCCCACCTTCTCTAGATCAGTAGTTACTAAATTATGGCCAAGGGAGCCATAAATAGTCAACGGACCGTACTAAGCAGCATTTCATTTATGTTGGCTTACCAATTGTTTGCAGTTAGACCTGTATTGATAAGGGCATGGTGAGGTCTCTTTCCTCCTGGGTCGTGTCTTCTAGCCCTGCAATCATTCTCCTTGTTCCCACTCTAACAGTCCACAGATCACTTTTGAAAAAGCCAATGCCAAAAACTGGACATCACACAAGCTTTACCAGTGCCAAGAAAAACTAAAGGAGCACTCCACTTACATGGTGGATAGCACAGTTCTTCAGACATCCGAGGATTGCATTTGCAGTTGGCTTCCTTCTGCTTTGGTTGCTGCAACTTTGTGATATGGGTGACAATTTTCCAATCCATCACCACATTTCTTTCCCAAGAGCCGCTCTACAGCCAGGCAGCTCACTGCAAAGCACTTTGCTTAGCTGTGCTTTTTCCCTACTTGATCACAACCTGTTTCAAAATCTTCTCAAGAGCTGGTGAGCAAATCCCATTCCTCTTGCCTGAGGTATCACCAACCCAGACAGCCCTGGAGAGGCAACATGTGCTTTCTTCAGAAAGCCCTTCATGGAAATATTGTCAAGCCCTAGACCTGGACCAGTTCTTTGTACAGCCCCATTTTTACATCTTTCCAGATGACTGTTATTCATCAAGAGCCGCTCTTTGCAATACGGGTTTTCAAACCATCCTGTCTATTTTGACTATATCCTTTGCTTGCTTATGATGCTGTTATGCCAGACCACACCAAAAATTACATTAGTTCGACACAAATCAGTCTCAATAGATCACTTTCAGCTGCACCCAATCACCAGCCCATCTTCCACCCTAACAGGAGTTTGATTACTTACTCCAGTGTCTTCTAGAGCCTTGCGTTGAATCAACTGATGTGCAAGTTGGTTGATCCAATGCCGTAGATACTCAAGACAACATTTCACCTTTTCCAGCCCTCCAGTATGGCATCAGCCCCATACATGCTGCCGAGTTATTTGGTAGCGTCTGAGATTGCCTCAGCCAATTCCCCCAGATGCTCTGGAGATAATTTTTCTGGCCACAGTGATTTGAACATCTAACACGCAGTACTCCGTAATCCATATTTTCCATAGTATTTCCATATCTTGAGTAATAAGATACATGATCACCTTTTGCTCCTAGCTGGTTGTGCTTCACCTATGGTGCTTTGGCTACTGGTACCAATCTCACATGACTGCTGTTAAAATACCATTCATTGTCACACTTTCAACCCAGGAGGTAAGACTCAAATCTAGGACAACCCAGTCACTGTATTTTTTTTCATTCACTTTGCGTTAAAAAAATGTTGGCCACAGTTTTCCTAGAGCTGGTTGGTCAGTATATCCCACCAACCTGACCAAGTATCTGGGGAGTCAGACTAATCGTGCCAAAGGATTTATGTCCTTGGCCTTATGGCCTGTTGGCAGACGTTTATTAAGATGTTATTTTGCTCAGATTTTCCTCTGACCTTCAAGAGACTGGTCTTCCATTACGAAGCAGTCAGAACATACAAAACAACCTCTCCCCACGTCTCTCCCTCCTGAGCAAGCTCCTCCCAGCTTCAGTGAAATGAAGAGTTGGGAGATCACTACCATCTTTCCAGCAAGCGAATAAAGGTTGTAAAAGGTGTGCACCAAAATGACCAACTTTTGGTTTCCCACACTGCTACCCAATGGGTAGTTAATTGTGTTGGTCAGCCCTTGCCAGCCACAATCCTGTTGTTGTTTTACAGATCCTGCTTCTGGATCTTTCTCCCTAGAGGCTATCACCTGAAAAATCTGCCAGCCCTAGAGGCAACAAAGAAAGCCCTGCTCACTGACGTTCGGCAGTCACTCACCACCAGAAGTCCTCTTCCTGAAGCCAGTGGTCAAGAAAGCCACAGCATCCCTGTAATACCCTTTGCAGCTCGGCCATTGCCCTCCACTGAGACAGCTGATGAGCTCCCCCTCTCTTCAACCTCACTCCCCAAACTCTGCAGCCCCTTCTGATCTGCAGTCCCACTCCTGTCCATGCAGTGAGCGTCCAGCACAGTCAGTAGCGAACTCTGCCCAATGCCTGTAAGACCACAGGTCTGGTCTCTGTGCAGGCAGCACCCCACCCAGGCAGAGGGATGCCTGCTCCTGCCTCATAGCAGGATGGCTGGCACTGGGAAAGGAGTGAGTCTCCATCACCTCTAGTCCTAGCCCCGCATGAGCTGCGTATTCAGCAGAACCAGCTTCTCTTTCTTATCACAGCAACTGTGCACAAAGTTGGTTAAGTTGGCCTTTAATTTTGTAATAGAAAATAAAAGCTCATTAGGTGTTCCTTCTCCACCCAGCCTAACACTACTGAACTGCAATTTGGCAAAGCTACCTGGTGTTCCTAGGAGGGTATTTTCCCTGTACTTATAAAGCCACAAGGCCAAAGAAATCTGAGAGCACATAAAGAGCATGGCCATGCCCACAGAACAGTGACCAACCAAAAGTGTTGTTCATTGTTTTATTCTTAGACCATTTATAGGGAGACTCAAGGAGAGGGCTCCTGCCCACCCATTCTCCACCCCAGCTCTTTGCACACACCCTCAATTCATTTCAGACCTTCACACTCAGTGCTTCGCAGCTTTCCTCCAGTGATTTGGGCACAAACAGACCAGAATGATGTTTTTCACCCACAGGATAACAACAAGTGAATTATGGATTTCCATTCTAGATTCGTTGGTTCATTTCAGTCACATCTTACTCCAACACAAATCACCTTCCTTCAGTAAAACCACTGAGTTGCTCTGCTTGCAGCACTAACCCTCGCTCACTGCCCAAGCTTTGCTTTTTTGGGGCTTACCTGGCAGATAATATTTGCCATAGCAGATCTTCCTTACAGGACTATAAAACTCTTACTCCCTTGGCCACCTCATAGCAGTTGTTATATTTCTTCCCAACAGCAGCTCTGTTAGAAGGAAACTCATACAGAATAACTGTAAACAATAACTAGTAGTGCCCACTGCCTTCTAAGTAAGCAGAATGGGGGCAGTGACCCCTCCCTAGGGCAGACCGCTTGCTTAGGTTGTGAGAAATAGTGCGTAATTCACTCCCTCGCCCTTTTCTTCTCCCTGGAACGTGCTAGACAAGAGCATGGCATAGAGAAAAGATGAGATTCCCATCTTTCACTGACTTAACTCCTCTGGACATTTTGCTGTACCACAGCAGCACATCATCAACAAATTCCCTGTAGCAAGCTCACAGGGGACACAGCTCTCAGCAAGGGTAACAGCAGCACGTATTTAAGTCTCTTTAAGCGGACAGGAGACTCGAGCATGACTCAGTTACGTTTCCCCAGCACCTTCTTTATGCACAGGTACATAAAGACTGTACCACTGCTATCTGACAGCCACCAAGTTAGAAGGAAGCAGCACCCTGTGTTCAGTTTCTAAAGACTGCTCAGAAATAGTCAAATCACTTTGAGCAAAGATCACAGAACAAAAGGTGTGGAGAAGCAGAGACTGAATCTAGATCTTCCATAGCATCGGCCAGCGCCTACCAAACCACTCTGCTTCTGAGCCCTCTGCCCTCTTGGGTCTTACAGTCTCCTCTGGTTAAAAGGAACATAACCCACAAGCAAAGCTTCTACAATGGAAAGACTTATATCTGTTCACTACCTCTTAACAGTTGCTTCAGCGGGGAAGCTGGCTGCTACCCCGAAGTTCTTGACTCCTTTCCCAGCTGTTTATCCCTGCCCACTCCCAACTCTGCACCAAGCTCTGTGCGACCAGCCAGCTGGGCTCTGCTCACTTGAAGACTGAAGAACGCAGCGTTAGAGCTGGATCTCCACCTGATGCACACCACTAGCTGAAGTTGAGCTTTCTGGTCTACCTCCATCTCGTTTAAATTCACCTCTGCCGATTCCACCAAATCCCAAGGCCAGTTCGCATCCCTTGGGGAATGCTGTTGCCTTTGGTGCTAGGGTCATCATTCACTTCTGTCGCAGCACACCCTTTGCTCCACCACGGAAGGGGGACGTGGCAGCTGCCGCTGGTGTTGGGACTCAGGTCCTCCCAAGGAAGCCTTCCACGAGACTCTGTTCTGCAAATGCAACTCGTCACATTTGCTGCTGCCACAGCAGCCTCCACCACCAATTTACAAGGCATCAGGTCCTGGTGCATCTTAAAATATCCCTTCACCAGTCACTGTGTCCGACTCCATCCTCTCGCAGAGCCACACCTAAAGTAACAGCCAAGATCTGGGAAAAGACTAGGGAGGGCTCAGCTCCAGCTTCCCTCCTCCATTTGAGCTGGAATTTGAAGCATATCCTCTTGTCGACAGAGGGGGACGGACAGAGGGGGAGGCTGTCAGCAGAACAAAGATACCAAAGTTTCTCCACAACTTACCCCTGATTAATTCTGTACTCCTAGCCAGTCATGTATAGGCTGCAAATAAACCTACCTTGGTTCCAGCTCTGGACATTTTCTGTTCCAACCAAGCTCCTCAGTGCTGGAGGAACGTCAGAAGCTGTTACAAACAGCCAGGATCTGAGGCACCCTTTTTATAATGGGCTTGTTTTAAACCAGACAGCCGCTTTGTCATGAGAATAGGATCCAAAAATTGAGTCAGTGATTCTGAGGCTATAGCCGATTTCCAGAAAAGCAAACAGGATTATGGAATAAAGGAAGGCTTTGCCATCCTCCCTTTGTTATCATTTGCTGAGTCAGAACACCAAAACTCTGCCAAACACACTCAAAACACGCAGCCCCCTGCCAAGTCCTGGAAGACGGGGGGCAATTTGGCTGCTCTCTCCCTTTCAAGCATGTTAAACAAGAAGGCATCCTTGTTAGCTCTAAAAGGCCCACCCCCATGTGTAAGGAAGAAACACAATATTTATCAGACAATGTTCCCATGCAGCAAAGGATGTAGCTAGGAAATGGTCAACATGTGCTCAGGGCAGGCACCACAGGCTTGCAAAGACCAGCCACTGCATGGAGGCTCTGCTTCAAAAGCTCACGATGGAAACATGTGCACAGCAACGGGGCTGTGTATTTTTATAGCAAACCCTCAGCTTGAGCTGTATTGCTCCAAATGGTGCCTGACATAGAGGCAAAGTATGATGTCTGGCCACACACCCCCAAAGAGAGTGATTTCACACATCGGATAGTAAAGAATGATGCCCAGATTTCTGACCATATCTCCTAGTGTCACAAATTCAACTCAAAACTCTTGCACCACTGTCTGAGGTTTGAGCAAAAGTTTTTCTTTTAGCCACACTCTGGCCCACTGAGCGGGGAGGGCGAGGATTGCTGGCTTATGTACATCCACACCCCCCGCCAGTGCATTATGAAAAAACACCTCTGTAGCTATTCACTGCACCAGCCCAAAGGCTTAGCGAAACAAAGGGAAACGAATTTGGCACAGCAGCGCCTGAAACACAGACCCTATTTCAAATCTGTCAGGACAAGCAGTCTCGCAACAGCAGCTCTGCATGCCACCATGTACACTGCCACAGCCCTGCTAAATGCAGTCTGATATGACAGCCTGAGACAAGACATGATCAGCAGCATCTCCTTCTCTTCCCATTTTAGGTTCTTGAATTGCCTAGTGGTGTTGCTTACAGCTCTTACTGATAGAACGCTGTGAGGCCAATTTTTTTTTTTTTAAGTCAAATTATGACGATCAGAGTTCAACCACAATCTAGTTCCTATCAAAAGGCGATCTGGTAGGTTCACTATCACAGAATGATCTCAGTTGGAAAAGCCCTTGAAGCTCCTCCAGTCCAACCATGACCCTCACCCTGACCGTTCCCAACTCCACCAGATCCCTCAGCGCTGGGTCAGCCCGACTCTTCAACCCCTCCAGGGATGGGAACTCCCCCCCTGCCCTGGGCAGCCCATTCCAACGCCCAACAGCCCCTTCTGCAAAGAAATACTGCCTCAGAGCCAGCCTGACCCTGCCCTGGTGCAGCTTGAGGCCATTCTCTCTGGGCCTGGTGCTGGATCCGTGGCTCCAGAGACTCATCCCCCCTCTCTGCCCCCTCCTGTCAGGGAGTTGCCGAGGGCCAGGAGGTCTCCTCTCAGCTTCCTCTTCTCCAGACTAAACCCCCCAGTTCCCTCAGCTGCTCCCCAGCAGACCTGTGCTCCAGACCCTGCCCCAGCTCTGTTGCCCTTCTCTGGACACGCTCGAGTCATTCAATGGACTTTTTGGGGTGAGGGGCCCAAAACTGAACCCACTCATTGAGGGTCAGCCTCGCCAGTGCTGATTACAGGGCTCAGATCCCTTCCCTGTCCCTGCTGGCCACGCCAGGGCTGGTAAAAGCCAGGATGCCATTGGCCTCCTTGGGCACCTGGGCACACTGCTGACTTCTGTTCAGCCGGCTGTCAATCAAACCCTCCAGGTCCCTCTCTGACTGGCAGCTTTCCAGCCTAGCTGAGATGTTCACTAGGACATCTCAAAGCTCCACTGTGATCACTTTACACATGCCTCCTTTAAAAGTCAGTTAAATATAATAAACTCACCTTGCATTGCATCACCTGCCTCCCCAGGAGCCAAGAGAGACCTTCAGGAAAATTCTAGCATCACAACAGCTGTGTGCACCAGAGCACTGAATGCCCCTGCCTTCCCCTTCAGAAGGCAGCTGCCTGCAGTCAGCCATACAAGGCTTTTGTTTTGCTTAGCTTATTCAGATGCTCAGCTACAAGCACATCTACCCAAGGCAGGTTCCACTAGCACATGAGAATGGTACTCATTCAAGTTGATACTCTTTTACAAGAAATATAAACAGTAGGAAGCAGTGTTTGTATCAAAGCGCTGTGTTGGGGAAGCCTTCAAAACCTGCAACTCCATGGCTGTTAATACATTAGCACTTTTCTCTAGCTGACTAGTTCACATGTCATCAAGTAGTAAAGATGTGTCCCCCTAACACCCACTGTACAGGTAAAACTCTTTCCTTAGGTCATGTACCAGGCTTATCCAAGACTCTGTTTTATTGACATTTGTCAAAACAATGCAAACATGTAAGAAAGTTAATTCCATGAAATTACATTGTTTAAGTGCCATATTCATATAAAAAAAATCCATTGCATTTCATTCATTTAAAAGATCAAACATTTCTTTTTCACATTTATAAAAACAGTGCAGATGGCTCGTACCATGAAGGTGCAGGTGATGGGCATGGCCCTGTGCCCAGCTCTGCACCAGGAAGGGCTCCTTTGCTGGGCACTTGCTCACCATGGACACCAACCATGATGACAGCCTCCCTGCTACAGGATCTGCAACAAGGCATACTTTATCAGCCTCTAGCAACACGCACTTTCTCAGTTACCAACAGAACAGTTACAGCACGTTCCTGGGAATGCGGTAGTGATAAAAAAAAATCCTACACCAGGCAAACTGTCCAATCCACACTAAGGCTGGGCATCAGATCCACATCAAGTATCTTGAGTCAGGATGGCCGGAGTCTTAACGAGAACTGTTTTCATGTATCGCTGTCTGTTCCCAGAACTCTGTAACAAAACAAGAGGAGCAAATTTTACTCCCAACACTAGCAAAGATAAAGCAACTCAAAAACTAAAGAAAAGGAAAAAACCCAACTTTCTAATGGTTTGAAACATGCAATGGCAGAAAAGTATGATAAGGACTTGTCTCCGGCTCCTAAACTACTTGTACTTGGGAAGAGACACAACAAAGCAAGAATTATTTGAAGTCTCACTCAATTCTCTTAAGCAAGAAGTGAGACAGGTAAGTACAGACATTAATACACACGATCTCTTTGAAAGAGCAGCTATTAAAATACATTTTTACATCAGATTATGTACAATATGCCTATCTGCCTTTACAGAGGCACACATATGTCCCCAACAAACCAAACAGAACACCTGCAGAGAACAAGACAGGTGCTGAGTACTGGGAACAGATTCAAACTGAAAACAGGTTTTTTCTGCAAAATAAGAACTAAAACCAAATGGGAGAATGTCCACTGAACAGCCTCCTACTACTTCCATCTCTGCCTAGACTGCGCACATAAACATGGGGCAATTCTTCTAGATAGAGAAGAACCAAGATAAACAGGCCCTCTACTCACCCTTCCTTTCCTTTTGCTGTACAGGAACACAATGCTATCCTGCTGCCTGCTTGGAGCCCACTGCAGGTGGAACGAGGCTATCCAGCTGCTGACGGTTCCCCGTCTGAACCAGCCATTCATAGAATTTGTTTTCTACCAGTATCTGGAACTGTTTCCTCTGATCCCTGAAACCAAAAGACGACCAGCAAGGAAGTAGGTAAAGGTCACATTTATTTATAGTATTATCACAGAATCATAATATGGTTTGGGTCAGAAGAGACCTTAAAGCTCATCTAGTCTCACCCCCCTGCCCTGGGCAGGGTCACCTTCCATTAGCCCAGGTTGCCCAAAGCCCCGTCCAACCTGTCCTTGAACCCTGCCAGGGAGGGGGCAGCCACAGCTTCTCTGGGCAACCTATGCCAGTGTCACCACCTCACAGAAGAGAACTTCTTCCTTATATCTAATCTAAATCTCCCCTCTTTCAGTTTAGAACTGCTATCCCTCGTCCTATCCCCACACCCCCTGATAAAGAGTCCCTCCACACTTTCCTGTAGCCCCTTTCACTCCTGGGAGGCCACTCTAAGGTCTCCCCAGAGCCTTCTCTTCTCCAGCTGAACCCCCCAACTTTCTCAGCCTGTCCTCACAGGGGGGTGCTCCAGCCCCTGATCATCTTTGTAGCCTCCTCTGGCCCCACTCAAGCAAGTCCGTGTCCTTCTGCTGTTGGTGTCCCCAGAGCTGGACACGACACTGCAGGGGGAGTCTCATGAGAGCGGAGTAGAGGGGGAGAATCCCCCCCCTCGCCCTGCTGCCCACACTACTCTGGATGCAGCCCAGGACACGGTTGGCTTTCTGGGCTGTGAGCACACATTGCTGGCACACAGTCAGTTTTCCATCCACTGATACCCCCAAGTCCTTCTCTGCAAGGCTGCTCTCCATCCACTGCTCACCCAGCCTGTGTTTGTGCTTGGGATTGCCCCGACCCATGGGCAGGACCCTGCATTTGGCCTTGTTGAACTCCATGAGATTTGCACAGGGCCACCTCTCCAGCCTGTCCAGGTCCCTCTGGATGGCACATCCCTTCCCTCCAGCATGTCACCGCACCACACAGCTTGGTGTTGGTGTTGTCAGAAAACTTGCTGAGGGTGCCTCGATCCCACTGTCCATGTCACCAACAAAGATGTTAAGCAGCACCAGTCCCAACCCTGACCCCTGAGGACACCACTCATCACTGCTCTCCACTCGGACACTGAGCTGTTGACCACAGCTCTTGGAGTGCGACCATCCAGCCAATTCCTTACCCACCATCAGATCCGTGTCTCTCCAATTTAGAGACAAGGATGTTGTGCGAGACAGTGTCAAATGCTCATGACATCAGTAGCTCATATACTTCTAACCTCACCTTCACTACCAAAACAAGCATATATATATATATATATATATAT
>NW_020799111.1:1203961-1211128 GCF_003259725.1 Athene cunicularia | reverse complement strand
TATATATATATATATATATATATATATATATAATCAGCTAAGAGCTGGGCTTGGTTCCAACTGTCTGTACCAGAAGGAGAAAGTTTTTACCAAGTAAACATGACTACAATGAACCCCAAAGGCAGAACTTGGTCAAGTTAGAGAAGGTACGCAAACTTCCCCATCAAACTAGCACAGCAGCCCTGCTCCACAGGGATGCTCCTGCTTTACACTTAGAGCATAGATTAAAAACTGTCTGAAAATGGAAAAAAAAGAGATTAGCAACCAGGGTTCAAGCACTAAAGACACAAAATTCTGTTCTGACAGCATGTGAGAATGGAGATGAGGAAAAATTGTACCAACACTCCTCAAATAATTCCCATTACTGCTAAATAACTTTTGGGGTGTTTTTGCTAAGACCAGCAATAACAGGGTGTACCTCTTAGCTCAGATGCTCTGTCTGGCACCAGTCAGATGTCCAAGAGCAGCACAGGCTCATGGCAGTGTTTCTCCAGAAGAGCATCCCAGCCATCTGGGGTCAGCTCAGCTCCAGAATTTCTTAAGCCAAAGATGGCATGGGTGTTGAGTAGCTCCTGCTGGACTGGTTTTTTCCTATGAGCTTACATAATTCCTTTCTGAACCCACATAAAACATGAACATTTTTTGATTTCCTGTGGAGCTTTTATGTGGTTTTGCTTTGAACCCATTCCTAATCTGATGTGCTGATCCCATCCCGTACTGGAAAAAGCAGCAAACTAGTCCTTTTCATTTTTGTGCCACTCAGCTTCAGAGAGGCTCAGTGTACCCAGACCCTTTTTTCCAGTCAAAGGCTCTTTTTTGTACTATTGCTTCCATTTGAGATATTCCCCAGAAAGCAGGGTTCTAGGACAGAAACTAACCTAAATTCCTCCCAGTGAAGATGAACACAAAGGCAGTCACTTTTTTTTTTTTCCCCTTATGGATTTATCTTCTACAAGTGCTTTTTATATACCTTGATCTGCTACTGACCCTGAAAGACTTTCTGTCTGATATACTCAGAAAATGAATAAACAGGATTTTATGCTTTTGCAAGTTGTTCCTCAAGCTGTCTTATTGGTCCTGTCTTATGGGGGGTTTACTTTCAGCCTGGCAGGATTTACATTCTTTTTTTGCCCCACTTTCCTCATTCAGACAATTTCAACTACTTGAAAGATGTCTTCTTATTTTTAACATTCTCTTTCACCTCCCCATTCAAGCATGGCAGCTTTTTTCTTTCTACAAGTCTGATATCCTGTTTGCTCTAAGCTTCCTAGTTGTCTCCCTAGTTGTTTCCCTGCCTGCAAGAGACAAGAGACATTTTACAGTCAGCTGCCCAGTTTCTTTCCAGCAAGCTTCTAAACCTGGCAGTTTTCCCCCTTTTATGAAATAAGCCACTCCAGTAGTGAGCTCTTGCCTCCTGTGACTGCTGTGGAGGATGTTAAATCTAAGCACATCATCCTTATTACCTCACACTTCTTTAACAGTAAGGTTTTGAAAGGCCAAACCCCTTCACAAAACCCTGGCGTGAGAAGCAGCAGCTCTGGGAGGACAATAGCTGGAGGGGGAAGAACCTTAGATGAGGCTGATAGACAAAACGGATGACTAACACAAGGGCCAAAGTTGTAACTTTACTTATAACAATTTAACTTCACAACTCTCTGCTGCCCTTGAAGACTCAGGGCCAAGAATTTTGAATGTTTTTACAGCTCTGTCACTACTACTGGGTCACTACTGCTCAACCACCCTTCACCTGTAGGAAAATCCTGCCCCGGAATCCTTTCTCTCTCCCAGTGTAGAGCTCTTTCAAACTGCACGCTCCGCACCTAGTTCAGAAAGGAAAGGGAAGTGGAGGGTGCTCCTCTGAAACAATGAACGATCAGATGGACTAGAAATCCTCAGCTGGGTATGATGGTAAGTGTGGACAGTTTGACCAGAGAGCAGATTTTAATATTCTGTGTTTCCCACAGGATAAACCCCTCCAAGATCCCTGCTTATCAGCATCCAGTTACATGCCTGTTACAAGTCCTTGACTAAGCACAGAACAGAATCTATACAGCTTAAGTACATCTTAGGTAATAAAACTTGTTTTCATCTCTTCAGGTCTTTACAACTGAGTATCTGGGTTTCTATCCCCATTCTATATTTGCACAGGAAGCTGAGTCCTTCAGGTCACTGCATCAAAACAGTTCACAAAACGATAAAAGCAGCTAAACTGAAGTAAGCAGAGATTTGTACCCTTGCCCAATCTGGCTGACTGCAGACTGACAGAGGAAAGCACACTAACAAAAGAAGCAAGCTGAACTTTTTCAGAACTCCACAACAGGTGCTGAGAAAGCAAACAGACATGCATCAGTACATGAGGTGGGCTAGGACAGGCCTAGCTAGTACAGTAAAAGCTGGGCGGAGGATTCAATGTGATCTGATAAAGAGGACTTTAAAAGCTACTGTCCACAAGGTGATCCACTGTAACAGTCCACTTGCACATTCTCAGCGCACCTCAGTAACAGATGGGACAGTAATTTAAAGCTTCAATCTCAATGTAGATGTTGGGCTAAGAGTGACCACCAATCAGCTGCAAGCCAATAATTAGCTGAGCACCCACAGCAACACGTGACACGGGAAGCAGAACAGAGACAGCAGAGACAGCTGCCCGCATGAGTTAAGTCATAAACTCTTACTGCCAGGGTGGAGCCCTCACTTCAGCTGTCAACAGTATCTAAGCATGCTCTTCCTTGAGTCTCACAAGCTAGGAAAACGCAGAGTTAGGATTGAGAGCATTATTCTTCTCATTACAATAATACCAAAGACCAGGATCCCAAGATTGATAATTACTAATGCTCTGGAAATGGCACACAACACACAGCTCATGCAAAACAACCCATTATTAAAATATTTGTGTTGAACCACATCAAATGTATCTTCTGTTGGTGTGTCTGAGCTGAGCTGCAACACAGCTCACAGGCTCCTGGTCGGATGCAGCACTCACTTGGTCAGGCCTGCCTCCTTCACAGTTTTCTGCCAGATCTGTACCTTCCGCTCTCGCTGACTCAGTGCCTTCTGATATGCGTGGGGAAGCCCACCCGGCGTCTCCGTGGTGTCTCCTTCCATCTCGAAAGGAATCACGAAGGTGTAGAAGTCCGAGGGTGGCAGGAGGCGGAAGACACTTGTGTCACTGCTCTCCTTGCACACCAGCATGGGGCTGTCCCAGTAGTTTGGCAGAGTGGCCAAGCCCACCTGAGCCATGTGGTCTTCCAGCATTGGATAATGGGTGTGGAAAGGGGCAAAGCTGACTGCTTCGTTCCCAGAGAGGATGAGAGGCTGGGTAGGTGTGAGAATGTAAAAAGTGCAACCAGCAGTGGAAGAAAGGGACAAACAATGGCAAACCACAATGACCTTGATGTTGTCACAGCTGTGGACATGAACAGAGGCCTGCACTGGACCAAGGACAAAAGTGCTATTCCGACACTTCTCAATGGTCACAGATCTGCAAAAGAACAAGACAGTGAGGACAGAGTGACCAGGAAAAAGCAAAACCAGGACTTTTTTCCTGCTTAGTCCATCTAACATGAATTTAGCGCTTGGACAAACCTGCTGAAAAGTCATCTAGCTGTCTCCCAGGAGAACAAAAACTCACCGGAGAGGAGAGAGGAGATAAATGAAGGACTCATTGCAGCGATGAATTCTTACGTGAGCCCCCACCAGGGTGTCCGAGCTCTTGGCCAGCGTCTGCTTGTACACCTGGCTCATTATCACCATGGGGAACACCTCAGGCGCCACACGACTATTGCAGGCAATCTTTGCTCTCCTGGTTGTTCCTTCAACTGCAAAATAAAGTTCACCAATGCACTTAAAATTAAAAAAAAGCACAAAAAGGCTATAGGTGATTCCTACATAGACATGATGGTTCACTGTCCACATCCCTCAGCAATCTCTCAAGAAAATTATCAGCCCAAAACTTCAAGGATGGTACCATCAGACTGCATCACTTCATGCACCAGTCATACCATCCACCAGTGCCTACTGGGCAGGTCAGCAGTACGTAGCAGTCAGAAGCTCCAGAAGTCAGGGCACACTGAAAGATCAAAACCACTTCAAAAGTGTTGAAGACAACCCGGACTGAGGCATCTCCACTTCACATCTCCACAGCAAAAGTCTGTTCCCGAACATTTTAAGACAGTGAAATGCTCCCTCTACAGTACAATCTTTGTGTAACCTCACTGTACTACCTAACGCGCTGCTGCTCTTACAACTGTGCGGAGAAACACAACACTAATCTAAATTTTTTTCTCCTAAGGTGGAAGGTACCTTGGCTCCACTGCCATGTCCCAGCAGGCAAGAGGCTGTTATTCAAGACAAGGAAACCTAGAGCAGTTCTCAGTTTTGCTACAAACACATCACATCATCTATTCTCTGTGCCCAGCTGTACTTGAATAACAAGGGTAGTAGTCCTGACCTCACTCAGAGGGGCCTGTGACAATATAGTCATTAATGTTTGCTCACAAAAGCAATTCAAGGACCAGGAAAATACACAGAGCTGCCACACAGCACCCTCTAGTCACCCAGACTCACCTCCAAGCTGTCACTTTCCCCATGTCCACTGACAGTAAGAGGAAAAGGAGGCAAGCCTCCATGCCACTGCCAGATCCCTGGTCACCAAGGGGAGCTGAGACTGAGAAGTTATTTCTAAAAATAAAGGCAAGGCCTATAACTACCTTGCTGTGCCCACGCAAGTTTCTTCCCAGACTTGAGGCAGGCAGTCATTCCAAAAGGGTTTGTTGTCAGGCAAGACCGCAGCCAGCTCTCTAGCTTGGGGAAAGAGAAGGCTCTGGAGACCTTTGAGTAGCCGTTCTGCCCGTGACAGGGCTGCCAGAGGGCAAGATCATGCAGAGGACGGACTGTCCTGGATTTGTTCACAGTCCCTTCAATAAGAAAGCTGAGGGCACAGACAGCTTCATAGGACACCAAGCTTCTATGTGTGGGATGAGAGGAGGCAGTGAGCTGCTCCGGCTCCAACAGCAGTTCCAGCATATCCGAGAGGTGGCTCTGCACAAAGGCACGGTGGTCCTGATCGTTCCAGTTCTTGGCAGGCAGAAAAACACACAAGAAGGAGGTGAGTTCTCACAGAGCTCACAAGCTCTACTGACACTGTACAATGCATCTTTGCCTACACTCATTCTAAAAGAGGGAAAGTCAAACATAGTGATATCTCCTGCTCACTAATTCTGCTGTTCTGCTCTTTCAAAACATTTGTCTTGAAACCTCCCCTCAAAAAGAAAAAAGGATTTTATTCTAACTCCAAGTACCAAATGCTTCATTCTAGAAAGCAGAAACAGACTCTCCTACAGTCCTTCCCACAAAAATTCAGGCAGCTGCTACTGGCAATTGAAGGCAGGAAACAAATCAATAACTGACAGTCAAGGTCTTGCAACTGCTCTATTGGAAAACCACTGCCTCTGTTCCAGACCTTCAGATATGATTCAGTGCCGCCTTCCAAGGCGCTGAAGGGAAAAAAGCAGAGGGTCATTTCTTCACAGCAAGCGAGCCAATAAACCAAACAACCTCTGAAAGAGTCATTAGTTCAAATTCTAAAGGGCTCCAGACAAAAAAAAAAAAAAGTGCAAGACTGGAATTATGGCAGACCTTAATAAAGACAAGTTTTGCTGGCCTGCAAACAGCAGAACAAGCAACACACAGCTGTGATTACATGTTGTCATCATCTGTGAGGGCTGTAGCCAAAAGGGCTTAACAAGCAGCTGCACACATCACATCCAGCAGCTGGAGATCCCTGCACTGTCCCAGAGACCCTCTCACACCAGACAAGCCTCGCTACACCATTTCAACAGGGGGCACGGTTCACGTCAGGCATCTCTGAAGCTGGGGGAATCTCACCCAATTGCATAGAGAAAAGTAACACCAGTGGAGACAGACCCAATCCCATCGGGACCAAAACCCCTGGGAGGGGTACAGTGGCAGCCAAGACGCACCTCCCTCCTGTGCAGAGTTTTACGTAATGGCTACAGTTAAAACACCAGCTTTTAAACAACACTGGGTGCTCCACAGCCACCCAACTCACAGCCCTGTATCAGTCCCTCTCATTTCTTTTTTCATTTGTTCAAATCTTTCAGTATAAAGTTACCCAGTGCCTGGTTTTAATTAGTTCAGCTTTGTCCCAAGCTACATTTCACTAGCTGGTAGAGCTCACAACATCACAGTCATGACAGAAATCCACTGAGGTTTGCAGCTAGCCTTTATAATGATGTTGCCAATCTGTAATTCACTCCCAAAAAAAGCACTGCCCACAAGCTGCACCTGATACATCCAACTCACTTTTCTCCTTTCAAAATACTTGATAGTATTTTAAAAGGAAACATTACCAGTTCCACACGGTTGATCTACAGCTGACCAACTGCCCTTTCTGAAATATAGCTTAATGATAAGAACCACCCTGGAGTCCTAATACTCTACAGAGGATCACGAGAAAGCCACCTCAAAGATAAGCTTCCCATTTGACTAATATGAAAATCAAAGAGGCAGTTGCTTCTTAAAAGAATTGCCAAGACACTGAAAGAACATGCATAGTTGGTCTCAGACTCTAGGAAATTTCCATGGACAACTTTTGCTGGTAAAACTGCAGAGCATACACCAACTTCATTTCATTTACTATTGAACAAAATATCTCCAATTTGCCTGTAGCTTAGATTTTACCAGAGGCAGGTTACACCCTCGCGGGAACAAACCAGCCACTTTGTGATCCACCTCGAGGCAGGTCTTTGCCGTTTCCCATATGGCCACACAAGAAGAAACCTACAGCCACAAATACCTTATTCTCGCTGGCGGATTTTCCAGTCAGGCTGGGAGACTTGGTCCTGGGGCTGGGCCACTCCTCCCCGATCAGAGACCTTCGCAGAGAAACCTTGTTCACCTGTTGGACGTACAGGAACAGCAGGAACTGCAGAGTGTCTACCGACAGCTAGCCAAGAGGGGAGGAAAAAGAAGAGTTAGGATGGGCTGGGCTCCCCCCACGCCCGCCCGGCTCGGGATGCGGCTCCTGCCTTGCTCCGTTCTCGCTCCAGCTCGTCGGCGTTGGCGCAGGCCGCCTCGGCCTCGGCCCACTCGAGGCGGCGCGGCGGGTCCCGCCAGATGAGGCTGTGGAAGAGCTCGAAGTAGAGC
>NW_020799111.1:1179145-1203911 GCF_003259725.1 Athene cunicularia | reverse complement strand
TGTTACAAACAGCCAGGATCTGAGGCACCCTTTTTATAATGGGCTTGTTTTAAACCAGACAGCCGCTTTGTCATGAGAATAGGATCCAAAAATTGAGTCAGTGATTCTGAGGCTATAGCCGATTTCCAGAAAAGCAAACAGGATTATGGAATAAAGGAAGGCTTTGCCATCCTCCCTTTGTTATCATTTGCTGAGTCAGAACACCAAAACTCTGCCAAACACACTCAAAACACGCAGCCCCCTGCCAAGTCCTGGAAGACGGGGGGCAATTTGGCTGCTCTCTCCCTTTCAAGCATGTTAAACAAGAAGGCATCCTTGTTAGCTCTAAAAGGCCCACCCCCATGTGTAAGGAAGAAACACAATATTTATCAGACAATGTTCCCATGCAGCAAAGGATGTAGCTAGGAAATGGTCAACATGTGCTCAGGGCAGGCACCACAGGCTTGCAAAGACCAGCCACTGCATGGAGGCTCTGCTTCAAAAGCTCACGATGGAAACATGTGCACAGCAACGGGGCTGTGTATTTTTATAGCAAACCCTCAGCTTGAGCTGTATTGCTCCAAATGGTGCCTGACATAGAGGCAAAGTATGATGTCTGGCCACACACCCCCAAAGAGAGTGATTTCACACATCGGATAGTAAAGAATGATGCCCAGATTTCTGACCATATCTCCTAGTGTCACAAATTCAACTCAAAACTCTTGCACCACTGTCTGAGGTTTGAGCAAAAGTTTTTCTTTTAGCCACACTCTGGCCCACTGAGCGGGGAGGGCGAGGATTGCTGGCTTATGTACATCCACACCCCCCGCCAGTGCATTATGAAAAAACACCTCTGTAGCTATTCACTGCACCAGCCCAAAGGCTTAGCGAAACAAAGGGAAACGAATTTGGCACAGCAGCGCCTGAAACACAGACCCTATTTCAAATCTGTCAGGACAAGCAGTCTCGCAACAGCAGCTCTGCATGCCACCATGTACACTGCCACAGCCCTGCTAAATGCAGTCTGATATGACAGCCTGAGACAAGACATGATCAGCAGCATCTCCTTCTCTTCTCTCTTTCTCCCCTCCCTACCCTCGGCAGGAGGGACTTCTACAAGATCCTGGGGGTGTCCCGCGGTGCCTCCATCAAGGACATCAAGAAGGCCTACCGGAAACTGGCGCTGCAGCTCCATCCCGACAGGAACCCCGACGACCCTCGGGCTCAGGAGAAGTTCCAGGACCTGGGGGCTGCCTACGAGGTGAGGCCGGCGGCCGCGGGTTCCCCCCCTGCCCCGCGCCCCTCCGTGGGCCCCGATGAGCGCTACCGCTCCCTGCGGCGTAGGGCAGGGCGTAGCAGGGCCTGGGGGAGCTGTTGGGGAAGGAGAGGGGCAGAGTTGTGCATCATGTTTTAAGGAACTCGGAGAGCGAAGTCCTCCTGGCACTTCCCAGACTGTGAAGGGTGGATGAGTTTCGTGGTAAAACATGCCAGGAGCATGAAAATGAGCTTAGTCAACGGGGAGTCTCTTGAGGCTTCTTCCTGTAACGTTCAGGACAGTGAGAAAAGAGGGCTTCTAGGAAATGTAAATGCTTTTCTGTAAGGTGCAGGTGCAATTCATCCTCCCCCTAGTACTGTATTGAAATTCAGACATTCTACCAAATAAACAACATAGGTAGTGAGGCTACTGAGTTGATTAGAGAGCTCCTTCTGTCAGAGGACAATGAAAGATCTTCACTCAGCCAGAAGAAAGTGAAGACAGCAAGTTTAAAGTTATGTGTTATTTATTGATAGTTCTTTGAGAAAGAGAAATAGTTGCATCAGCTGTAAGTACTGGCACAACGACAAGTCTATGTATGAGGCCTGGATGTGATAGGAGATAAAAGGTGGTTGGTTTGCCTTTTAGAAGACATTAAGGTGGGAAAAATAATTGTGGGTCACATACGCAAGAGGATTCCTGTTGTTTGCCTGATAATATAGTAACATGCAAATGATACCTGCTACTAATAGCAGGGTGCGTTATGTAAATCACATATAGATTAGTTCATTAGCCAGATGTTTGAAATCAAAGCCTTTCTCTGCCACGTATGTACATGTTAACAGAATTCAGGCAGGGTGATAGGATCTGTTTCTTCCACATTCTCTGTCCTTTTTGTACCCTTCTGTCACTGTTGGTTTCCATCTGCCCCTGCCATCCCTCATGGAGCAGAGGGCCCCTGAGGTGACCAGCAAGAATTTGTAGCAGCCACCAGGAGCTTGCCTGCACTGGTGGGCTGTTTGAGTGGGAGGTTTGTGTCCTCTTTGAGGAGTTGAGTTTCAGAAGGAGAGGGTTTGTGTTCCTGCTGCAGTCTGGTGGTGCTGCTCAGCCTGCAGCTGTTCATCCCTGATGCTCCTCTGCTCTTCAGATATGCAAATATATGAGGAAGTGAAACAGCTTGAATGTGGTTTTTTCAGAGCAAAGGGGAATGCATTCATTTTATTTTTGTATCAGAGCTGGGACCTCTTTAGTTCAGACTTAGCAATTCTTAAATAAATTGGGTGAATTATCACAGGGAGATCAGTGAACATAAAGAATTCTTTTCTGGAAGAACGTATTTGTTACCTATCATTTGCATCATCTGAAGACTGATGCATGTAGTTTACTTCAAAGCTGTGAGCTTGATGCTGTTTCTGTCAGTTGGGATCTTGTCACATTTGACAGTGCTTTATGCATGGGAAGCATTTCTCTACCTCTTCCCCGAGTCCCAGTTTATTTAAGTCTTTGCCATAGTAACAATTGAGTGTGCTCTTTCTATTAAAAACACTGGGGAGAAAATGGTTGTAAAATCAAATCAGCAAGGGATGTAGTGGCAGGAATAGCTGAATGCTAACTCTTATGAGCAGTGACTGAGTCTGCCTCCCCCTCACCAGGGTGTTATTGAAGCACAGCAGTGTCCTTGTTCAACACAGTGTGGAGTTCTAGTGCTAACACAGACAACAAGAATGCAACGTGCTTTTGCTGGGTGCTGGTGAAAATTAAATTAAATGAGGAAACCTCCTTTCAAAATCTTCATTCATGTGCTTCTTGCTGAAGAGAGATGCATCAGGGTATTGAAATCCAGAATTGGCATATATGGTTTTTAAGATAGGTTTGGAAGAAGTAGCATTTTGATGTCCTACACAGTCTTTTTGTTTAGCCAGTACAGCTTCCAAATCCTTCTGCTGAACTATGAGATGCAGTGTGCTGATTTGATTGTCTTGGGCAAAATGGAGCTATAATTATTTTTCTCTTATAACCTAAACCAGGATGCCTTTTGCTGTAAAGCAACAGCCTCTGTTAGTAGTACCACTGCTCAGGGTTTGGCTAGCTGACTATAGTAAAGTCTTCCAAAAAAAAAAAATGTGGGGAAAGTAGGTTAATTAAGCTACTCTCTCCTTCATTTTCACAGCCTAAGTGATCTCCACCCTGCAGCTGTGTGGTCTGAATGCAGTTGATTCAGTTAGAAAGGAGGCTGATCTTGTGTGAGGGAGCTGAGACTCCTCTGTGCATAGTCATTAGTCTCAGAATGGTTTGGTGGTTGAGTTTCCATGGGTTTTTTTCTAAGCTTATCTGCTGTAGATGCTTTGCTTTTGAGGCAACCTGACATAACAAATGTGAAGTCTCAGCACAGTACTTGAAATTGTGTTCATGGAGTTGTGTTCTCCAACAGCCTTCAGAAAGAAAGAAAAGTAATGGAAAGGCAAATATTTTGTGTTCTTCATTCCTTTTTTTATTACTCATGGTATAGACAATACTGTGCAGCACTTTACCAGAAGAATTTTCCTCTGACACCGACAGATCACAGAATGGAAAGCTTATCCCAGTTCTAGGAAGTATGTGTTTTAATGCAAAATCTGAAGTGGCAAAGGGGGAATTGAGCTCTTACCTACTAGATCAATCTAGTAAAAACACTGTTGGTTTTTTCCCCTGTTTGTACCATTTATCATCGGTTGCAATTTCAGGCAGTTTTTCATCATTTAGCCAGCTTCTCCGCCTGTTTCCCCCTCTCTAGGAGTGTGAAAGCTAACCTGGCAATTTCAACCTTCCCAAAGGTGATCAGCAGGGGGAGGAAGAGGAAGGAAGACTAAACGTGACTGGAAACTTCTGGGTCTCTGGGAGAGGAAAGAACAAAGATCAATACTTAGGAATTAAAATTGAAGCTTTACAGTCTTGAAAGTTGTGTGTTGGAATGTGGTTTTCTGCCTCAGTACTGAAGTTACTTCTAACCTTTGCTGCCGTTAGGAATGAGGGCCAGCATTCGGACTGGTGCAGAGTTACCATGTTTAGCAGGTTCAGCTTGGTAGCCAAACTTGCCATCACTGCTGATTGTTATGAAATAGCAGCCAGAGAAATACACATTTTGTGTAGTTGAAGAACAAATTGAGAAATGGGTGGTGGTATGTGATGATTTTTTATTTTTTTGTTTTTCAGTGTGTCCTGCTTTGTAGGGACTGATTTGAATCATTCCTCCTGATTGTTTTTTAATCCTTAATATAAACTCAATATTGTTTATATTTTTCTATGTGGCTTTGGTTTAATAAGCTAACTGTACTTTTTATGGGTTTAACTGATAAATATTTAACTCTTGTAGTCCAGTGCAGCAAGCAAGTTCTAGCCAGCGTTTCTGTAACGTAAAGCGTTGCTGTTTGTCCCTCAGTGAAAAGTCCTGATGAGCTTTCTCAGAGCCTTGTTTAAATAACTCAGCTAGACTGTGGGTGAATGTCTTGTCTGCTCACATCCCTTTGCCAGGTGCTGTCAGATGAGGAGAAGAGGAAGCAGTATGATGCGTATGGTGAGGAGGGGTTGAAGGATGGGCACCAGAGCTCCCATGGAGACATCTTCTCACAGTAAGGAGACTTTACCACATCAGGCTATTCTACAGTTGGTGCTCTAATTTTGTGATCATGCAGAGACTTGACATAAGCAAATTGTATGTTAAGGTCTTTTACCCAGTCCAGAGGGACTGATCTGAAGTGACAGTTGATAATTTGAAGATATACATTTACAGTGGGTATCCCATGTGCCTTTTTCAGTTGTCTGTCTTGCATCACTTGGTTTAAGAGCAGTGAATAGGAGCCAGTGGTGTCTTCCCACACAGGCTCCTCTTGTTCACTTTACAAGCTGCATCACTAGCGTGCATGATCTGTAAGGTGCTGCAGCTGCATTAAACATGTACAAGCTTCCTTGTGTTATCTGGTATGTGACTGATGTTTGACCTGTTGTCATAGATCATGTGTGTGCTTTAGGGGTCATTTTTCTTTTGCAAAGTAATGCTGTGGTGACTGACGTGACATTTCAGAGCCACTGCAGAATTTGGATCATTGAAGTCTGAAGGCACTTGCATGTTGCTCAGGCAGAACCTGATTTTCTGTTTAAGGCCCCTTTGGTTCTGCAAAGCACAGATTTGCTAACTATTTACTAACAGTTCCTGAAGTTGCTCATTGTGTGTAAACCTTCTGGATGAGAATTGACACCATCTGCTGGTCTGATTTGAGGAAAAATATCTAGACTTGCTGGGAAGCTTTTTATCATTCCCCCTTGTCCTCAATTTACTGAAAACCAATCTACTAGCACTGACTTGCAGTGGCAGAGATGGAGTGTTACTCAGCTTGCACCTTGTGGTGAAGATGATGATGATGGTGACGACTGAGCAGCAGTGCAGTACAGAGAAGAATTCCCTTAGGTGGTGGTCAGATTTTGAGGAGTTGGCGTTCAACTCCCACTCCAAAACCTGATTTCTTTAGTACAGAAAACTCTTCCAAAGTGACCACTTTGTTTGAAGGCATTACCTTGTGGCCTGGAGGAGCAAAAAGGGGTATCTGGATTTACTATGGTGCTTTTACACTGTGAGGAGGTGGTTCTCTAAGGGACTAGAAGCATTTACCAAGCAGCATGTTGCTGCTGCCTTGGGTGGCTCTCTCCATCAAAGCCTCATTTGATCAGAATTCCTTCCTGAACTAATTGATGTGCTTCATTCCAGCTTCTTCGGGGACTTTGGGTTCATGTTTGGAGGTAACCCTCGCCAACAAGACAGAAACATACCCCGGGGAAGTGACATCATCGTAGACCTAGAGGTTACACTGGAGGAAGTGTATTCAGGAAACTTTGTAGAGGTAAGTTTGACTGCCTGCCTGTCAATCTCTCTAGTGTGTTCTCAGGTTTGAGCTGCCTGGCCTGGCCACTGCTCAGAATGATATCTTCTCCCAAATAATAGAACTGAAATAAATTCTCTTCTTCTCAGTATCTGGCAGTGACAGTGACGGATGTTGTGATGCTATTTGCTAATAGTTAACTGAAGAAGTAATATATTTATTCATATTTGCCATCTGGCAATTTCTTTATAATGGGATGCTTCTTGTGATCATAATTTATTTATTGGCTGTTGGTGACTAGCTGTAGTTTTTTTTTATTGCAGTAGCCCACTTGGAAAAGGTGTAAGTGGTCTCTCCCTAGAACTTAGTGGTATTTGAAGGCCCATTTATATCCCTCAGATTCATTTTTCAATTCTTGCTAAACCATGCTGAGGATTTTTCATAGGCCAAACATGTCGCTGCAACTTTCAGGATTACATAATTGGCAAATTTATGGTGGCCTTTAATTATTGGGGGGGGTGAGGGGGGTGTTAAGCAAGCTACACTTCTGGTGCTGACAATCCCTGCTATTCTGCATGTTAGAATTCATGTTGATTGAGTTTGTGTGGTGAGTGTCTGGGTAAATGAAGAACTCCAAAAAATTTTGCCCATTGTGTGGAACAAGGAAGCTATTGTAACCGAAGTATGAGGTGTTTCATCCTAGCATTACCTTTTCCTATTTAGAAAGGTGTGCAGGAAAAAGAAAGGAAATAGTAAGAGTGGTGTCAGGAAGAGTTTTTTAGGTATTTAATGTGTGATCAGCAAGAGATGCGAGGTGAAAGCTGTTGTTAGAATGTTTTGCTGAGGCTGTTTGGAGCTTCTGTGGAGGCAGCACACAAAACTGTTCACAAAATTCAAGCTGTTTGAGAAATCCAGACTCTCGTGGAGACCCAGGAGTGCTGGCCTGTATGCTGGTATCATGGTATCTTCTACTTCTGTGCAGGTTGTCAGGAACAAGCCAGTGGCAAGACAGGCACCTGGAAAACGGAAATGCAATTGCCGACAGGAGATGAGGACCACCCAGTTGGGACCTGGACGTTTCCAGATGACTCAAGAAGTTGTTTGTGATGAATGTCCAAATGTCAAGTGAGTTTTGTGCTCTTTACTGCTATATGGATGTTTTAAATAGACCTACCACTAGGTGGAGGGAAGCGCCTCGGCTACCAGTATGACCAGGGGAATTTGGAAAAACTTGACGCTGGTTTATTTCCACGGAACCAGCCTTTACTCTTACAGTCGAGACAGACAGCTCTATTTAGATGTAGAGCTCCCCGTTTTGCTCTTTCAGCTTCTTATTCCTTTAACAATCATTCATACTGGAAGTTCCACAAGTAAATCTGAATAAACAAAGTCAGGCAAGCCCCCAGTTTCCAGCTGAGAAGAGCTGGACATGGACTGTGCTGCAGTCACGTATCCAGTTGCTGACTATGCATGTAGGAGCTTAACTTTGCCTTCTTTATTAGATGACTATCAGCACACAAGAAAGGCAGTGCTTGCCCTCCTGTTTGAGGTGTGAGTAAGGAGAAAGTACATGTTAACTTGTGTGGGTGTTCTCATTATCCCAGTAACTCAACAGTAGGTGTTAGCACCTGCTGTTGAAAACTTAGTGCTTTCTTGCTCTTCCCTTTTGCAGGCTTGTGAATGAGGAGCGGACACTAGAAGTGGAGATAGAGCCAGGTGTGAGGGATGGTATGGAGTATCCCTTCATTGGTGAAGGTATGTCTCTGGGCACTGCCCTGCTGCTCAGCTTTGACTTGCTGCTTTTCCATGATGCAGGGCTGCTCTTCATGGTAATGATGGTGTCCAAGCCCTGCTTTGGGAAACGTGGTTTTAAGTGGTGTGTCCTCCAAATGCTGCTGATATCCAGGAGCATACTCTTTGCTAAGTTTAGATAACTCTTGAGTTCCACTCCCTTTTCTGGTATTTGGGGTGCACACACACAAAAAAGCTCTAAATCTGATGTTTCAGATTACTTTTGAGCAGGAACATCTGTTCCAGGCTTGACTATGTGAGGGAATCCCCTCTGCTCAAGGAGTTGAAGTCCTTCAACAAGTAAATGACATCATTAACATGCAGGCAAGTCTTTCAGAACAATGGAGAGGTATGAGCTCATTGAGGCCGTATTCAGAAAGTCCTAGACTATTAAATAACAGATATGTGTAAGCAGGGTTTTAGTCATGTGAAGGTCAGCTAGTTGGTTTTTACTTTAACATGTGAGCTGCACATCTCTATTGTGTTTAATATGCTGCTTGTTTCTTCAGGTTTTTACTATCTAGCTCCTTTAAACAGAACTTTTCTTTTTCACAGGTGAACCCCATGTGGATGGGGAGCCAGGTGATTTGCGCTTCCGAATAAAAGTTCTTAAGTAAGTAACTGGCCTGGTTAGACCAGCTTTTTCTGGTTACTGTAAAGGAGGCAGGCAAGCAATTTTCTAGCCAGTGTTGCCGCCTTGGCTAGCATGTAACTTGCCCTTCAGCAGAGTTGATGCAGTCAGGGGTCTGGTACTCCGGGCTGTGCAGGATTTTCAACCCTGATGATGCTAGAGCAGCTGGATTCACCACTTAAGATGCTGCGATAATTCCAGTTTTGTGTGGCTCAGATTCTGGCATGCATTAGTAGGTCCTGTGTGAATCACATGAAATATCTCCTTTTTTCCATAAACATACTATCTCCCTATCATAAGGAAATTCACTACTAAGATTGTTGCATGAGTCACAACTTCTTGACACGCCTCACCACTCATTGCCCTAGAAATAGAAAGGTTTAGTAGTACCTACCTCACACAGGAAAATGAAGCTAAAGTTCATTCATTCTTCACTTCCTCTCTGATTTGTGAATCCTCTAAACTCGTAAATAGAGGGGAGGAAGCTAAAGGACCTATTTCCCCTATGAGGAAGGAGAAAAGTTCCAATGTCTTTTATTTCCATAGGCACCCAGTCTTTGAAAGAAGAGGAGATGACTTGTACACAAATGTGACAATCTCGCTGGTCGAGGCACTTACAGGCTTTGAAATGGATATCGCCCACTTGGATGGGCACAAGGTGAGGCAGTAGTTTGCCTTCTTGCTATGTGTAAACAAAATTTAACTGCAGGTCTCCTGTGCTGGGGCTTGGCTTGCTCTGGGTGTCTGCAGCTGGTGGTTGTATACAGTATCTCCTCTACTAGAGCCTTCCAGACAGTTCCCATGGAGCCAAAATAGGCTCTGTACAAGGTGCGCACAGCGTGAGTCTCGGTTCCAGGCTGTCACAGCAGTTACTGCATGTGCTGTCTTGGGTGGTGTTTGTTCTGGCCTGTGTCCTGTCAGTAATACTGCTTAGACCTCTTGATTATCACTGACTGGCAATGAATCAATATCAGTTGAAGCTTTTCAGTGGGTTGGAAAGGGCATTGGAGTATTGGGGTACATGCACAGAACACTAGTAATGTTGTGAAATTTCTTTTGTCTCTAGGTTCATGTTGCTCGTGATAAAATTACGAAACCCGGGGCCAAACTGTGGAAGAAAGGAGAAGGTCTTCCAAATTTTGATAACAATAATATCAAAGGCTCACTAATAATAACATTTGATGTGGAGTTCCCCAAAGAGCAACTGACAAATGAACAGCGGGAAGGTGCGTGTGGTGAAGCTGTCATGCACTGGGCTGCACAGACCTCTTGCCAAAGCTGATGAGAAACTGGCACAACTTGAACCAGTGGCCTGTAGTGGTCAGGAGAGGCTCTCCTTTCCCCATGCCCTTTGTACAACATAATCACAGGGCATCGGCCAACTCTTAAGTTGCATTTCCCTTTGAAGCAAGTGAGCTGCAGTTGTAGGGAACCAGATTAGGTTTGGATGTGCCACTGCTGGGATGTAGCACTTGGCAAGTTTGCAGGTGCTTTGTTTTGTAGCTGGCCATCTGTCTGAGCTGAAAGACTTACTGGGCTTAGCCTCTGTCTGCTCGGCCTCTGCTGGAATGGGATCACAAGTGGTTTTCCAGCCCCTGCTTTTACTTTCTTGGAGACAGGACTTGTGAAAATCCCTCTACTGTCAAGGGTAGAGTGTGACATGCAGCATCAGGAGAAAGATTGTTTCTCTCCACATCTTCTTCCACCCTAAGTGCTTTGTGGCAATGTGAGGAAGAAGGGTGCAATGCAGATATTTTGTAGAAGATACCTGCTCCAATGGAAACTTGATGAAGCATGTAGAAATCCTAAAGTTGACAAGAGGGTAAATACAGTACTAGCCAGAAATTATTCTTTGCTTCAGCAGCCTCTGTGGTAGGTTCTGCTGCTCTGTGTGGGGCATCAGAGTAGGCATCAAGGGCCCCATCCACTGCTATGGGGCAGAGAAGTTCCTGGCATGTGACATTGCAGCTGTTTAGAAAATCCTCACCCCCCAGAACTACTTCTTGCTTGTCAGGGCTATCATTTTCTTCTTCTGAAGGTGCTCTTTTAGTAGATTCTGGCAGATTTCCTGGTAGAATGAGAAAAATGTGTGGCTTTCCTGGACCCTTTAAGTTTGTAGAGGGAAGCCAGGCCCTGGGTGGGCTTTTCCTCAACCCTAGGGCTCTTTCTGCTGTGTTGGCCACACTGCTGGCTGCCACTTGGAGCCCAGTTGGTAGCTGCAGTTCCAGGTTTGACTGTTCTGTGGTTTTTCTGCAGCTCTTCAGGCTGTGAGGGCTCTGCTTTGAGTGCATCTGGTTTGTTTTGACCCCCATGCTTTCCTGCTCTTCACAAGTGTTTGTGCCCCGTGAGGGCTGCGGAGCACAGCGACTGCATCAGTGTTAAGTCTCATTCCAGGCTCTGCTGCCCTTCTTGAAACTTCATACGGTGACAGCACCTCTTGAACAGATGTGAGATTATTCCAGCTGTTGCTCTTGGCAGTTTAGAAGAGACCAGACGAGGAGCAGCAACAGAAGCCTTTGTCTTTGTGGAAAATTCTTGCATGCCTTTAAGGATATCCTGGGAACAGATGGGTGATGGTACTGACACGAGCATGTTCAGGCATGGGGCTTTTGGGTGTTGCACTCCCTCCTAAAGCAATTCCACGCTTCCCAGGGGAAGGTGACTGGGTAGGCAGGCAGATGCACTTCTGTGTGCTAGAATATCTCCAAACATCCAGTGATTTTACAAGGGAATAGGTCTATTCATGTTGTGTGGCAGCAGTTCAGTGTACACATTCAAAGGAAAACTGTAGGCTTCAGAATTCAAAACAACCCTTTTTTCTTATTGTTGGCAGTGGTCCTGATTTCTTATCTCAAAACTCTATGTGCAGCTCCTGGAGCAGTCAGAAGATACTCTGACACCGAGAGCACCGCTCTGGTCAGTCTAAGCTTTAGTCAGAGAAATAATATGCCTGCTTTCCTGCCAGTGTGACATCAGGGAATTTATTGCCTGTTGATCAGAGGTGAATTTCTTTCACATATCTCTGTTTGTCTCTCCTGACACTTGCTTATTGTCTGTTTTGGATCCCATGCTTTAATTCTGAAGTGCTCAGAGACCAACAGCAGGCAGCAAAGTGGCCCAGGTTGTGTTGTAACATGTCACCTGTTGGTGTCAGAAAAATCTCAAGAGTTGGCCCTAGTAAAAAATGCCTGAGGTGCAGTAACACCAAAAGCCAGGGTTCCCGGCTGGAATTCCTGATTGAACATCAGGTATGCGTCAAAATATCCTGTGCGCTATCGAGGATATCCAGACCAGCAGGCAGCTGCCTAGAGATAGCTAGCAGGAAACAAGGTACAAGAATGGTGCAAATCCCACTTTTTTCAGGGTTACTGGAGCACACCTTTCTCCGGCTATATCCTTCCTTTCAAAGAACTACACATCCAGGAGGTACATCCTCTTGCCCAACAGCCAGGAAGTGGCTCTGGGCCTCCTTTGGCTGTGGAGGGGAAGTGAACTTGCCTTGCACTCCCCTGGAAAATGACTGATCCTTAACAATTAGCAGCTCCTGTATAGAGGCTCACTTTGCTCTTGAGGATATTTCTGAATGTAGAAAAGAGTTCAGAATTCGCTGGCCAGCGAGCAAGAAGCGTGAATAGTTCTTGCCTGGCAGAGAGCCATCTTGGTTTCAGGTACTACTTCTAGGACAGTTTTCCAGTATTTTAAGAGCTGCTGTGACTCTGCTCTTAAAGGACAGTAGTTATTTGTGGCCAGAATGATGTAAGAGTAGGCAAGCAGGACAAGGTTTACAGGGAGACATATTCTCTTTTATCTGGATTTTGTGAAAAAGGACTTGAGTGCCTGAAAGGTTGGGGGGTCTTTCTGTACAAGTAAATTGGTTAATTTAATTACTGATCCTCCCTTACCATGCCTGTTACCTCACTTAAAGTTAACAACTACAGCGTTATTTTCTTGGTAGCCTAATGTGACCTGTTGTACAAACATGTACTGTATGACACCGTGACTCTGGCTTCAGTGGAGCAGCAGAGCAAGCTGATCTGAGGCAAGGCTGTGATCCTGTCTTCTGTCATGTTGAGGTGCAAGCCAGCTGCTTGTGTGCTTTGTTGCAAGACTGATGCTGTTTTGGAGATATCCCAACAGCAGAATTATATCGGTTTAGCTTAATTTTTATTATTATTTGAAAGTTACCCATGGCATGGGAAGTTTTCCCCTCTGTTTTGGGTCTTGACAGCCCCTCCTCAGACTCAATGGTTTCTGGTGCTGGTCAGAGCAGAGATACTGCCATGCCCTGAGGGGCCCCTTGGCCAGGGCAGTGGGAGTCTGAGCAGTGTGTGACCAGGCTGACTTTAAAGAGGGAGTCCCCTCTGATTATCTCTGGAAAAAGTGTGACACATCTATTCTTGCCCGTCCACTTCCTCTGTTTTGTGTGGACTTGCCCTTTTAAGTAGCAGTGAAGACTTGCCAGTCTTCCCCTGAACATGCTGATCCCAGTAGATGAGCTATTATGGTTTTAAAGCCTGACTCACTCTTCTTTTACTCTGTTCTGGTAAGAATTTGATACTGACAGGACCTCAGAGTAGTCAGTTCTTTGAAATGTTTTATGAATGGGCTTTCAGGGGTGGGGAAGATGGTATGTGAAAAGTCATCTAGATTCCTTTGGGAAACAGTCAGTTTCAAAAAAAGCTTAGGATTTTCAGGTACTTAAGCCCACAGATAACAAGTTTACTTCTCTTTTTGCCTTCAGGGACTACTTCTAGTGGTCAGTAGTTGCCCCAGGCACCACATACCAGTGTGAAAACTTCTGCTTTCTAATTACTTGTGGATTTCTGCAGCTGGCAAGTCCAAAAGGGCTCAAGCATAACCCTCCCAAACTTGCTGCTAGCAGATTTCTCTTGAGCTATAGAGAGAGCCTAAGCACGTGAGTTAAATGAATTAGACTCTGGAAATACTCAGCAAGTTGTTTGTTGTTCCATTTGTACTTAAGATGACAAAATTGTTGTTGACTTCCAACAGCAAAGGATCCCCGAGTGTCAGCTTTATCCCTTACAGAGCTGTGAGGATCCTGAGGTGGTGTGCTGGGCTTTGAGTTTGTAGCAGAGGAAGCTTTCTCCTTGGAACCACAGGCTGTGGTCCCAGGAGTGCGTGAAAGCACTTACAGCATCGCTAACCTCAGTCCTGTTTCCCCTTGTAGGATTGCTGAAGGAGCAGGAGTAAAGCTGTCACACCACTGGGTTTGGGGGGATTTTTTTTTTTTTTTTTTTTTTTTTTTTTTTTTTTTTTTAATGACTCTCTTAGAGTACCAGTGTTTGCATTATTCAGATAATGTGAGCTCAGCCTTGAAAAGCTGGTGCCACAGGACCTACAAGCCAGATGTGTAAATGCAGCAGGAACAGCAAATGCAGAGTCCTCCTCCTGTTTGTGCTGTGCAGTAATGCTTTCCTTTCTCTTACAGGTCTCAAACAGCTGTTGAAACAAGGATCTGTGCAGAAGGTGTACAATGGATTGCAGGGATATTGATGTGTGGAAAAATTGGACTTAACTGAAAATGAAAAGTCAGATTTGTTTGCAGTCTTTTCTCCTGCCCACTGTAGAATGGAAAAGAGGGAGGGTGGGGCAATTGTTGAGGTCTATATAATTTTTTTCTTTGTAAATGGTGGAAGTGTTCAGACGAGTTGGGGAAAATACTACCCTTTTCAGGACATAACTGGTGCTGCCTATTATGTTCCACGTCCTGGAACAACAAAGACTCCTTAAGCAGGAAAAAAAGGTGGGGAAAGGCGTCTTAAATTCCATGCAGATTGGAATTTCTGGTTTTTAAATATATTTTGATGTGACTTTTCTTGACCATCTCAACATATTTTCATAGCTTCTCCTGCTTTTTATGTCCTTTGTGTCAGTCTCTTCCAAGTTTCTGTTGTTTGGGGTTTTTTTTATTTCCATCCCATCCTCCCCTTTCCCCTCTGAGCCCAGAGTCTGCGTTTCTGGGGCAGGAGTACAGGTGCTGTTGGGAGTGGACTGGCAGGAGAGCCTTTATGGTCCCCACATATGGTGGAAAAGCAGGGGAAAAGAGTCTCGTAAGGCTCCTGTGGACTCTCTTTTAACTACCAGGTAATCCTCTTGTCCCAAAAGTTAATGCTTGGTTTAAAATTTGAAGTCACAACAGCTTAACAAAGACTCTGCAGACTTTCATGGTGGGATTTTGGAAAATAATGGGAATGGCTCCTTGTGGCCTTGGTTCTTCCTCATTGCCCCTAAATGTAACCAACAACTTGTCTGGAAGAGTTCACTTACCTCCTGCACTCTGTCCTCTGTGAGGACGGGTGAAGCTAGCAGCACAGAAATAAAGGTGGTGTGAGTTGGAATGGCAAAAACTGCCTGGTTATGTATTTCAGCAGCCCTTTCCCTGGGACAGCTGCAAGTCACTGGTCTAACGAATCGTCCCTTCAGTGATCTAAGCTGTGAGCTGCTGTAAAGGGTAAAACCACAGCTGCAAATACCAGCAAAAACTCTGCAGCTGCTTTGTTTGAACTGAGGGCCTGGTGACCTGGCAGGGGAGGTACCTGGTGCTCCTCTGGTCTCTGTGAAGACCCAGCTGCTTTAAGCATCCCCATCAGAAACTCATCTCCACGCATTCTTCAGGAGTGGTAGCTAAACAATCCCTTAGAGGTGCCTGTGTCAGTCAGACTTGTGCTTCACAGTGAGAGTGATGTAGGTAGCAAGAAGTCAGTTGTTTGTGTAGGATGTTCTGCTCCTTCCTTCTGGGCTCTTAGGGACTAATAAAGTGGGATCCTTTCAACTCCTGCCTTATACCTCATCCTCTGCCTGGGAAGTGGATGGGATCTGTTTTTTCCTACACAGAAATGTTTGCTGGGGAGCAGCAGCAGGAGATTCAGGGGGGTAGGGGTGTTTGGTTGGTTTTTGTTGTTTGTTTTTTCTTCATTACTTTAGCTGGATAGGTAGAGAGCAGCTCTGGCCCAGCCCTTGTGTGCTGCCCTTGGTCTAGCAGCCAACCCTTAAACTCCAGTGGGAGCTGACACGGTGGAAGCAGCAGCACTGGGGATGCTTCCTGTTGGACCCTTTGTACATTTGCCTTGGCAGATCAAAGCAGGGGCTTCAGGAACAGCTGGGGGGCGGACACAAGACAAACCTGAGATGCCAAACCCTTGGTCTCAATGCTTGTCTACCTCAAAATCTGTAAATGTAAACTGTTAATCCCAGCTGAGGTTGCCACTTCCAAGTGTCTGCCCGTTTGATGACTGCCTCTTTGCAGATGTCAGTAGACAGCTCTGTCCCTGCTTTCCCCTTTGCTTAGATTTTTAAGAAATCCTGGATTTCAAAGAAACACTCCTTCTAGTATCCCTGTGTATGGGGTTGGTTCCTGCTATCTGAGTCCCTCAAAGGTCTGTCTGGTTGCTGCCTCCCTATTCCACCTGCACACAACCGTGCTGCCAGTGCTTGCCTGTAGCAATAAAGCCAAAAAGCCACGACTCCACACCAAAGTCTCAACTTCTCTGCAGGAGAAGGTGGTGTAACCTTTCCTACCTGCACCCCTACCAGCAGGCATTGTATTTATTTCAGACACTAGTTCCTGCTGCTGCTTTTCCTCTCCCTGCCTAATCCTTTTCCTTCCTGTCATTTGGTTAGTTGTTTTTCATTGTTGGTCAGTACTACTGAGAGGCTGGTGCTATGTACAACAGCAACAATAGCTGCAAAGCCCCAGCTCTTACATGCACGAGAAGAAACACACAGAAAAGAAAGCTCTGAATCTTACCAAGCAACCCTGCTTCCTTCCATCTTGCTTTTCCCCCCATTGCTGTGGGGTGTGTGTAGAGCTGGGGTCTGCTGCCTTTCCCCCCTACAGACGAGGCTTTCAGGGTTACCCTGCGGACAGCAGCATACCCTAGTGCTCACTAGGGTCTGGATCAAATATTTGCACTTATTTTGGTCTGTGAAGAAAGTTGTGCTGCTTCTAGGATCATGGCGGGAGGTATTTGTCCTCCAAGGGCCACAGGGTGTCTGGCCAGAGGGATGTGGAAGCTCTTCAGTGTCTGTGACATCCTGTGTCCATATTTCAGTAACATTTAGCTGGTGTGAGTGAGCCAGAGGAGTCCATGCACACTGTATCTCCTATAAATGCTTCTTAGGGGGCTCAGATCTTCACATTGCTTCTTGGTTGGGGACCAAGCAAGGATCCTGATGGTGGGAACCTCTGAGCTGGAAATCCTGTAATGCATAGCCCCTTCTAAGCAATGCTGTTGCTCCTAAATTGGATAAAAGAAAAAAAACAACCCACCTAGTTTCCTAGTTGGCCTTTACCCTAAATTCTTGCAAAAGTCAAGGATTGTGGAGGGTTTAGATATAGGCATGTTGTTCTTCTAGCAAAGCACTTATCCTTGAAATGTATTTCTAGAAGTCCTTGCTGTTTTAGAAGGGGGGGTTTGTTTAAACAAGCACATAGTCCTTGCCTGGCTAAGGGGATCCTGATTTATTTCCAAAGCGCATGGTTTTGATCACCTCCACAAGTCGTGTGTGTTCCTCTAGGGCCTCATCACAGGCTTGTTTTAATATCTCATTGCCTCTGTTAGTGCTACATTATCCCCCCATCCCAGGAGAGCTGAAGGAGCAGGTGGGGTGAGGACTTCCTAGCAGGTTGGGAGTGAAAACAGGGTTCAGATCTGCTTTTCCAGAAAGCAGCGTGCCCTGGCAGCCTTGGCCCACTTCTGTCCCTCTGCAGTCTGGGCTTGCTGCATCTAAAAACCCTACTGCCAATCCCAGAGCAGATGTTGAAGTTTGGGGCTGCACACAGGAGCTTCAGCATTAGCGACGTGGGTCCTGAGAGCAGTCTGGCCCAAGGGGGGGTTGGTTTGTTCCCGGTGGCTTCAGCCATGCAGAGGGCTGTTGCTGTCGTCTTTTCTTGTCACAGCCATGCTTTGGCAGAGCATCCCCTCCTCCCCGTGTCCAGGCGGGGGGTGAAAGTGTTTCCAAACAGTGTTTTCTATTCCATGGAAACTTCTGCAAGTACAGTGCGGGCAGCCTTGGTTGTTTTTTCTCCAAAGAGCTTGTTATTTTAAAGTACTTATCTATATCTAAACTTTTCTGCTTCCAAGAGACAGGCAGTGGAGATAGGAGGGCAGAAGTGACTGGTTCCAGGAGAAAATGGCTCTGAAAACACACAGATCTGCAGCGTTCCTGAATACATCTGTTCAAATGAGGCCTGAAATGAAGGTGAAGCAATGATTCCTTAGAATCTTTAATGAGATTTGTAGATAGCCAAGCAAAGAAATTAACAGTCAGAATCCAATATAACTGTTAGGCAGGCATTCTTTATTAGCAGCATCTCACATCACAGTTTAGTCTCAATAATTGTCAGAAATTCATTTGTTTGAGCCTTTTCATGCCATCTGTGCTGCTGGGCTGATGAGCAGCGTTGCAGGAGCAGCGGTGGAGCATCTCACAAGAGGTGGCTTGCTCAGACTGCAGCTGTCCCCAGGGAGGGGACAGCCCGGTTGGGGCAGGGCAGGAGGTGTGGTGGCACTCGCTGGTGGCATCCTGCTGTCCAGAAGCCTCCCTTCACCCCCACTGCCCTGGAGCTTCACTTGGTGTTGATTGTGGCTGGCATCCAGCTTTCTCCCGCTTCCTCGGGCTGCGTCAGTAGCTGACCTGGGAGGTGAGAGTAAAGGGAAGAGGGCAACGATGGTTCCTGGGTACTCGTACACCCTGGGAGGAGGGGCTCACCAGCACAGCCCTTTCCTCTGCTGGTTAATATTTCCAAGAACCTGCCCGCTCTTGCGTGGGTGCAGGAGGTTGCTAAAAAGCAGATAACCCAACAGCTTCTATTTCTACAACAATGTTGCTCCCCCACCCCAAGAAAAAAAAAAAAAAAAAAAAAAAAAAAAAAAAAAAAAAAAAAAAAAAAAAAAAAAAAAAGCATCCCTTGCTCAGGGAGGGCTGGCTGGAGGCTGTGCACATTGCAAATTCCCTCACCCCAGTGCAGCCCCAGCCTTAAAACTGACATCCTAAAGCTGGTGACACCCAAAATGAAAATGTGACAGCATGACCTCAGGAGGGGAATTCAGAAGAATGGAGCTGTAGTTCAGAAGTGATGATGACACCAGTGCAGGCACCAAATGCGTAAGGGTTGTTTACAGGAATAATCCCTTCCAGACTTAAATCTGGTGGTATCCCTTTTCCTCATAAACCACTTTTCTGTCTTTCTGTCTTTCTCTCGGCTCCTGCCTTCCCCATCCCCACCCAAGCAGGCACAGGAGCCCATCACTGTGTTTTCAGGCAGCTCCTGGGGCTGGGCAGGGCACCATGGCTGCCAGACCAGACACGGAGCCAAGGATGCTGTGCCAGCAGCTGGAGGCTCCCAGAGGACACGGCTGGGGACAGTGACCTTGTGGGGTGAGCTGATGTCCGAAAGGCAGTGGGGGGACCCAGCTGAAGCACCCATGGGCAAAGCCAGTTCCTAGCACGTTGCTCCAGTCAGTTAAGACGATGCCAAGGTTCAAGGCTGAGTGTTTTATCTGAACCCTTATCCAAGTCAGCGATAGCAGAGCTGAGTAATGGAATCTGTGTGGTGCAGGGAGAGCAAAGCCTCACACAGGGAGCGGTGCAGGCGCCTGGAATGGTTTGCTCTGGGGGAGACACTGTGTAGGGGAGTTGGTTAAAGCCTCCAAAGGTCTGCATGTGCGTTTGTTCACACTCTTGAAAAAAAAAAAAACAAAAAAAAAAAAAACGAAAAACAAACCCCAAACAAAACAAAAAGAACAAGGAGCAAATTAAAAACAACCCTATGTTGACAGGATATGCGGTTAAGCATTGGCGCCTGTCCTAAGCTGCAATCAAGGGTGGAAGAACAACCACGTTTGGGAGAGGATCAGTCATGGATGTGGCTACCAGCTGCAGACAGATGGTACATGCTGGAGTGGCGGTGGGGAAGGAGCCCAGCATGGCCCCTTGGCCACCACGTGCTGCACTGGGCCAGGCCTTGGTGGCCCTGTGATGAGGCGGTTTGGGGATGAGAAAGAGAAATTCTGGGGGTGGATGCTATTGCCATAGCCCCTCTGCTCTTGGCCTCTGTGCCTCCATTGGGCACAGTTGCTGGCCGCCCCCCTCGTGGTGACCAGGGCTGGGGGGGTGGCAGCATTGGGTGCACTGCCTGTGGGCATGGTTCAGGATGAGGCTGTTGTGCAGGATCCCGCAGTTTCAGGGGGAGCCCCGCTGCAGGGCACTGCCCCATCCCCTTGTGATCGCCGGCAGAGACTCAAGAGACCAGCAGCAGAGTTGGCTCCTTTCTAGTGCGCTCTCCTGCTGTGACTGACACACAAGGGGGGGGGCCTGGAGGCAGCAAAAAGCCTTTTCCAGAGCTGTTTAAAGTGGACGCTTCCTCATCTGTCCAAAAAGATGATGTGTTTCAGCAGTACAGAGCAAAACAAGCCCTTTTCCAGACCTCCCCAGTTTCTCCAGCCTGTGTCCAACAGCACCTTCCCAACCTCACGCCGTGACTCCTGGGAGCAAGGAGGTACAGCCCCGAGGCCTCGCTGGGAGAATCGCTCCAGGGACACGGGGGATCTGGGGCCCCCAGTGCAACATCTGCCTCTGTGTGCAGGCACTGGAGATGCCCCACACCCCAAAGCCAAAGCAGTGCTGCGAATGCAGCAGTTTCTCCCCACTACAAGTGTGTTTTCCCCTTCGTGAGGAGCAATCATACTGCGTTTGACCTTCAGCGTCAGCCTCACTTCCCCTAATGCCCGCGGCAGGGGACATGCAGCGCTCAGCCCGCGGCAGAGCTCCCACCAAGGGCACTTGTTTAGAAGCTGAGCAACGATGATGTGCCTCAGCGTTGTCATTTTGGATCCTCTGGCCTCTTGGCTGCCCTCTCCCTTTTGCAAAGGAGCCCACTGAAGGGTGGGGAGCATCCCAGCCCCTGCCCTGAGAGCCTGGTGGAGGCGGAGGCTGCAAGGGGGGTGGCTGGGGGCCAGGGTGATGAGATGTGGTCTTTGGAGACCTTTTCCTCCGTCCCCTTTCTGTCCTAAATCTCTTTTTCCCATCTTCCCTCCCCCCCCCACTGCCCACCCTTTCTTTCTTGCTTTGAGCTGCAGGGAAGGATATTTAGAAAGGAATGAGATGGAAATTAACCCAAGAGAGCTCCTTGCTCCTGTGCTGTCCCCTCTTTCCATAGCCCAAGCCAGCTCCTGGCTGATCCCCAGCCCTTCCTGCCCTTGGGGCAGCAGAGACAAGAAGGGTGTCATGTTATAGGCAAAAGAGAAACGCAGCCAAGAATTTATTAATAATATAACTGAAGCCTAAGCAATCTAAAGGCCTGTTTTAGCTCAGATTGAGCTTGCACAAAAGGCAAATAAAGCAACGAATGCTGTTGGACAGCACTAGTAATACAGCTCTGCATTTCTTTAACTGGCCCTTGGGGAGCAGTTTCTGGTCTTGGGGGTCCCCAGCACATCACCCCACACCTGCCCTGCCCCTTGCCCAGCGTCCCCATGGTCCCATGTCCCTCCAGGCAGCATCTTTAGGGGAGAACAGTGAACGTGTTAATCTGCTCAGAAAAACTGTCCCGTTACAGCTGTCTGTACTCAGCCGTAGTGCCTCATACAAAGATGAGGAAATGAAAAATAAATGAAGTGTCACCAGTTGGCCATTGGAAAAATAATTGAGTCAATCCAAAGCTGCGGACAGATTGAAATGAGCTTGGGAGGGGCAAACCCTACCAGCCTCTCTCCAGAGGCTTTGAAAACATGGTGCATGGCCTGGGACCTGATGCAGGGGCTGGCAACCCCCAGGAGCACCAGCAACCAGAGACGCTCCTGTGCCTGCCCCCCAGGTTAGATCTGCAGCCCTACATCTGTGCTGCTGGGGGAAAATGAGAGCAACCAAACATTCTGTGAGAGCTGACAGGTGGTTTTATTTACAGAACATCTCAAAGCAGTGCCACAAAGGTGTGACATCCTCCCTCCGAGTCAATTATCCCCACTGGAACAAGGATAAATGTGGGCTCAATGCCATCCTTTTAACCCTTTCTTGGCCATTTCTCCTGCCACTTTCTCCCTACCCCATCCCCCTTCCCCATGTTTTCCATCTGTGCCAAGTGTATTTCTACGTTAAGTCTCAGTGCACTGTGCCAGCCCGGCGTGGGGGCCATCCCCGGGGCAGGGTGCTGCTGCTGGAGGGGTGACCCCAGCTGGGACTGGGCAGGGAAGCCACCAGAGTCCTTTGGGAGCAAAGCCTGCAGTGCTGGGGAGATGTTATCTCTTGCGGGGTGCAGGCTCGGTCCCTGCTCCACAGGGTGACGATGGGTCCGTCCCCTGCCTCCATGGGGTGACGTGGGACATCTTCCGGATCTGTTAGCAGCTCCCTCCTGTGCACAAGAAGATCCCCACGGCCATGCCCAGCAAGGCAAAGATCCCCAGGATCAGGCCCAGCACCAGCGGGGCATGCGACCGGCTGCTCTGTTTTCCTGCAAGAGGTGAGAGGGACGGAGATGATGACGGTGGTCGCCCTCCCGTGCCACCATGTGCCATGCCCCCCAGCCCCGGCACAGACCTGTCCAGGCACTCTGAGCCCGCAGGATGCTGACGCAGGTGGTGTTGAGAAAATGCTGGAGTTCCTGGGTGGTCTCGGGGTACTTCATCAGCTCCCTCTCGGCAAAGGCAGCCACTATGTCCCTGCCAGGCCAGCGCCGCTGCCAGGTGGCGTTGGGGACGTGGAAGCTGAGGAAAGCCGTCCCGTTGAGGGTGACCTCGTAGAAGCTGTGGGCCGTGCCGTTGGGGAAGAGGCGGCAGCCCAGGTGGCAGCACAGCATCTGGGTGTCTGAGGGAAAGAGGGAAGGGGCCGGGGTCAGCACGGTCCCACTCTCAGCAGGCCATTACCTTCACCAGCATCAAGTCATGCACTGAGTTTGCTGGGCCTCAGCCTTGGTCCACCTGACCCACACACCAGCTCTTATCGCGTGGTTTAGCTGCAGCAACAACTTTTCTAACAGCCAGGTGGCTGTGCTTATTTTCCCTTCCTTATCTGCATACAGCATAACATCAGTTTTACAGAGATGAGTGGTTTTTTGGTGCAGAGTGAGCTGTTCATCGCTCTCATGGTAGGACACAGCACAGGGAGCATGGGGACACTGGGCGAGGGGAGGGTCACACCAGAGACCCTGCAGTGAGAAAGTGCTCCCCAAGGGCCAGGTAAAGAAACACAGAGCTGAGACAAAACTGGTTTGGGGGCAACAAAGAAAAGGATGTTAAAACAAACTCTGGGCAGGAATGTCAGGCATAACACAGGCTTGCAGAGCAATGCAGGCAGGGATGTGAAACCATCGCCATCAGCATCCCGCAAAAGCTGTAGGGTGCAGGCAGGGTGCAGGTGGGATGCAAGTGGGGTGCAGCCAGGGTGCCCACACCTCACCAACCCCCCCAGGCTGCAGCCCCAGCCCTTTTCCCTAGGAGCAGCAGGAGGTTGAGCATTGCCCTGCTCCCAGCGTGGGCTCCACAATTCCCAGCTCTGCAGAAAAGCTCCTTTTGCCCAGAGCAAGGTGTTACAGGTAGCCGTGTCCCCGTCCATTTGCCCAGCAGTCCCTGAAGAGCCATCCCCGTGCCCAAGCAGTGCAGGGGGGGCTCCCCTCCCCCAGTGGGACCTGTCACCCCATGCAGCCATGCATCCCCCTCCCTGTGTCCCCCAGGGGTACCACTCACAGTTGATGGGCCTCTCCATGTTGAAGAGCTTCACCAGCTGGCCAAAGTAGACCAGGTAGGTGGCCACGTCCTGCTGTCGCCTGGCCCAGGCATCCGGGGGCTCCAGAGGCAGCACCTGGGTGACATTAAACCCCTCCAGGAGATGGCTGAGCTGCCCGTCCAGGCTGGCATTCCCCCAGAAGACGGAGATGCCTTTGGAGACGCGGGTCTGTTGCAGCATGGTGAAGACGAGCGGGGCTGTGAGAGACACCAGACATCACCCACCGCCCCGTCCCCTCCCCATATGTCCCCCACACCAGCCCCAAGTCTCTCCAACCCTGCTGCCACCGTGTCCTCTCCTTACCCGCCTGGTCTGCCCCACAGCCCAGGGCGCCACAGAGCAGCAGCCACCAGAGCATGGTGGGGACAGGGATGGGACAGGAATGGTGGCCCCACCGATGGTCTGACGCAGGGAGTTAAGCAGAACCGGGGAGGTGGGGCTGCAGGAGGAGGAGAGTGGGAGTCTGGCCAAGGCTCTCCCATTTCCTTAGCCAAAGCCACCCACACCCCTTCCCTGCCAGACATGCTGGGCCCTGCCGCGCCTGGGGATGATGATGTGGTCTGAGGCTCCAAGCTCCCCCCAGGGCCTGCAGGACCACACAGCACCGCTCCAGCCGGCAGGAGCGAGTGGCCAGCACCTGCCTCAGTTTCCCCATCCATTGGCTGGGCAGAGGCCCCATCCCTGCTCCCCTGGGGCGACGCAGGAGGCCAGCAGGGACACAGCAGTGGGGAACACTGCAGAGAAGGGAGGGATGGAAGAGAGCAGCCTCACAGGCTGGGCTCGCTCTGTATGATTGGTTTTTAATTACACCTCAAATAATCATAGATTAAAATTTTAAAACCATGGAATTTATATTAAAACATCCAGCTCACCCTGCTGACACAGCATACCACAGCCTGGGGCAGCATGTACCGGGACTGCCCTGCCTGCCATGGTATGGTATGGCACAGTATGGCACAGTGTGGTGCAGTATGGCACAGTATGGCATGGTATGGCATGGTATGGTGTGGTGTGGCACGGTATGACACTGTATGGGGCAGTATGGCACGGTACAGCACAGTATGGCACGGTATAGCATGGTATGGTGCAGTGTGGCACAGCATATATGGCATGGCGTGGCACAGTATGGCACGGTATGGGGCAGTATGGGGCAGTATGCCATGGTATGGCACAGTATGGCACATATGGCATGATATGGTATGGCACTGTATGGTGTGGTATGGCACAGTGTGGAGCAGTATGGCACAGCATGATTAGTACGGCACAGTACGGCACAGTATGGCGCAGTATGGTATGATATGGTGCAGTATGGTGTGGTATGGCATGGTGTGGCACAGTATGGCGCAGTATGGCATGGTATGGTGCGCTACGGCACAGCAGGGTGCCGTACGGCGCGGTATGGTGCGCTGTGACGCGGTATGGCACAGCACGGCACAGCACGGCACAGCACGGCACAGCACGGCGTGGCACAGCACGGCACAGCACGGCACAGCACGGCACAGCACGGCACAGCAC
>NW_020799111.1:1145741-1179095 GCF_003259725.1 Athene cunicularia | reverse complement strand
AGTCGGCGCGTCTCACCTGCGGCGCTTCCCCATCCCCCCCCGGGAGCGCCCTCCGTGCGAGGTCACGGGCCCCAGAGGGGCACCCCCACGGTGTGCCCCCCCTGCACCCGGGGATAAGCAGCTATTTCTAATACGCCTCACTCTCGGGCGGTTGCTCATCCGCAGCTCCCACCCGTGCACCGAGTTTCCCCGGCCTCTGCCCCCCACTCGAGAGGACACTTCAGGGTCACCCTGTGGGGCGTGGGGTCCCGCAGGGCCTCCCCACCTCACGTCTCACCTTTCCAGGGATGAACGCTGCCGTCCGCGCCGTCACCCGCATGGGGATATACGTGGGAGCCAAGGTCTTCCTCATCTATGAGGTTCGGTGTACCCCACTCCGCTCCCTGTCATGGGTGGGGGGAAACCGCTCCCCCCCCGTGCTGGGTCACCCCTCACCTCTGCTCCCCATTCTCTGCAGGGCTACGAGGGGCTGGTGGAGGGGGGAGACAACATCAAGCAAGCCAACTGGCTCAGCGTCTCCAACATCATCCAGCTGGTGAGGATCACCAGTGGGGCCAAGGGACCCCCAAATCCCAGTCCCCCAAACCTGTGTGACGAGCTGTGTGTCATGTGTGGTTCCCCCCGCCCCCCCACATTTTTTTACTCTCCAGGGTGGGACAGTTATCGGCAGCGCCCGCTGCAAAGCCTTCACCACCCGTGCGGGCCGGCTGCGGGCTGCCCGTAACCTGGTGGAGCACGGCATCACCAACCTGTGCGTCATTGGTGGGGACGGCAGCCTGACGGGCGCCGACATCTTCCGCTCCGAGTGGGGCGAACTGCTGGAGGAGCTGGTTCAAGATGGTGGGTGAACCCCCCTCCCAAAAAGCCCCTGGGTGGGTTGAGTGATTCAAGGGGTGTTGACCCCCCTGCATCCACCCTGCTAGGACCCCCACAGGGAGGGCTGAGCTCCTCCGCCACTCTGCAGCATCCAGCCTGTTGCTGGGGAGAGAATGGGGGCACCCTAAAATAACCGTGTGTCCCATCCTCCCCCCCCACCCCCCCAAAACAGGGCAGATCAGCAAGGAGTTGGCACAGGAGAACAGCCGCCTCAACATTGTGGGGCTGGTGGGCTCCATCGACAATGATTTCTGTGGCACTGACATGACCATCGGCACTGACTCGGCACTGCACCGCATCATGGAGGTGATCGACGCCATCACCACCACAGCACAGAGGTGAGCGGGCTGCGGGCTGGGGGCTTGACTGCCGCTCCGGGCCTATGCACCCACCTTCCTTCTCCTCCCACCTGTGTCCTTGCAGCCACCAGCGGACCTTCGTGCTGGAGGTGATGGGCCGCCACTGTGGGTAAGCCCCTGCGGGCAAAGAAGCCCATCAGTGGGACGGGAAGCCACATTTCGGGGCCAGTGCTGCCACCACCATGTCCCCCCTTCCCAGGTACCTGGCGCTGGTGTCCGGCCTGGCCTCGGGTGCTGACTGGCTCTTCATCCCTGAATCCCCTCCGGAGGACGGCTGGGAGGACCTCATGTGCGAGAGGCTCGGGGAGGTGAGGGGGGCTTCCTACAGTCCTGTCCCCCTTTTCTCCCTGGAAGGTCCCCACAGGGACCCAGGCTGAGCCCCACAGCCGGTGCCCAGCCCCTGCGAAGCTTCGGGAGCTCCCACCATTGTCCCTGTGAAACGGGGCACTCAGCCGAGTGCAAATCCAGCCCTCGCGTGCCAGGGGCAGCGCTGGCTCGGGGGCTCGGCCATCCAGAACTTGAGCCACCCCTCACCCACCTCTCCGGGCTACGGCCAGTGGGGGCAAAGGATGCTCAGATGCGGCTGCTGGTGAGTTTTGGCTGAGCTACGGCAGCTGTTTTCTTCCCCTCGCACCTAGACGCGCAGCAGAGGGTCGCGCCTCAACATCATCATCATCGCCGAGGGCGCCATCGACCGCAGCGGCAAACCCATCTCTTCCAACTACGTGAAGGACGTAAGCGCCCGCTCCGGCGCCCGCTCCGGCACCCGCAGTGGGCAGCGGGTCCCTGGCGTGACGTCTGCTCTGCTCCGCAGCTGGTGGTGCAACGCTTGGGCTTCGACACGCGGGTCACCGTCCTCGGCCACGTGCAGCGCGGAGGGACCCCTTCAGCCTTTGATCGTGTGCTGGTAGGTCTGGGGGGGGCGGGAGGCAGGACACAGAAAGGGGGGGTCACCCTGCAGAAAGGAGCAGGCAGCTGGGGCACCCCGTTCCTGCCTTCCCTCTGCCTGTTGCAAAGGACTTGTTGGCTGAGAGGAGGCTCACATGGTCCTTGTGGGCTTGGCCCCACTGTGCCAGGCAGAGCAGTGCACCAGTTTACCCTCATGTGCTGCAAATGTCACGGTTTTTAAATAAAACCAGCAGCTCTCTAGCTGTAAATCAGGTGTGCAAGCAGTTGCAAGGTTTCCAAGCCGGTGGGAGAGTTGCTGTGCGAGCCCAGGGGAGCATCCCGCCCGGTTGGCATGGGTGGCCCAGGTGTCACAGGGTGTCCCTTTCCCTCCACAGAGCAGCAAGATGGGGATGGAGGCGGTGATGGCACTGCTGGAGGCCACGCCAGACACCCCCGCCTGCGTGGTGAGCCTCTCGGGGAACCAGTCGGTGCGGCTGCCACTCATGGAGTGCGTCCAGGTGGTGAGTACCAGGGCAGGGATTGGGCACACCAAGCACCCTGGGTGGGGGTCCTGCTCCCCTCCCCACAGGCGTGGGGGTCACAGTGCTGCATCTCTCCCCCTGCCAAGACGAAGGATGTGCAGAAGGCCATGGATGAGAAGAGATTTGAGGAGGCCATCCAGCTCCGTGGGAGGTGAGGAGCAGCGGCCGGGATAGGGGAGGTATCCCTGTGGGGTGGCCAAAAGGAGGTGCTGGGATGGAGGCTTCTCCCTGGGGGAAAACCAGCAGCTCCTGCAGCCAGGGAGGGTCATTCCCACCCTCCCCAGGGTCCAGGCACACCTCAGGGCCACCCTGCCTGTCCTTGCAGGAGCTTTGAGAACAACTGGAACATCTACAAGCTTCTGGCGCACCAGAAGCCAGCACAGGAGAAGGTGAGGAGGGATGAAGAGCGGCAGGGGACACCATCCCTGCCTTGGGGACACGCATCCATGTGCTGTCCCCATCCCTGTCCCCACAGAGCCCCTTCAGCCTGGCCATCCTGAACGTGGGTGCCCCTGCTGCGGGCATGAACGCTGCTGTCAGATCAGCCGTACGGATCAGCATTTGCCAGGGACACACCATCTACGCGGTGAGCGACGGCTTCGAGGGCTTGGCCAAGGGGCAGGTAAGGGGAACAGCGAGCCTGGGTTTCCCAGGGGGATGAGTTTAGGCTTGGAGTGGGGTGGTGGGGTGCTTCCTCACCCCAAAACCGAGTGCTGCTGCTTGCAGATCCGTGAGGTGGGCTGGCACGACGTGGCGGGCTGGCTGGGACGTGGCGGGTCCATGCTGGGCACCAAACGGTAAGCAGAGCCCCGGGGGGGCCTGGGGGACGTAATGGAAGGGACACTACTGTCCCCGGTGACTGCAGGGACATCCTGTCCTCACCCCGTGGTCTCCTCTCCCCTTCCCCACCACAGGACACTGCCCAAGACCTGCATGGAAAAGATTGTGGAGAATGTGCGGAAATTCAACATCCAGGGGCTGCTGGTCATTGGGGGTTTTGAGGTGCGGGGGAACCCTCAGCCCTGTTTCGGTGGGGGCCAGGCCAGGCTGTCGGCCCCCCAGGCCATCCCTTTTGGGGTGTGGATCCAGCCCCCGGGGCCAGCATCTCCCCAGCTCTCGGCTGCTTGCAGGCGTACGAGGGGGTGCTGCAGTTGGTGGAGGCCCGTGGGCAGTACGAGGAGCTCTGCATCATCATGTGCGTCATCCCCGCCACCATCAGCAACAACGTCCCCGGAACCGACTTCAGCCTGGGCTCAGACACAGCTGTCAATGCGGCCATGGAGGTGAGGAATGGGGCAGGGCACTACTCAGGGGGCTGTTCCGCTCCACCACTCAACAGGTGGGAATGAACCCACGTCCCGTCCTGGGAGGCAAAGATGGGTTTTCCTATCATGAGCTGCTTTTCTCCTGGCACAGAGTTGTGACCGCATCAAGCAGTCGGCCTCGGGCACCAAGCGCCGGGTCTTCATCGTGGAGACGATGGGGGGCTACTGCGGGTACCTGTCAACTGTTACCGGCATCGCGGTGGGCGCTGACGCCGCCTATGTCTACGAAGATCCCTTCACCATCCATGACCTGAAGGTGAACAGGGCGGGAACTGCTCTCTGGCAGCATCGTTTGGGTGAAATAAGAAGGAAAACTGGGAAAGGGAGGGCTGTGGGGAAGGGCAGGTTTTGGAGGAACACGGCCAAGGCCTGGGAAGCTGCTGTGTGGATGTTAGTGGCACTTGGGTCCAACCAAGAGGACCAGAGGGACCCAGAATGGCTGCCAGCATCCTGGCATTCATCTTGCAGGCCAATGTGGAGCATTTGACTGACAAAATGAAGACGGATATCCAGAGAGGATTGGTGCTGCGGTGAGTTGGGGGCCCCTGGGGACACTCACTGAAAAACCCAGCCCCGTGGTGGAGAGCAAGGCCAGAGCTGAGCTCTGCCCACAAGTGGAGAGGGGTTCCCGCGTGCAGCGGGGTTTGGCACGGTGGGTGCACAGCGTCCTGCCCGGAGATGCCATGCTAGGCCAGGCGGACAGTTCTACACTGGATGCACCCGCTGCCATCCCCCCTCTGGCCCCAGGGCCCTGCTGGGGTGCTGGGCCTCAGGGAGAACAAAACAGGAAAAAAAAAAAAAAGCATTTAGGGAAGCATGGAGGAACCCCCTGGGGATGCCAGATTAAGGGGCAGCCCCCCCACCTCTTCCTTCTGCTCCCCCAGCAATGAGAAGTGCCACGAGCACTACACCACTGAGTTCCTCTACAACCTCTACTCCTCCGAGGGCAAAGGCATCTTTGACTGCAGGATTAACGTCCTGGGCCACCTCCAGCAGGTATGGGGGACAGGGCCACACAGGCCACTGCTGTCTCCGGGAGCTGGGTGGGCTTGACTTGCCCATTTCTTTGTCCCCAGGGGGGAGCCCCGACCCCCTTTGACCGCAACTATGGGACCAAGCTGGGCGTGAAGGCGGTGCTGTGGATGTCGGAGAAGCTAGAGGAGGTCTACTGCAAGGGTGAGCTGAGGGATGGCGGTCCTGTAGGGGGAGGCTGGTGTCACTGGGTAGCCCCTGCTGCTCCATTCAGACCCTGGAGGGTTGCCATGGTCAGCTGTGTACCCCTCCCAGGGCGCGTGTTTGCCAACTCAGACGACTCTGCCTGCGTGATCGGGCTCAGGAAGAAGGTGGTGGCCTTCAGCCCCGTGACGGAGCTTAAGAAAGTCACTGATTTTGAGTAAGTTCTCATGCCCCAGCGGTTTATCAGATCCTGGGGGGACCTTCCTGGGCTGTCCCTGGGGTCGCTTGAGAGCTGTGTTCCCGCCCCCGCACAGGCACAGGCTGCCCCAAGAGCAGTGGTGGCTGAACCTGCGGCTGATGCTGAAGATGCTCGCCAACTACCAGATCAGCCTGACCGAGTATATCTCGGGGAAGATGGAGCACGTCACCCGCCGCACACTCAGCATCGAGAAGGGCTTCTAGTCCCACCAGCCTGAGTTGTAGCCCCCCCTCTGCATCCTCTCCATCTCCACGTGCTGCTCGGGGAGCACCGGGTCCCCCCTTGTTCTCAGTAGCCCTGTAGCTTTGCCATCAATCCCTTGAAGCTGGCAGAGCCTGGTCCCGGCTCCTAAACCAGCACAATCCTGCCCAAGATCACTGGTCCAGGGTCTGGTCCCTGTGCAGATGCAGACAAGAGGTGTTGCTAGAGCCCAGCTGCACAGCCTGACCCTTAATCATCCCTTACGAGTTTATTCCTATTATTTAATGATGGGGCATCTTGATTCTTTATTTAGCGGCTTGACCGCCTGAGCCAACTGCTGCTTTTAGTTGCCTGCCCTGCGTACAGGAGGGGAGCTGAGGGAGATGTGGTGCCATCCCACAGCAGGTAGGGGCTAGTCCAGGGGGCTTTTGGCTGCCTCTTGAGCCCCGGTAGAGCTCCATCCTCCCCCAGAGTTTGCCCAGTGGAGTGTCTTGAGGGCTCAGCGCAGAGCACCGGTCCTGGCCAGCCCCTCTTCCCCGGCCACCTTGCATGATGCTTGGATGCGACCATCACCGCCCGGCCCCGGGTGCGGTGCCCAACATCTCACCGCTGCTCTGTAACCCCCAAATCTTGTACCATTTGCGGCGCTGCTCTCCTCCTCTAGAGATAAAACCCGCTGGAGCCAAACCTGCCTCACTCCAGAGAGTGGTCATTGTGCACTGAGTCCCTGCGGGGAGGAATGAGGGGGGTGGACCTGGGGTTAGGATGGGGATGAGCAAAGCCAGATGGTTTGCTGGAGCCAGGTTGATGCTGGGCCAGGATGTTCCCTTGCTTCGTGCGTCCTCAAAGCCTGGGAGAGTGGGACTGCGGGCGGCCTCTCCCTGGCTGGGCTGAGGCGGGTGCAAGGTCAGCATCCCTCTGCGGGCAAACTTTGCAATCCTGGCGAAAAATCGCTTCTCCCATGGTTTGGTTCCCACCTTCAAAGAAAGCGCAGAAGTGATTTATCAAGGCGCTGTGTTTGTTAAGGCAGTTTCTCAGGGCAGCTGCCAAGCACACTGGCTCCCGCCTGCAGCGCTCGGGCTTGGCTGAGCTCTGCTGGGCTTGGCTGAGGCCGGACGGCTGCCTGTACCCCCTTTCCCAGGCCATTTTCCTCTTGGGGCTTTCAGCTAACGGCTCCAGCCTCTGGGATGTTGCCTCTGGGATGTTGCATCACAGTCTTTTGGGTCAAATATGCATTTATTTTTTCCTCCCCATGGAGTTGTCCCCAAGTGACAAGTCCCCCTTGATTTCAGCGCTTTTCCCATAGCTGGCCATGTTACTTGTTTTAAGCTCTAGAGGATGATGATAATCATTATATCTTCCTTACCAGAGCCGGACAGATGGAGAAATAGTGTTTTCCTTGCTGATGGAGGCAGCATCACTGCTCTTCCTGGGCAAGTATCTGTTCTGGGGACCCCAGGCAGAGCGGTGGGCTCTCCCACCATCCCATGTACCGCTTTTGAGGAGCCCCATCCAGCTCCCAAGCAAGGCCGCCCCATCAGCCACAGACCCTTGCACCATGGTGGTCGCTGCCTCCCCATCGAGCCTCCGCGAGTCCCGAGAACAGTTTGAACACCAGTTGTGCTGGATCCATGCCCGCGGGCAGACAGCTGCTGGCGTTTTCCATGACTGGGACATGTCTGCCCTCACAGCTCGATATCCCCCGCTGAGGCAGGTCAGGGTGAAGGCAGGTCAGGGTGAGAGCAGGTCACGCCAAAAAGCCCCATGGTTGTGCCGTAGCCCAGGTGGAGCCTCATGCCCAGGCACATCTGGCAGGCCCCGGGCACTTGGCTCCTCTCCAGCACGTGTTTTCTCCTGCCTGGCATGCTCGGCAGCAGGCAGGGCACCACAGCCCTCCTCCAGCAGCCAGGGTCAGGGTGTGAATGGGGAAGGGAGTGTCCCCACGCTCAGACCAGCTGCATGTTTGGATGCAACTTGGGGATAGGGATCACTGCAGTCTTAATACCTCATTTCCACCCAAAATAAAAAGCCTGGAGTGCCAAATTCCTGGCGGGGAGACACGGGCACCGCCCGTGACAGGCAACCACGCCGTGCCCTGCCAGGTCAAGCCAGGAGGGGATGTGGAAACTGCGTACCCAGGCTTGCCAGCACATCAAACCCAGTTTGTCCCCGTCCCCAAAGAGAGGGCAGAGCAAAAAGCCAACAGCATCTTGCAGCAAAAGGCAGGCTGCCAGGCCCTGGGAGTGAAGAGGCATGAGCTGAAGGGGCCAGCCTCCCCCCCCAGGCAGGATGCTGCAGGGTCACCCCGCAAGGAGCAGTGGGGAGCATTAAGGGCAGCTCGGCTGGCAGCGGGAACACCCGCACCAGCCAAGTATGACAAGCGCATCACGTATGCAGCAAGCTCTGCTCGGGGACAGTCGTGCCGTCGGGGATTAACAGCAGAGAGGGGAGGAGCTGCGCCAGAGCAGCCTCAGGCCAACGCGACTGCTCCATTAACCACCTTCACCACAAACAAACCTCCATGAGGAATGATGACGCTTGCTCTGATCACTCTCCTACCAGGAAAGGGGGAGGGGGGGGTCTGGCACACCCAAACAGCAGCTCCCGTGTTCCCTGACATTAACAGGCACAACTTCTACCACTGAGCAGGCTGTCAAGACAGCCTGGGAGAGGACTTGCCCTCAGCACACGGGCAAGAGGCGAACAAGCTGACGGGTAAGTCCCTCGGGCCTTGGCTGTCAAGGAAACTCCAGTGTACTATAAATCACACTGGCCATTTAAACCCAGCTGGGTTTCATGCAGAAGGTCACTGGAGGAGTTAAAGGCATCAGGAAATCTTCACCCAAGCGATGAGGGTCAAACTCTGTCCCCTCCCACCAAGGTCAAGTAAACAGGCTTGTGGCCATGGGGCCATCACCATACCCGAGGAGCATTCAGTGCTTCCCAGCAGCGTGACCCAGCACGCAGGGGCTTGGACACCTCACAAACGGTGAAGTGGGGAGATGGAAATGCCCTGCTGCCCTGCACAGCACCAGGGTCCACAGCCAAGCAGCACCAAGAGCTCGTGCCCTGTGTCTCAGGGGCCGCTGTCCTGCCCAGGCAGGCTGCACACCTCTGCACGAGCAAGCGAGCTTTGCTCACCCTCTCGTCCGCTTTCCGCACTCGGTGCAGACTTGTGGCTGCAAGGAGACTTACAAATAGCACAGTGCCTTTGAAAAGCAGCCCCTGCAGAGGCTCAGTGCAGCAGCAACCAGCACCAGAGGGGGGTGAGCCATTTCCCCGGTCCAGTGAAGCGGGAAGGTGCAGGGGCCCACAGCCCTCCTCCTGCTCCGCAGGACTAACAATGCAAGCCGTGAACCAGACGTAATGGAGCAATGCCCAGAGTCAGTTGTTCTCACTGTTTGCAGAACCCCAGCCACAACTTCCATGTCCTAGAGGGATAATTGGTTTTATTTGGTACATCACAACGTTTTAGTGTGTATGTAATGGCTCTATGAAGTCTTAGTAAATGCAGCTTTTTTCAGTTAAAGAGAAACGCCACCCCTGATGCCTGTGCAAACCAGTGTGGCTTATTTTCTCTTAACTACGGAATGCATGGGTTTTTTTTACCTCTGATGTTGTTTCCTTGAGCTGCTCTAATGCCTGCAGGGACAAGTAGGGGTGAGGGTACAGCTGAGCATTCAGGATCTGGGAGAGTAATTTCTATTCCACCTAGGCTGCACTGAGCTTTTCTTTGGGCTGCCTGACCACCAAGTCAGCTGCTGCATGCGCTAACCAGGATAAGAAAAAGTCAGGAGTTGAAGATAAATTACAAATTTGACATTGACCTTCACAGCCTGCACCACACAGTTCTTGGTAAACATTACAGGCAGTGTGTCCCTGCCAGACTTCACAAAAACACATCTTTGTAGTAGCAACTGCCTTCAGAGTCCGCTACAGGCAGAGGCTGGCTGAGGGTTAGTCTGACAGGGAGCCACCGAGGAGCAGTGCCCTTTCTAGCCATCGCCCGTGCGGCACAGAAGCACCTCTCACTGCAGCCCTGCTCCCTTCTGCTTTGCTGATTTGCCCGCTGCTCCCATTGCAGCGACAGGAGATACAAATGTTAACGGAGCCTGCTATGTAAGCAGGAAAGCTCCCGAGCGCCGGGTCAGCCCCAGCGTGATGCGCACAGCCAGGGGCGATGTCAGAAGCCAGCAGCACCTCATCCCAGCCCCTTCACAGGGAAAGCACAGCGAGAAAACATCGGGGCTTTGGCTGCAGCCAGGCATCGCGGGCAGAACGGCACTGTGGGGCTGGCTGGTGCTTCAGGGAGGTTTGTAACAGGCACCATCACTCCTCCTGCAGCTCCTTCTTCCGAAAGGCCTGAAGCCTCCTCCCCACTGTCTGCTGGACGATCTCCAGACCCTCAGCGTCCAGTTCCTTCATGAGAAGCAGGATGGCATTCAGGACGTTGTTCTGTCGGGAGGAGACAGACATTGCTTTGTACGAGCACGTTAATGCAACGATTTTCAAAGAGCTGCTCTTTCTAGGAACACCACCACCACTGGCAGCAGTTTGCAGCAGACACCTGCAGCTACAGGGACAGAACAACCAAGCCCTGAGGGCAAACATGGGCAGAGGCTGCATGTGATGAGGCCAAGTGGAATGCAGGATGAACCAGTCTGCTCAGTCCCACGCAGGCTGCCCACATGCCTCTGGCTCCTGGCCACCCTCCCAACTGGCTTCCATAAGGAAAGGCCCATTCAAGACCAGCTGCCCTCCCTCTTCAGCATGACCGTGTGTAGGATGGGAGATGACAGAGGAAGACTCTTATCTGAGGAATGAGGAGAGCTGGCAGAATCGCCTAAGCACGAGCTGTAAGGCACCCTTGAAGGTCCCCAGCCCAACCCCCAAATCGATGCAGAACTACTGCCAACACCAAACTATGGCTCTGTCAAACCATGTCTTGAAAAGCTCCAGGGATAGATTCTGGAGCCCCTCTAAATAACTGTCCTTCTAGGGAAAATCTTTTTCCAATGTTCAACCCAAACATCCCCTTGTTTAGTATTTTCTTTTCCCAAAAGCCAGTGCCTGCAGTACTCACGGTGCTGCAAACCAACACACTCAAGTATGTTTAAAACATGAACGAAAGGGAGATTGCAGACTAATATCAAAATGAGGCACAATGTGGTCTAGATCTCACCCTGCCGACTGAAGTGATGGCACTGAGCTCAGCAGACAGCAACTGCCAGCTGAACAGCCAAGATCCATGAGGTTCAGCCAAGGCAACACCATGGAGTGGGGCTGAGAAACCACCTAAGCTTTCAATTCAGCAGCCTCCTGCCCACCAGGCAGGCTACCAGCTGCATTTCAGCCGCTGCCCAAGTACCACGCGTTCTTCACACCACCACAGCGAAGGGCCACACGCGTGCTCGTCTGCGGACAGACCAAGAGGACAAACCCCATCGGGCTTTCCTTACATTGCATGATGAAAAGCAGTCTGGGCTTTAAAGACACTCACTCTCTTCTTTCGGTTGCAGTCTGTCTCTCGAGGTGAAAAGGAGGAAAATTTATCCCTGGGAACAGGCTTCATACCAAGCTCCTCCCGAATTTTGCTAAAGAAGGGAAGGGAGAGCAAGTGTTATTATGACCAGCTGGAACAACCTTACTCTGCCAGGCCAATCCTTTCTACTCATGGGCAACCACGCAAGTATCTAGCTGAAGGACTCAAGGCATATCTGCTCGCATACCACCACTGCCTACAGACCACAACACCCCAAACCAAACTCCCACATGAAGAGCCTCACAGTTATAAAATGGGAACGAGCATGCTGCCACGAGGAGCCTGCGCCCAGCTCCACCTGGGACAACAGATTCCCAGGCTCGACGCTAGCTGGGACTGCAGACCCTGGAACACCACACTTGAACAACATGTGCCACAGCACTGACATGCACTGAAGTGTGTCACAGAAGCAGAGCTAAGCAGGAATGGGCTGGAGAGCTCACACTTCAGAGAGGATCCATCTCTGCCTGCACATGCAGCTGACATGCTTGAGAGGAAGTACCCACCTACAGAAGAGCCTGTTTTGCAGATACAGAACCAGACCCACAAGTGCTATTAAACCAGCACAGCTCCACCGGGGTAACTGGAACAGGAATTTGCACCAGCTGCAGGCCTGGCCTGTGGAGTATCAGGGTTGGCTGGCAGGGTCCTTTCATGCTACACGCAAGTTCAGCCCAGAAATCCTAACAGCTCACAAGCAAGCCCTCACTTTGTCTCCTCCAGACTGAAGTTCAGCAGTTCACTCTCAGTCTCCGTTGTGGATTCAGCAGCACTGGATTCAGTGGCCTCACGACAACCGTTCACCACACTCCTCCTGGCTGGTGGGGCTGTGATCTCCTCACCATCAACCAGGGCCTGGGACAATTCTTCCTCTGTCACAGCTGCAACAGCCAAAACAAACCCCTGCTGCAATGAACTCCAGCAGCCCAGGAAGACAGCATCTGTAACAGTGCAGGTATGGCTGCTGCAGAGCTATACACAGATGTTTACTCCCAAAATCGTTCTTTGTACTAGGCTTTTGCTTTCATCCTCGTTCTGCAGTAAAACCCACCCAGGAGAACACTGGCAGGTGCCTCCAGTCTCTCGAAGTGGAAAAGATAGAAGGGAAGGATGCAAACATGCTTTGCTATTTCTTGTCTCTGGAAAAGGGTCCAAAAGCCACCAAGTTATTGCTACCAGACAGAAAAGCTTCTCATTTTTTTATGACAGCAGATCCAATTACAGAATCTTTGTTTTGCCACAGCAAAGGAGAGAGCTCTGAAAAACCACTAATTAGCGGTACTGTCTCAGCTATAATGAGGCACTCTTGGCTAGTGCTAACTCTGGCACTGCAGAGAAGGGAAGGGAGAAAACAGCTTAGAAGCAACGGATCTTTCAGAAGGGACGCCCAACCTCTGAGACATCCTGACCGAAGGAAGAGTCAAAGGATGCCTTAAAGACAGGAACCAACATGTCACTGGTTTCCAGTTCACCCTGCCCATGGCTTGGGGCTGTTTGTTTACCTGCAAACACCCACCTTGGTTATCAAGCTTCTGCAGGCTGGGTAGGTTACGCAGCACTGTCATTCGGTAGCCGTGGGGGTCTGACCCACAACAGGGATTTTCAGACAGCCACAAGACCCTCAGCCGGGGTAGGTTTTTGAGGTAGAAGAGCTCATTTAGGCTTGCAATGTTGTTCTTCCTCAGATAGAGTTCAGTCAGATTCTGGCACTGACTCAGCGGCTCAAGGTCCGAGATGCCATTCACACTGAAGAGAGACTGTAGGATCAGAGACCAGCGAGCCATCCCTCCCTCCCCGTACTGTTCAGGTGAGAGCACAGACCCTGTAGCACAGCAGCTTTCCAGCCCCCCTTCCTGAAACAACTTCACTGAGGAACCTCACAGCAGGGCAAGGGGCATTTAGGGGCCTGTGGCTTTGCACACAACAAAAAGATAGTTTTATCTTTCTAAACAAAGGAAAGAACTAAAAAAGCAGGCCCTCCTCTGTGCTCAAGATGACAGCCTTTGCTTCCCCCAAACACCCAATCACACTTGCACTCCTTTTTGTAGCAGTTCTCAGACTCACTAAGGGAGAGCCCATGTAAAAAAAATGCAGACAGCATTGGTTATGTGGGATCCCCAGGACAGGTGAAAGATGAGTGTATTGGGGGAGGGTTTATGGAAATGAAAAGCTTTGTGACATCCACAAAGCACTTCAACAAGCATTCTGCAAACTGGTCCCAGAGGCCTAGAAGATCCCAGCTGCACTATGGAATAGGATTTACAGAGCAACAATCCTAAGAGGTTTTAACACCTCCCAAAACCAGGATTATTTTCTTGAGTAGTGAAGTGCTATGTGCAGAGGCGCTCACAGAAGAATAACCATTTACTACATCTCTGCTGCTTGAGAAATCGGGCATGAAGAGCCAGGCAGCTCAGTCACACGATCACAGAAAGGTGGTAAGAAACCACGGGCCAAACCAGAGCCCCACAAGAAAGGCGATTTCCCCTGCCCTCTCCAAAGCTGCCAGTCTGACATTCACCTGAATGTGATCACCTCGATGTTGGGCAAATCCCGGCATATTGATATCTGGGCAGGAATAGAGAGAAACAGCAAGTTGGCATTCCCAGAAAAAAAAAATATGCAATTTAATTCACAAACAAGCAAGATAAAAGCAAGAACAGGAATTCAGGTTTGCTTCGGTCTAACCCAAGTTTAAGACCACTAGAGATTTGCTGCCACAGCCAGTGCAGAGTCAGCAGCTCCTCTGCCTTCTCCGCCCAGGAGTGGAAGCGCAGACACCAGCCCGTGTCACGTTGCTCTTCTGCTCCAGCAACTCTGCACCTCCAGCCCGGCCCCAGCCACCGCGGGCAGCAGAGGATCCCTCTTAGGCCCGACAGCCCTCTCCTAACAGGGTACGTCAGCCAAAGCCCCACACAGACAAGGTAGGACTCAGGGCCCCGCTCTCCAGGGCCCTGTGCAGGCCCTCGGGAGGCGGCGGCCGGCGGCCCCCCCGGTCCCCTGCTCGGGCTCTGCCCACGCTGAGTTCAGGTCTTGCTTGCAGCAGGCTGGGTGGCCTGAAGCAACCTGGGGTGCAGTTTTACCTAATTACTCCACATTTACGTGAATTTTATTATTCGTATCGTTACATCTTACTAGAGAATGTTTCATACGTATAGCTATACCTTTATGGACATATATCTCACTTTACACGGGAGTACGTCTACCCCTTTATCTATGTATGAAGTGTGCATAAATCAAATATACATACATCTTTCCACACCACCTTCTATATTAATATATAAAAATACAGGTAGCACTGCTGACCGCACCAGCACCAGGAGCCCCAAGGCCAGTCCTCCATCCCATTTTGCAATAAAATTGCTGTGGTGTGTCTCCATTTTCCATCTTTAGGGCCTCCAACACGCAGCTTCCACGGAGGAGTGGGGATAGCAGAAATGAAAAAGCCTGGAGAAGCAGTGTGATTAGCTTACAGTCCAAAATAAGGGGTGAATGCAGCATTTCTCAGTGTTTTTCTGCATGTTGCTGCCTTCTTCAGCAACAGAAACAACAGCAAGAGGGGAGCTGATGGTTATTTACTTGTTTACGCTGGTGTTTCGGTGCAGTGGTTCAAAGACATTGGACCTGAACCCCTGGTTGCGGTGGTCGGTGATGGCCTTGCGCCAGGGAGAGGAGATGGGTGGCACTGAGCTCCCTGCCTTCCTTATTGCCACACTTCTGGGTAAGAGAAGGACCAAGAGATGCATTTATTGGGTTCAATGGGCACACACTTTTCAGGAAAAATGCGGGATAAGCAGGTTAGGCAGATCATCATTCTGCATTTTCTTCTCTCTGTCTCTCAGCACTGAGCTGCTGTCACACCCATGGACAGCTAGCCAGGGCCTCAGACGGGGAGGCCCGGGCGCAGGTGTGGCCCTGGTGTTTTCTGAGCTGGATATACAATAACTTGGAGGCAATTGAAGCGATTTTTGGAGTTCTCGACTTTTCTGTGTGCAGCTGTCCATAGGTCAGCTGGTGTGAGGTGGTTGCTGAGACCTGGGATTTGGCCACTTGGGCCGTGTGTCAGTGAAGGCAGCGAATCCTCGGTGTCGTGGGAGGAGCAGCAATGTACACAGCTTTGCCATACTTTTGTTCTCCAAATCCTAGGCTGCTTTCGCTTCCAATGAAATATGGAAACTCCCTAGCATGCTTTCAACTGCCTGGCTGCGCAATCCCACCCCCAGCCATGCTTAGCTGCACTGTCAGCAGCAAAGCCTGACCCTGAAACAGGCTAAGTGGATTAAGGAATCTTCTCTAGGTGCCAGAGAGATATTTTCGTACTCATCTTACTGACAAAAGTACAGTTCAGTCAGTTTAAACATACACATCCTCCTCTCTCTGCTCTGACACCTGTCCTGCAACTGAAACATGCACAAAAGACTGTTTCATTCAGGTTAATTAAATAAAATTGATTTTAATCCCCAGTTTAATATTGTAAGTAGTATCAGTAATAATCTCAGGCAAACCTCCTCCCCAGTCTTTTAAAAAGGAAAGAGCTTAAATAATGCATATAGACTTGTAAAGTGCATTAAATTACCAGCTTGGAGAGAAGAGCAAAAGAACCACGGAGGTCTGGGACCACAGGGCCTCGTCAGGCTGCATAGGATCACCTACAGTCACTGGCACGTCCACTTCCCACTCGCAGCCCTGCAGTGTCGCCTAACAGATCTTGCAAGGCTCTGGTGCAGAGATTGGATCTCCCCACCATGAGCTCCCCAGGCTCTCAGCTTGTCTTATACTCAGCCATGGTGAGGTCCAGCTTGCTTGTTAATCCACATGAGCAAAAGAGTGAAAAGCTCTTTGTACATTTGGGCTCCTATCTAGAGTATTTTCAGTTTGGTCTGCACTATGTGGTAGCCACACATTCTCTTCCCAGCTCTGTATCAGTGTTTTATACAATGAACCTATTACCGCTTGTTTAATTGCTTTGTGGAGGGTTCAGGAAAGCTACTTTTTTCACATAATCCTTATGTGTATTTTCTCATTTCAGAAAAGCTTTTTTTCTGATCAGTAGCTTTTGCTGTGACCTGTGATTCCTCCAGGCAGGGTCTCACGACTTACTTGCAATGCCCACAGAAGCTTCAGAAAGAGGCATTTTGAACTCCCGAGCATCCTGGCTACTGAACCAAACCTTCCCTGGACATGCTGTGGGATTGCTGTTGGTGTGTGAGTCACAGCAAAGGGAGTTTGAAGGAGCTGGGAGCTGCCACTGATGATGACAAGAAGTGCTGCTGCTAGTAATCCTGAGTGTCATCATTGCTGCTAGGATCAGCACATGACCCTGGTGCCAGTAGCCATCACACCTCCACACTGCTCTACATGCTTGACACCACCATCACCCGTGGGGTGCCTGCTGTCATGGGTGTCAGTGGTTCCTTTCTCCATTGGCCACAGGGTACTTGCTGCCATCCCTGTGCAGATGGCAGCACCCAGACACACACCCTCCTCCGGAGTGCAGGCAGCAGGCTGCCTCACTGCTGCACCTGGTGGTCAACCAGCACCACCTCTCTTGATGCTACCCCACTTGCAATGGTGGTACCTGCAGGTCCCTACTGAGCACCATCCTGGTTAGGAAGAGCTGTTAAATGGGGTGGAAGGAGCAGGATGGCTTTGGGGGAGGCATTTGGAGAACCTGTTTTATCCTCCTGGTATCATCAGACAGGTGGTCAGCACTCCTGGAGATGGGCTCTGCTCCCTCTCCTCCTGCGTGGTGTGTGGCAGGGAAGGGCAGCTTTCTTGGGAAAGCCCCACTTGGTTGAGAAAGTCTCAGCAGTTGTTTCTGGGCGGCAAGTTGTTCCTGTAACTGCTCCAACGTAACTTAGTGTCATGGCAAGCTTGGTCATGTTGTGGTTCAGAGGACGGTCTCCTCATGGCAGCTCTCCAGCAGCTATTCCACCCACAGACCATTCCCTCCATGCAACTGTCAGTGCTCCGGGGTCAGCAACACCAGATGGGATCACTGTTTAGATGTTGGCAGGAAATGCTGTGGTTTGGTAAGAGCTAATGAAAAAATCTTGTCATCATGGAGGCAGGCGTGTCACCGTAGACCTATGCAGGCTCCGTCACAGGCTCAGTTTTCTCTCTGGGAAGCATCCAGTTCAGCCCCTCTGGAGAGACAGCCAAAGAACACCAGGGTCTACAAGACACTGCCAGATCTAGTGAAGGAGATGAGCACTCCAGGGGTGCTCTTTGCGCCAAGTTGACAGAAGAGCTTCTCCAAAAATTCTGGGAAAAAGCTTTGGAGAGGGCTTCCAGGAAAGCTCCTGCTACCTACAATTTCTACCTGCAGCAATTTTCCTGTACGATCACACTGACACTGGCACTGTTTCACTGGAGAGCTGTATGGACACCACAGCAAGTGTTCCCAAAGCCACCCTGGGACATCATGTAGCTCTGGTGATCTGACCAAGGCGAGAGATTTCACGACAGCCTAGACCCGTCAAAACCAACAAATATGAATTCTCAAGAATGCCATCCACAGCAAAAGGAAATCAAACTGGGCCACTTCAATAAACAAAAGCTTAAAATTACATCATGTCAAGCTAAAACATACAAAGCATTAAATCGAGAACATGCAAGTTATTTATATTGCAAACTGTTATATTATTAAAAGCTAATTTCATCAGACCAGCTTGCTGTCCTGATAGCCAATTACATAGAACAAGTATTTAATTTACTGTGAAGCCTACAAAATTATGAGTGAGGAGGCAAATGCCACCAGATACGTGGAAGGCTTCTTTCTTCAGATGCTTCTTCATTCCTGTGCAGGAGCTCTGTTGGTATTTCTTTCCTTTGTTTTACACACCGTCCTTACACCAAGACAGAAGTGGCACCACAGCATTGCTGTGCTGTTGCAGTCCAGGTTTTAGCGCTTTGCCATGTTGACAGATCTAGTCACTGGTTACAGCTGAAATGCCAAAATAAGGAGCAATTTCCACTGCTCACAGTGTGATATGGGAAGTTTAGGGGATGTAGCAAGATCAAACTTTAGGCCCGTGCAAGGCTGGGGGCTGTGAGCGTAGACATGCCGGGTGCTGATTGTGTTGCCAAGCTACTATCTTCCGGTTGCCAAGCTACTATCTTCTGGTTGAATAGAAGTCTCCCCTTCCTCCCTTAAACATGTATGTGTCAGCAACAAATTACCCCAAATTCCAGCACAAACTGGCTTGGCGGCTGGGCCAGGGGCCAGGGAGCAAGAGAGACTTGCAAGGCGGCAGGGTGAAAAGTTCAATGGCGAGGAAGAGGAGATACTTCATCTCTGCAACCCTTGCCCAGGACCATAGGAGCTCATCGCGCAGATGCAGAGGGGAGGAGACCTAATTACAATAAGAAGCGAGGAGAGGCAGGGATAGATTATGTATATGTATAGGTGTTTTGTAAATATGCAATACCTTGTAATATATAAGCCAGGCAAGAGCTACAGAGGGTGCGCATGCTTGTGGTGGAGCGATCCCCCATGCGCCCAGAGCTGAATAAACATACCTACTTTAAAACTTCACAGTTGTAGAGTTGGGTTTTTTTCCGCAAGACATCTTGGCACCTCAGGTGGGACTATCTCGGCTGCCGGACTGCTGAAGGGTGGACGTCCTAAGTGCGTACCCTGAGCTTTCTCAGAGGAACTCCGCTCCCAGCTGTCCACTGCGGGAGCAGACAAGGACCATCGGAATCGCGGACAAAGTTATGTTTAAATGGTAACAGGCTGCTGGTAAGCCGCGCAGAGACGTCTGGCGCACAGCATAGTCCCAAGGGAAACCGCGAAAGGAATATCGAGACTCGGGGTTTATGGAGTGTCATTGGCCACCTCGACCGACTGAATAAGTGGGTATTGGGGTTCACGGGAGTGTCTGACCACCTCGGGATTGGTACTTGTTGCAACTTGTTGAAACTTGTGAGATTCTGTCTGGTTTTGAACTTACAGCAAATTGTTAATGGTTTATGATATATGCTACACGGAGGACCTAGTTGTTGTTTCATATTGTGCATATTTTGTGGTGTGAGTGGAAAGCGTGACGGGCCCTTTAAGTGTGATAGAGCGCTTGTGTGTCTGTGTGCCTGCACGCCTGCAGGGCGTGAGTGAGAGGCAGCCGCTGCCGTGTGAGTGAGAGCCGCTGCTGCTGTGTGTCTGCATGCCTGCAGGGCGTGAGTGAGTGGCAGCCGCCGCAAAACAAATGAGAAGTTTCTATCTGTTTAAATAATGCACTGTCTTTGTATGTTTTGTGAAAACATTGCATGAACCGGAGACGGGAAAGCGGATCCCTTCTCCGTTAGTTTGGGTTGGAATCTAGTGATTATTTGTGTAGAAGGAATGAATGGTCGGCACGGGGAAATTATTTATACCTGCTAGAAGGATTGTACACAGCTCCTTCTGGGCAGCTGGTAGCATTAGAGTGGGAACAACCAGCCGATTATACCCCCCGGGTCCGTGGGAGAACCCCCTGCTTTCTTTGTGTTCCTACCCCCGGTAAGGGAATTCTCACCCAGCATAGGTAATTAGCAGAGTGCGTAGATTGTCGATGTAAGTGGTACTGTGCGGTGTCGTCAGATCTCTCAGTCGAAAGACGGGAGTCGACAAATATTAAATTTGTGTGTGGACGAAGTCATAAGATACCGGAACTTTGGGAAGTAAAGGAGGAAGAGTGGGAAAAGGTTAAAAGACAGTGTAGGAATTGCTATAAGTGGAGAGAAAGCATTTTGGGAAGAAGGAATAATAATGGGGAATAAGCAGGCAAGAATTTTAAAGAAAAGCCCATTGGATTGCATACTCACTCACTGGAAAGACATAGCGGGGAGGGGAAGCACGGAAAGCAAGAAAATCCTGATTAAATATTGTAACCAGTGGTGGCCACTTTACAAACTGGAAGAGGAGGCTAAATGGCCACCGAATGGGACCTTAGACTACCACACGCTGTTGCAATTAATGTTATTTTTACGGAGAGAAGGGAAGTGGGATGAGGTGCCCTACGCAGACATGTTCTTTACCCTCCGGAATCACTCGGAGTGGCAGAGGGATTGTGGATTAATTCCACCACAAGACCCTTTAGTGCTTGCCCTGGAAAAGGATTATAAGGGAGAGATGAAAGGGAAATTAAAGAGGTGCTGCTCATCATGCAGCATTGGACAGAGGTGTACAAGAATGGATAAAACTAGAAGGGCGAAAGAGCAGAGCTCGGAGGACTTATTTAAACCCCCTCCTCAGTCCCAGGAACAAGATGAGGACTCAGAGGAACAGTCCATTTCTCCGGATAGCCCAATCTCCTCCCGGACGCGGGAAAAAGCTCCCAAAGCCCTCCAAGCACCCCTCAGAGAGGCGGTGGGACCCCAGGGCACTATGCTGATAAAGGTGCCATTTTCTACCTTTGATTTAGAGACGTGGGAAAAGAAAGCTAAAAATTACCGAAATGACCCTGAGAGCGTGACCAGGCATTTTCGGCTTATTATAAGGCAACACAACCCTGACTGGGAGGACATGCAGCTATTACTGGATCATTTAACTGAGACTGAAAAACAGCTAGTTTTAAAGACGGCACAAAATCTGGCAGAGGATCACTATAGGGCTACTGGGGGAGACTATAAGGAGTTCCTTCCCCTACATGATGACCCGAAATGGGATCCCAATCGGTCTGCACATGTGGAAAGATTACGAGCATACCACGAGTGGGTTGCAAAGGGAATGGAGAGGGCTATCCCTAAAACAATATATTGGTCAGCACTCTATGAAGTCAAACAAGGTCCATCTGAGTCCCCATCAGAGTTCCTGGATCGGCTGAGGGATACAATGCGCCGCAACACTCCCTTAGACCCGAGCTCAGAGGCAGGGATACAACATTTGGTTTCTCTGTTCCTAGAGCAAGCCACAGGGGATATTAGGAGAAAACTTCAGAAGATACCTCCTCCTGGGGGAAGGAACTTAGAGACATTATTAGAGGAGGCATGGAGAGTATTCTGGAATAGGGAGGAGGACTACAAGAAAGGGCATAAGAAAATTCTTGCAGTGATCAAGGAAGGGGAGCAGAAAAGATCGGAACTGCCCCCACTTAAAAGAAATCAATGTGCCATATGTAGGGAATTTGGACATTGGAAAAGCGAATGTCCAGGGAGATGGAAAAATAAAGGGAAAGGAGGAAGCCACCGAAAGCAGCAGATGCTAGCCAATTTAAACAAACAATGATGGGGACCTGGGGAATCTACCCTAGCGGATCCGCTGGTTACAATAAAGTTAGGGAAAGAACAAAAGGAAGTGGAGTTTTTAGTAGACACCAGAGCAACATATTCGGTTCTAAATATGGATCTGATACCCTTAGAGAAAGATTATGTTATGGTAATGGGAGCTACTGGTCAAAGTGAAAGGGCATATTTTTGTAAACCCTTGAAGTATAAATTGGGAAAACAGGCATACACAAATTTCTGTATATGCCTAACTCCCCAAAAGCGCTCTTGGGAAGAGACTTACTAGAACAATTAGGAGCAACTATTACCTTTAACAATGGAGAGATTATTCTGGAGGTAAACAACCAAGAATTTATACAGATCATGAGCTTATCCTTAACCAGTATCTCCACAGGAGGGGAGATTAGTGAGGAGATCATCAACCAAGTATATCCTGGAGTATGGGCCACTGACATAACCAGAAGAGCAAGGAATGCCCCACCCGTAGAGGTAAACCTTAAGGAAGGACAACAGCTGGTAAGAATTAAACAATACCCTTTAAAAAAGGAGGATGGGGAAGGGATCCAGCCAGTCATAGAAAAGTTTTTGCAAATAGGATTATTAAAGGAGTGTGAGTCTAACTTTAATACTCCCATATTACCTGTCCGGAAACCCGACGGGTCATATAGGATAGTTCAGGATCTGAGAGCAATAAATAAAATAACAGAAGATCTCCACCCAGTGGTGGCAAACCCTTACACCTTGTTGACAAAATTAACTCCTGAGGTAATCTGGTTTACTGTTTTAGACATCAAGGATGCTTTCTTTTGCCTCTCTCTCCTCGAAGCCAGTCAGAAAATATTTGCATTTGAATGGGAAAATCTTAAGAGTGTGAGACGGGGTGTCTAAACAATCTTAGATTGATGGTGCAAGGCTTGCGCAAAAACAAGGGGAGGCATATGGGACTGTTCAAAAAAGACATACCAAGTGCTGATAACGTTGCTAGGCGACTATCTCCTAGCCCAAAGAGAAGTCTCCCCGAGTCCTTGAAGTTGTGGGTACCAGCAACAGACTACCCAGACACCAGCATAAACTGGCCTGGCAATCTGGACAAAAGCCAGAGAACAACTGAGGCTGCGCAGAGCGACAGGGTGAAAAGTTAATCAGCGAGGAAGAAGAAGTACTTCATCTTTACGACCCCTCCCCAGGAAGTTGCGACCCCAGCCTGGAGCTTGAAGAGCTCATCACACAGGCGCAAGAGGAGGAGACCTGATTACCATGAGAAGCGAGGGGAGGCGGGGGTAGACTATCTATATGTATAGGCGTTCTATGAATATGCACTATTTTGTAACATATAAGCCGGACAGGAGCTGCAAACGGTGCACATGCTTCTGGTGGAGCGATCCCCCATGTGCCCAGCACTGAATAAACATACCTACTTTATAACTCCAAAGTTATAGAGTAATTTCTCTGCAAAACATCTTGGCACCCTAGATGGGACCTACCTTTGCTTGGCTGCCTGGACACTGCTGGAGGGTGGACGTCCTAGGTGCACCCCGAGCTCTTCTCGGAGGAACTCCGCTCCCAGCTGTCCACTGCGGGAGCAGACAATGACCATCTGGTTCGCGGACAGAGGTATGTTTACAAGGGTAACAGGCTGCTGGTAAGATGCACAGAGACATCTGGCGCACGGCTCAGTCCCGAGGGGGGGTATACCCATTTGGTTTTGGCTTTGGGAATCCGCGGGAAAGTAAGATCTTTTGGGGCAAACTACCGATGACTGGTATATAAGAGGCAGTTTGCATTTTGGGCAGGGTACTGGTAATTACCGTCACCTGCAGGATCTTGCTTCAGGTCATTGTATAGTGCACTAATTGTGGATATACTGGCTTTGAACTGACTAAATTGTTAACGGTTTATGATACATGTTACAAACGGATTTGGTGATTGTTTAAACTCGGTATATTTTGGGGTATGAGTGGAAAGTGTGGTGGGCCCTGTAAGTGTCTGTGTGCCTGTGTGGTGTGAGTGAGACCAACCGCTGCTGTGTGTCTGTGTGCCTGCAGGGGCAGGGTGAGTGAGACGCTGCCGCTGCTGTGTGAGTGAGAGGCAGCTGCTGCAAGATAAATGAGAAGTTTATGTCTGTTTAAATAATACACTGTCCTTGTATGTCTTGTGAAAACATTGTATGAGCCGGAGATGGGAAAGTGAATCCCTTCTCTGTCAGTTTGGGTTAGATTTGGTCGGATTATTTGTGTAGAAGGAACGAATGGTCAGCACGGGGAAATGATTTATACCTGCTAGAAGGATTGTACACAGCTCCTTCTGGGTAACTGGTAGTACCAGATTGGGTTCGTGGGAGAATCCCCTGCTTTCTCTGTGCTCCTATGCTCCTACCTTTATTAATTTTCATCAAGCTTGGGTATTAGCAGAGTGCATAGATTGTCGATGTAAGTGGTATTATGCATCTGATAAGAGGAGGTCAAGGTGTGCAGAGTGCTGGGAAGAAGCAGTGTCATTAGACCTCTCGGTCGAAAGACGGGAGTCGATAATTATTGTGTGGACGAAGTCATAAGATACCAGAACTTTGGGAAGTGAAGGAGGAAGAGTGGGAAAAGGTTAAAAGACAGTGTAGAAAGTGCTATAAGTGGAGAGAAAGGATTTTGGGAAGAAGGAATAATAATGGGAAATAAGCAGGGGAAAATTGTAAAGAAAAGCCCATTGGATTGCATACTCACGCACTGGAAAGACATAGCAGGGAGAGGAAGCACAGTGATCAAGAAAATCCTGATTAAATATTGTAACCAGTGGTGGCCACTTTACAAACTAGAAGAAAAAGCTAAATGGCCACTAAATGGGACCTTAGACTATAACACGCTTTTATAATTAATGTTATTTTTATAGAGGGAAGGGAAGTGGGATGAGGTGTTTTACGCAGACATGTTCTTTACCCTCCGAAATCACCCGGGGTGGCAGAGGGACTGTGGACTAGTTCCACCATAAGATCCTTTAGTGCTTTTCCTGGAAAAGGTTATAAGGGAGCTACTAGCCAAAGTGAAAAGGCTTATTTTTACAAACCTTTGAAATATAAACTGGGAAAGCAGTTAGGCATACACAAATTTCTGTATTTGCCTTACTCCACAAAAGCGCTCCTAGGAAGACACTTACTAGAACAATTAGGAGCAACTATTACCTTTAACAATGGAGAGATTACTCTGGAGGTAAATAACCAAGAACTTATACAAATCATGAGCTTGTCCCTAACTAGTATCCCCACAAGAGGAGAAATCAGTGAGGAAATTATCAATCCAGTGTATCCCGGAGTGTGGGCCACTGACACGCCTGGAAGGGCAAAGAATACCTCACCCGTAGAGGTAAAACGTAAGGAAGGACAACAACTGGTAAGAATTAACCAATACCCTTTAAAAGGAAGATCGGGAAGGGATCCAGCCAGTTATAAAAAAAATTTTTACAAATAGGATTAATAAATAGATCTCCACCCAGTGGTGGCAAACCCATACACTTTGTAAACACAATTAACTCCTGAGCTAATCTGGTTTACTGTTTTAGACCTCAAGGATGCTTTCTTTTGCCTCTCTCTCCTTGAAGCCAGTCAGAAAATATTTACATTTGAATGAGAAAATCCTAGGAGTGGGCGGAAGACCCAGTTAACCTGGACGGTGCTGCCACAAGGATTGAAGAACAGCCGCACTATATTCAGTAACCAGCTAGCAAAAGACCTCGAATTGTGGGAAGCCCCAACCCCACCTGAAGAGGGAAGGCTGTTGCAATATGTAGACGACATCCTGATTGCCACCAAGACGAAAGAAACCTGTATGGCTTGGACGGTAAGACTTTTAATTTTTTGGGGACTTCAGGGCTACCGGGTGTCTAAAAAGAAGGCCCAAGTGGTGCAGAGTGAAGTGATCTATCTGGGCTACGAAATCAGTGCTGGAAAGAGAACCTTAGGACAAGCTCAGAAAGAAGCAATTTATCAGACTTCGAGGTCACAGACAGTGAAAGAACTGCGAACGTTCCTGGGAATGACTGGGTGGTGCAAACTATGGATTTATAATTATAGATTGCTTGTTAATCCTTTATATGCACTAACCACCACTCAACAGAAAAATCTCCAATGGAATAAGGAGGCTATACGAACCTTTGACCTGTTAAAAAAGGCTCTGATGTCAGCTCCAGCTTTGGGACTCCTAGATGTAAGTAAACCATTCTTTCTCTTTTCACATGAGAAACGGGGAATTGCATTGGGAATACTGGCACAAGACTTAGGCCCGTATTGTCGGGCAGTCGCCTATTTCTCCAAGCAACTAGATACAACTGATAAAGGTTGGCCTGGATGCCTACGACCAGTTACAGCAGTGATCCTAAATATACAGGAGGCACGAAAATTCACTTTAGGCCAGAAAATGACTGTATTTGTATCTCATACAGTGTCTGCAGTATTGGAAATTAAAGGGGGACATTGGCTTTCGCCCCAAAGGTTCTTAAAATATCAGGCGGAATTAGTAGAACAAGATGATGTGGAGATTGTAGTAACTAACATTATTAACCCAGCTTCTTTCCTGAGTGGAAACACAGGAGAACCAGTGCAACATGATTGCCTGGAGACCATTGGGGCAACATACTCAAGCCGCACAGATCTGAAGGATGCCCCTCTGGAAGATGCTGAGAACTGGTTTACGGATGGAAGCAGCTATGTTTCGAGTGGCAAGAGGTATGCTGGGTATGCTGTTACTACCACCCAAGAAATACTGGAATCAGGACCACTGCCTGCGAATACCTCTGCACAAAAGGCAGAGATAATCGCACTGACTCGTGCTTTAGGACTAGCCCAAGGCAAGACAGTGAATATTTACACAAAGTATGCCTTTGGGGTAGTCCATGCTCATGGAGCAATCTGGAGGGAAAGAGAACTGTTGAACTCACGAGGGAAACACATCAAACATGGGAAGGAAATTCTGGAACTGCTAGAAGCTGTACAACTTCCAAGAAAGGTGGCAATCGTGCATGTTAAGGCCCACCAAAAGGTGAACTCGGATTTGGAAAAAGGAAATGTACTGGCAGACAGAGAGGCAAAACAAGCAGCCGAAAGAGAGGTAAAAATAGAGGGAGTTTTAGTTCCTGATGGGCAAATCATCCCAGAAGGTAAACTAAAGAGGATCAAAAGTTAATTACAGACCTGGAAGGATCATATAATGAAGAAGGTTGGGCCATCACTCCCCAAGGGAAGGTAGTAATTCCCTCTTGTTTAGCTAGACACCTGGTACAAGAGGAACACAAGAAAGGGCACTGGGGAGCGGAGGCCCTATACCGATATTTGGTTAAGAATATTAGAGCTAGAAATTTATATACTATAGTAAGACAGGTGACTCAACAGTGTAACCTTTGCCTCCAGACTAATCCTAAGAATACCCCCATTCTAGAAGAAGGCCAGATTAGAAAAGGAAATGGACCGGGACAACAATGGCAAATTGATTTTTCAGAATTTCCAAGAAAAGGGGGTATTGATATTTACTGGTATTAACGGATACCTTTTCAGGTTGGCCAGAAGCATTCCCCACTAGGTCTGCCAAAGCCCGGGAAGTGACAAAAATATGAGTACAAGAAATAATTCCATGCTTTGGGGTCCCAGCCACTATATCCTCAGACAAAGGACCACACTTTATCTCGAAAGTAGTTCAGCAAATCAGTCGCCATCTAGGTATAGATTGGCAACTTCACACTCCTTATCGTCCCCAATCTAGTGGCCAAGTAGAGAAAATGAATAATTTGATTAAGCAGCAAATAGTGAAACTTAGTCAGGAGTCAAATCTGGCCTGGCCCCAGGCTCTCCCTCTGGCACTTTTGCGCATACGAGCAAAACCAAGGGCCAAGGAGGGGTTAAGCCCTTATGAAATGCTATATGGCAGACCTTACATGGTGCAAAAGGGAATGTCAGTGCAAATTGGGGAGGAAACTATGACTTCATACATGATAGCATTAGGCAAACAACTTAACAAAATTGGGAAACATGTATTTGGAACTCACAGTAGAGGGTTAGACGGACCGGTACACGATATACAGCCTGGAGACTATGTGTATGTTAAGTCTCTTGAAGAAAAAAACGTTGGAACCACAATGGGAGGGGCCATTCCAGGTGCTGCTTACGACATTTACTGCAATGAAAATTAAAGAACACACGTCATGGATACATCATACTAGGGTCAAGAAGGCTCCTAAACAGTGCTGGGAGGTGACAGAAACTGGACCATTAAAACTCAGACTTAAACAAAAACTTTTATAAACAACAAAAGCCATTGGATTTAGACCTCGAAATGATCAACCGTAAGTTTGAACTGTTAATATGTTTTAATATTATCCTTCTTGCCTGTGCCCAGGAGCCCAAAGATTGGACTTGGAATCACGCCCAGAAAAATCATGTCATGATGATGAAGGATGTGGACTCCACCGACAAAAACTGGAATCCTTAACACAATCCTTCACCCAGTAGTAACTCTACTGATGCCTGTAGTGGCTTTGTTGACCGTTACTGTAGCTATACATATGGAATTGGAGACTTACAAAAAGTTTACAAGTTATGTATGAGGCTTTATATCATAATCCGAGTTTGAAAAGACTAAAGTAGACTTTACTAACACGCGAATTTATAGAAGTGAGTTGTAGGATAGTTTGAGTAGTAAAAGAATTTATTAAGTAAAAAGAAAAGGAGGGAGATTGATATGGGAAGTTTAGGGGTTGTAGCAAGATCAAACTTTAGGCCTGTGCAAGGCTGGGGGCTGTGAGCGTAGACATGCCGGGTGCTGATTGTGTTGCCAAGCTACTATCTTCTGGTTGAATAGAAGTCTCCCCTTCCTCCCTTAAACATGTATGTGTCAGCAACAAATTACCCCAAATTCCAGCACAAACTGGCTCGGCGGCTCGGCCAGGGGCCAGGGAGCAAGAGAGACTGCACGAGGCGGCAGGGTGAAAAGTTCAACAGCGAGGAAGAGGAGATACTTCATCTCTGCAACCCTTGCCCAGGACCATAAGAGCTCATCGCGCAGACGCAGAGGGGAGGAGACCTAATTACAATAAGAAGCGAGGAGAGGCAGGGATAGATTATGTATATGTATAGGTGTTTTGTAAATATGCAATACCTTGTAATATATAAGCCAGGCAAGAGCTACAGAGGGTGTGCATGCTTGTGGTGGAGCGATCCCCCATGCGCCCAGCGCTGAATAAACATACCTACTTTACAACTTCACAGTTGTAGAGTTGTTTTTTTTTTTTTTCCGCAAATCAAGTGCTCTGCAGAGACCATTATCAGTTCCTTTTGTCAATAATACACATTGTATGAATACATTTACATGGGAATTGGGATCCTGCTGATTTATGTATATTCAAAGTAAAATATTAGGCTTCTTTCTGCAGCTCATGGGATGCTGTGAGATTCACAGGAAGGAGCCTGAAGGGATCAGGGTGCTAGGTCCCTCCCTTATAAAGAGTCAAAAAAACATGCAAAAAGGTCTGGAAATTAGACTCAAGGTAGATCAGAAAGCCTGGCTTCCCCCTTTCTGAAGAAAAAAAAAACTGCAGAATTAGTAAGCAGAGCAAAGGGAGCCAAAACACAGCAGGAGATGTAGGGAACCAACTGCAGTCAATTTACTGCAAGGGGGTTGCATAAAATAACAGGTGTTGGGGAAGAGAGAAAAGGGAAAAAAGCAGACAAATCCTTCAGAAGGGTTTATTAATCACTGCAGACATAGGTGGATTACAGCACTGGCACTATGGCCACACATAATACACTAGATTTTGAAATCACACCCAAGTGGCAAATCTAGTATTTTTTTAAATTACGTTTTGAAAAGGATCTGGCACAAGGAGAACAAAGAGGTACAAGGAGGTAAAGGAAACTTAACCAGCACTCTTTTCTACACCCAGATCTGCCAAGGACAACGCTGCTTTACAGAGGAAACGTCCCTTGCAGTTCAATTGTTTTATCTCTCAATCCTGCCCCTTCCCCAGATCTCCCATTAGGAGCTCAGTGTCATGGAAGAACAAAGATTAAGTGAAGATTAAGAACATTTAAATGAAGATTAAGAACATTTAAGTGAAGATTAAAGATTAGGAACAAAGAGTAAGTGAAAAGTCCTGAGTAGAAAACACCCATTCATGGCAAGGAGCCCCATCTCACAAAGCAGCATTTTCACTCTGTCCAACAGCAGGAGTTACATATAATCCCCAAAATTGATCCCGAGTAGAGCAGAGTGGCTCATGTCTACACGGCTCAGGTCTCTGGAGCAGACTGGGCTGCTCTTGCTGCTTCAAAAATCATCTCTTGGTGATAACGTTTCAGCGGTTCCCAAGCTGGGCAAAGTAGTAAAGTCCATCCATAGGTCCTGCTGCTGCTGCAGTAAGGTGGATTTGCTGTTTGGACTGCCACCATTCACATTAGCCATGTCTTTGCTAATCGAGATCGACCTTTTGGTGTTAATATTTTCAGACTTATTTTCAACGGGTAATAGACAAAGGACAAAATGAAAAAACAAAGGTGAAAGTTCCTTAAATTCCTGATTTCAAATGCATTTGAACATTGTTAAATAAATCCACCAACATAGTTTCTTCCAGGATTGGTGGAGTGAAAGTCACATGATATATTTGATATGTTTTTATCAGTATTTTTCTGTTCCTGATCAGCTGTCGTGTCAAATTAGCAAATTACATGCTAATGGAATTTGTACAGACTGGGCACAGTACAAACGCAGTAGCTCTTGTAAAACATGTTGAAAAAATGAAAGGTTTTTATCCTGTGCCATTTAAAGCTGCTGAGCAATAACGATGAACCATCTAAGATCAGCTTCGAATGACTAACAGATATCATATGTAATTTCAGTAAAGGAAAAATCCACTCCTATGAGTAATACAAGATGACGAAACATGATTATTTTGACAAATAGATCTTTATGATGTAAAAGGCAAATAGTGATGTTCACTTGGGGGTTGCTAATTCTTTGGCATTTGCTTACTGAATTGCAGCCTATAAAAAAATTTGCACTTCCAAAAGTTATGAAAAGATGGAGTTTTTTCAGCACACTCTGATTCCAACATGTCTGCAGCTGCAGAGCCAACCTGTCAGCTCCCTGCTCCCGCTCCGCCTTCTCTTCCCCCTGCAGCGCCCTGCACAGCATGCCAACACGCTTACTAGAGCGCACAGAAACCACATTAGGGAGTGAGCCAGCTCAAAAATAATTAGTGAACTGGCATTAGATGGCTATGCTGCCGAGGGTGATGGTCCAGTTTCTCCCAACAGCTTTTCAGTGGCAGTGTGAGTGTGAGCTCCACCACCATCTTGCTGCACCACTTCTTCCCGGCTGTGTGCTACCCAGAACTGTGCCAGACCAAGCACTTGTGCAGCTCTTTGCTGGAAGGGGATCGTAGAACCGATCCTGCTAAGAATAACCTTTTTTCCCTGAGCACCAGCTCATCTTGCTGCTGAAAGAGCAGATGGAAATGAACAGAGAGGACAGTCACTGCTTGAACTCAAGTCATGTCTGAACATGCTCTGAAACTAGAGGGCATGACCTGAGCTGTTTGTAGATTTTGAGGGGTCTCTTCTGAGGACTGAGTTGAACCTGAAGATGACGTAGCATGTATGAGACTCTGCTAGTTTAACTGCACAAGTGTTTTTTAATAAAATCTTGCAGGAACGTGGTTGTGGAGAACATGGTCAGGAGTCCCACAAATGCATATTCACATGATAGACATGCAAGCTGGAAATGGCCCAAGCAAACCAGAAAGCATCTCTTAAATCCAATTGTGCTCCCTGTGCAAACGGAGAGGAAGGGCTGCATCTCTGGGTGCCTCTGGGAGTGGGGAGATAATCTCCTTGGGATCATCTCACACATCTGCGTCACTGTTGCAGAGACCAAGAATAGTGGGCTCAGACGTTTGCAGAAAGGTAGGTTTGCCGCAGCAGCTCTTGGTTGACCAAATTTAAATGTGAATAGAAAGGATCAGAGCTGTCCCTTTTCCGTTGAACCTCGTTCTCCTGCATTTTCAGGAGCATTGGGGGTGCCCGCCACCACTGGGACAGGGGAGCTGCGAGAGGCCCTCGCTGACTCCAGCCGATATATCCCCGGTGGTGGCTCCTCCGTCCAGCTGGTGAACGGGAAGAGCTCGAGGGGTGGGCAGACCCTGCGGGTCAACGCCTGGTACTGCAGCGAGTGCTGTGGGCACAGATTTGGCTTCCACAGTCACAGGACCCTCTCTGAGGGTTAAGGACTGCCTAGCTTTATAAATATAGACCAAGGGCTGGAAAACAAATGGCCATTAAACTTTCTGCCACAAAAGCGAACCAAAGGAGATTCCCTGTAGAGCTCAGGTGCTTTCAGTCAAAACTCTCTGCCGCACATTTTTAGGTGAGTGTTACAGTTTCTAAACACAGCCCAGAACTTCAATGTCATACTCCTGAATATTAGCCAGCTTTGACAGCTCATGTCAGATGTCTCTCCCTGCCCCTTCAGTGCAAGATGCTCCTTCTCCCCCTTCTGTCACAAGCAACATATAGGGAAAACTGATTTTTCTTGAGTTCTTCTGGAAGCAGTAAACATGGTGTTGCTTTCTGTGACTACATCCTTCCACCCTTGCCTATGACTTTGTACAGTGCAGAGTATCACTAACTGTGCTATAACACCAGCAAAGCATTGAGATGAAACCATTGAGAAGTGGCATTTTAAAAAGCTGCAGTACCTTTAAATCAGCAAAAGCTGCGAAAATACTGTTCACCTTCCTCTTTGGTTGGTAAGTTCATCTTTGTGTTCTGGGGCTGGGAGGGAGAAGGAAAGCAGCCAAGCAGCCTCCAGCTTGTCTCTTCTCATGAGTCTCAAAGCTAATAGAAACGGAGCTGGAGTCCCCCTGGGCATTTCAGGAGTCATCACCTGGAAATCTGCATTGCCAGAGCTGCTCGCCACACAGCAGAGCTTGCTGACATTTAAAGCTGTCAGTCAAATTGCTGTCTTCACTTTGCAGATTGCTGCCAGCCTCCTGTCTGGCGTTTTCAGTTTTACTGCTCGAGCACATTGCTGCCAGCTCTTAAATCTATGGGGCAAATGGTGCTGGGAATAACCTCAGGAGCAAAAAAGTCCACAGATAAAAGAGGTACTGAGCTGTTCAGAGCTCTGCCTCGCTGCTCATTTAACAGCCCAAGTGCAGGGAGTGCAGAGCATTATCCCAATTCTCACTGTACAGAAAATGAATTTAAGGGAAGAAAACTAACTGCTGCTGGTGTGTCAGATGGTTACGGGAGCAGTCGTGCAGTGGGAATGCATCCCTCAGTGTGTGGGGTGACCCTTGCACTGGTACGATGAGTGCTGTCTCCAGACTTCAACCCTTGCACAGTGCCGTGGGGTTTCAAGAGCGCTGAATAAGTCGGTACTTTGCTTAAACTGAAGGTGTGTATTTAAATCATGGCAGCCCACTCCATCTGGGTGTCCTTGTTTTAGTACCTGCACGGCCAGAGCCACGCTGACCCTTTGGGGATGATGGTGCTTCTCTCTTGCTGCTTCTTTTGCCGGGGTGAAATAAAACAAGTGTGACAACAGCCAGTGACAGCCGGATTGCCTGCGATGGAGAAAAAGGTGTTTGTGTCGCTCCTCACAGACGCAGTGGTACGTGTTTGACGAAGGAACCATTCAAGGACTGAGCAAAAATGACTGTTCGGTGATGCTATGCTGCCCTCACGCGGGTGTTTTAGAAATAGCCCCCTCTTCAACCTGCACTAAACTAATGAAACTCTTGGACACCTCCTCCAAGAAAGCCCTCTGTAATCACAGTGAATTTTATTTTTTTTTAAGCGCTTCCACGGCCCGCGCGGCCTGCGGAGGGTGAGGTCGGGGGAAAAGAGGAGACCCTGGCCTTGGCCGCGGCCTCGCCCGGCCGGGCGGGCAGGACCATCTCTACCCGGCGCTGGAGCTGCTTCTGGTGGGGTCACTCGCCAGGCTGTGGT
>NW_020799111.1:1118101-1145691 GCF_003259725.1 Athene cunicularia | reverse complement strand
GGCCCTGCTCCCCCGTTCCTCCCGCAGCAACGCTGCAGGCTCGAGGCCTTTCAGGCCCCTCCGACCTCGCAGCCGGGCTGCGGCGGTCTCGGCTGCTACCGTGGTGCCTCGTCCTCCGTCCCCCAGCCCTGTTCGGTAACCAGTGGGTAGGGAAGGAAAGTCCCGAGCTGGTAGTAGTCTGAGCCTTTGTTATACTCTCTCCAAAGCTGCATTGCAGTTCACTTCTGGTGAATTACTTTGTAAACTGAGTTCCGATTCGCTATTCCTCGCACTTGCTTGTAATATATTAACTCTACTTCTTGATGTAGTAGCAGCATTGCATCCAGGTGGCTTGGTCTCAATTTAATTTAAACGTGACTGCAATACTCGAAGGGTTAAACCTTAAACTGAACGCTCGCGGTGCTAGGGCGATATCTTTGTGTTGTGAAACTTGCAGTAGATGTTCTCTTAAACTGCATAGTTGCTACAAGACGTTACTGTTACTGTCTGGATGGAATTTTACTAATATCGCAGTAGATGACTTGCTAAGCTTCACGTTTGTAATGTACATCTGCAATACAGATTGCCTATAGTTGGCTTTTTTAGTGAATCAGTCATGTTTTCCTTTTAGGTCTTTTAATTTTTACTGCACGGGTTAATACTGTGTTTGGGGATATTTTTTCAGCATAAGCCTGTAAGTTTTTAACTTAGTGCAGCATCAGAGTCAGTTCTTGGGGTAATAGTTTAAATTTTAAACCTTCACTGGAGTCGGCAAAATTACAGGGAATCTAATAATTCTTAGCACAAAATTGCAGTGTCCTTCTTTGAAAATGGCTTTTTCTTATTCAGATTCACTAGAATAAGCTTTTATAGTGTTTTTATACTAGGTAGGTTAGGTTAGAAAAATTTGGTCTCCAGGAAGCTAAAAATGCTAGATGGAAATGAGCGCTGAAAGACTGGGATTAAAGAATAAACTTGTAGTACCCCCATTGTTACCTTTTCATTGAGGTCTTCATGTCACTCTTACCGCTAGTATATTTTTAGTGAGGGAGTATTACTTCTGACTTTCTGTGTGTAGTTAGTCTCTTAAAAAGTTGATTTAATTGCTATTGTGCAAGTCAGACTGAAAAACAGTTTAAGACTGCAGCCTAACTTTAGTTGCCGGGATAACCTGTGTTGTATTTTCAATCAGAATGAGTGGAAATGTTTAAACCTTTATAGTAAAATCCTTTTGAAACATAATTGTGCAGGGTATGATAGGGCAGCAATTACTGTCCCACCTGCTTTTCTATTTTATCTTTCCTGTACTTCTATTAAAAAAAAAAATAAAAAAAAATCATGTGCAGGCAGTCTTCACCAAGGCTTGAAATGAGCTATGCCTGAACTTTTGTGATTAGTAAATAGGTAAGTTGTAGGCAATGTACATGTTTGTAAATCTGAAATATAAAATCAGAGCTACAAGCCTGCTATTTCAGACTAGATCAGGGAGTGGCTTTTTGAATGCTGTTGCCAGTGTTATTTATGACATTTTTGCTTACTTAAGGCTTATATTTTACGGAGTCAATGGCTTTCTACTTTTTCAAGCTGGAACTGCTAAAGTCTCTGCGGAGTAAAAACAGTGTTTGGATAAATAATCTAGGATATGAGTTTACAACTGTCTGTTAAGCTGTTCCAAGTCCATGCTGCCAACAAGAATTGTGCTCCTGAAAATGTGTTCCTGCTTTCTCCCTAGTACTAGTGTTTGAGTAGTCAGTCAGATCTGGGAATTAAATCAGCTGAAATTTTTTTTCTGATTCCATTTTCAGCTGTATTGGTTTTGCAGGCTAGACTTGATTGTGTAGCCACGAGTCCTTATGTCATCATTGGGGATGAAGAAGAAATACCAGGTGCTTTCGCAAGTAATGAGACTTACTGTTTCGGCAGCAACACAAACTTCAGCTGGTTTATGTCACAGTTAAAAAATCACCAGTCAGCTCTCTTTTACAGTTTACACTCCATAGTGGGATTAAACTCTGGAAGCTTTTTTTAACTGAAGAGACTGTAAATTATTAAATGTTACCAGTACGTCAAATAGTGGAATACACTTCAGGTGCTGTCAGTATGCTGCAACTGCTACATTTTCCCAAGTCACTTTTGTTTTCATTCACTGAAATTGTACTCACTGAAGTGTATGTGATTCAGGCATGGAAGGGTTGGAAAGAAGAGTAGTTAAAAGAAAAAACACTGAGTCTCATCCTGTGAATTAATTAATAGTGATAACTTGGTATGGGTCTGATCAGAAACTATTTAATACAGTAGGGTAATTTTTTATCAGAGTAACTGTTAGAAGGGTATAAAGGCTCAATTTATAGTTCTACTTGCAAGGTACTTAACATGTATATTTAAAAAAATGTGGATTTTATTACTAAATTGTGGAAGAAGGTCTAAGGAAGCAGTTTGAGGAGGTTAGAAACAATCTGATAGCTTGATGCCACCAAAAGGTTCCATGTTCCTCTTTCATCAGCTGGCACTTGATCTGACTTCTTGGTAGGCTGATTCAGTACCCTAAACTGTCAAAAGATAGTTTGAGTTTTGCTGATGTTTCCTACCAGCTTGGTGCCCTGAATGGGCCCACAGGGTCAGCAAGTGGCAGAGGGAGTGGGAGGAAGCTGGGCTTCTGTGCTCATGGTCCGTTAGCTTGTTTTTTCAAAACACATTTTTGTCTTTTTGGTGGAGTTTGGAAGCTGTTGTGGAAAGGGGTTGTTCTGCTTCCCCTTGGAGTGGACTACCACCCTCACCCCCAGCAGTGATCGTGTGCTTCAGGGGAAGGAGGGAAAAGCTATTTTCCTGTTGGCTCCGTAACTAATTTATCAATAGAGAGGTTGAAGGAGTGTGAAGTTAGCACGATTACACCTCGAAGAAATCTGACTGCAGGTTTGATAATGTGTAATGTGAGGCTGCACCCTTCTTTAGGAAAATAAGTGGAAATACATAGGCTTATTGACATTTAGGATTTAAAAAATGCTAATAATTATATTTCCAAGAATCTTACATTAAGTAACTGAAATTTGTAGCTTGTATTCCTGTGAGGAAAGGCAGGATCTCATAAATGCAGAGAGCACGTGGTTCTCACAGACCTTACAGCCACTTCTGTGCATGGAAACCTTTTTTTGTCTACTGCACCCCAAATAATCCTGCTCTTGTAACACTCCTTGTTTATAGAGTGGATAACCGTAACACATCTTTATGAGTGTGCTTAGAGGTGTTAAAAATACAATTCCTACAGTATTACGCATTGTTCTTAATATGCTTAAAGTATGGAAATAATAATTTGGAAACCACAAGCCTGGACTTCAGGGCTTCCACCTGAATTCCAGTAATGCCTGATGAAGAGGAAGAACTGTTGGTAAGGATCAAGGCATCTGGTGGTTTTAAAAATCCACACTTCACAGAATCAAGTTAGAAAAAAAAGTGGTTATTTAATAGTGAACACCAGTCTTGATCTGCTTACCAGCAGTGTTTGAATATAGGTAGGATAAAGAAGGTTGTTTCTTCTCTTTTCTTCCACGTGTCATGACAGGAGCCTACACTGGTATTTTTAAGAAAATTCAGAGCAAAAAACCAAGAAGTGGAAAAAGAAAATGTATTAAGAACAGCAAAATAATTGCATAGTAGAAACTCCACTTGAAGTAAGTTGTGTGAGTGGCTCGTGTGAACCCTCAGTGAGTGTTGGTATAATGGGGCATAAACTAAGTTTGGAGTGCTGCAGCAGGTTCCTGGTGCTTGAAATTTTGGGCAGGGAGGATTTTGTGGGAGTTTAGGGTGTGGAGGGTAACAACTTTAACATTTTAGGGGTTATTACCAGTATTAGTAATATCTAGAGCAGGTGAGATGCAGTGAATTCCTTTGAGGCTGGAAATAATAAACAAGTGACATAATCCTGTAAAGTGTGGTAGAGTGAAGATAAAGGTTTTGAAGAAGGATGATCTGAAAACAAAATGTGGATGTTTAAAAACTGGGAAATGAAAAGTCCAAAGGAGCTGGATGAAAATAAGCCAGCTGTTTAATTTTCTGATTTAGATATACAGTTGTCCTACAGTTTTTTTTCCTAAGTTTCTTCTCAGATCCTAGGTGTCCAATTTCCACATCAATCTTAGCAAATATCATAAAAAACAAACAAAAAAGTCAAATAGATGAAGACTTCAGTCATTTGTTTATGCTGATAGCATTTCTCTACTGATTTTCTCAAAGCTTATTGACTTCTGAAAACCCTGAAAAGGGCATGGGGTATGTTTATGTGCAAGATCCTCCCTGCTGTTTCCATCCCATCCTGCATTTCTTGTGTCCTGAAAAGTATTAGACCATCTGTATTTGGACATGGCTCCTTCTGTGTAGCCTGAATCTGTCAAGAGAGTTAATGTTAAGTATTTTTCCTCAAATGAAGAACAACCTTAGTTTTGATTATTTTTTTTTTTTTAGCCCTTCTTCAATCTTGCTTTTTCTAACTTTTTAAGAGTTGAAGACTTCTTATGGATAAATCTGAACTCATCTCCATGGAATATTTTCTTTCAAAGGTGGTAATGAGTAGGTTAAATTTGTTATTTGTAACTTTAATTAGTTCACAGTATTTGCGTTGCCCTTTGCAGGGTTAGTATATGAGGTGGCTATGGTTTCTAACACCCCCTTAAACATTTTGACAGAAGAATATGGCCTTGACCAACTTTGCATTATTTCTGTTGCTCTTGAAAATCTGCTTTATACTGCAAGTTGTCTTCCTCCTGCCCCCCCCTCCCCCGTACTATATTGTAGGCAATTGTAAATAGCTAAACTTTGTTTTAAGTCATAGGGATGTGATTTAAGGTTTAAACATAGTTAAATTTTGGGTTAGCAAATGAATTTCTGAATGCTTAGTAAGGAGTGCCTCATGAGTGTTCAGGTTTAAGAGATACTACTAAAATAAAACTCTTTTAGAAAAAAATCTGGACTTTGTTGTTAGTGAGCATTCTTGATAAGAATTGACACAGAATTTAGAATTGTTTGGTTTTAGTTAAAAATAGGTTTCTACTGCTGAATTTTAAATTTTCTCTAACATCTTGAAATATAGAATACCGTCTAGTGTGTTCAAAACAAATGTTTAAGACATGACTTAAGCATTATACTGATTAAAAAGATATATATAAAGTTGAAAATGCTAATTAGGTTATATCATTACCAGATAAGATTACAAGTAGAGAATAGAGTAGATGGAGTATTGTTCCAGAACAGTGTTTGAGTGTGTTTCACAAAGTAGTATTTTTGGTTGGTGAAAAAATATTATTTACTTGGAAGCATGAAGGCTGCATATGTAATCACACTTGTGCAGGCAGAGTAGGTGTGAGTGTGGTTGTAAAACTTCGAACTAGGCCTTCTAAACTGCGAGACTGTCCCAAAAAGTAACATAATTGTAAGTCATTGAAAGACAAACTGTGGTGTGCTTTCAGCTTTCAAAAAGCACATCAGTTAGTTGTCTCTGGCCGCAGCAGGGACCTTACTTAAGTCGCTTCTTGTTGATTTTGTCTAAGCATGTGGCTGACAGTGCAAAGTATTTGAAGATTCCTAATGCTGAATTCGTTAGTAGCTATTCAGTTGATCCACTGTGCATTTGCTATTAAATATAGACATAAATAGCGAATTCAGTTACTTAGTACTAAGTTAAACTGAATTGACTGAATCTGTTTATAAAATAGTAAGGCATTTTGGTAGATTCAAATCTTGAACTGCATATATAGTCCACAAAACATTTTTTTTCTAGTTTCAGTTTTGGCACTAGATTTTATCCTGGAGTTTTTAAATATTCTTCATCCTGTTCTTTTTCTATTAAGGTTAATGTTGAAGAAGGAAAATGCGGAAGTCGCCATTTGACAAGTTTTATAAATGAGAATTATTTGAAGCTCAGGAATAAGTGAAGCTGAAATTTGAAAAAAAAGAAAGTGAATGCATGCTAATTATCAGACCAGAAGTCCCACTTGTAGAATATTGAGCAATTTGTGTGAAGTGGGGAAGATGAAAGAAGTCAGAATTTGAAACGGAAGAATGAAGAAAAGGAATAAAAATGAAGTTAAGATAAGAAGTAATCTGGAATCTGAAAGCACTACGCTAAGTAATTACTAGTCTGTTTATGTGTCCCTGTATATTTTGCTAAACATGCATGCATTATCTGTTTAATAGCAAAAGTATATGCAGGGTAAAGAAGTGTCTACCAGGGAAAAAAAAAAAAAAAAGTTCTTAAAAATCTAGGCAGTTCTAATGCCAACTGCCCGGACACATAGATATGAATTTTTACCATTTATTTCACTGGAGCTTGTTTACAGACCTTAGGTAAACGAGAAATTGTGTACAAATTAGGCTTTCAATATCTGCGTGCAGGAATCCCGTTCTGCTTCCAGAAGCGGAAGTGCTCATGGGTCTGGCAAGTCGGGGAGGCACACCCCTGCAAGATCTCGATCTAAGGAGGATTCCAGGCGTTCCAGGTCAAAATCTAGATCCAGGTCTGAATCCAGGTGAGTTTACTTCTTTTACCTCTTCCTCCTCTTCACAAGTCAGATGATTATGTCAAAGGTGAACTGAAACCCAGTTTTGACCAATTCTGTTTCCAGAGATAACTGGTGATCTTGTGGATACGGAATACAAAGGGGGTGTGTGTGTGTGTGATTTCAGGATTTGAAAAGCTAAACTATCAAGTTAAATCTTTCTGCAGCTTTTCCTAATAAGTAGTCTGCTACATAGGCTTGTGTCTCTGCTGATACCTCAGTTTGGAGGTGGCCTGCCTTTTAAGTTGTAGAATAATGATTAGGTTCTGAGCATGAAGCATTAAGAACTCAAAATCTTAGTTTTTCTGTGCATTAAGAAGAAATAGGTGCATCAGCAAATTTTCCATGTTAGGGTCACCTTAATTTATTGTGTGTTCTCACTGTAAGCAGTGATGTTTCTGGAGGACTTAATGGTACCTTCCATTAAAAAGAATCAGCAGAGATAAATGTGAATTTCAACAGACACCTGTCTGACCTTTTAGATGTATATTAATTTAACTTGAAAATTAACAGGCTGGAAAGATTTAAAGATTAGACAGTTTTCCAAGTGCTCAAAAAAAGTTGTGGAGAAAGTAGCTTGCTCCTTGTATTTGTTATATGGTGACAGAAATGAACACTGTGAAAATGCCTTTTGCACTGTGTTGCCTATTCTTTATACACATCTGCTAAACAAGCTGTGTGCAGTGACAGAATTCCTCTTGAAACTGTTGGCAGATGTAACTGAGACAAAATATGCTGATAGTCTAGAAATGAGGCTGTAAATGTCACTGCTAGCCACTTTACGTTGGCTTTACCAGGTGTGTTGTGTACGAGGTACGTATTAAACAAAGAATGGAGAGGCAACAAAACCTGTAAATGGGTGAAAGACATTATTTTCTTAAGTCTAGATAACTGAGTGCTGACTACATGTGTTGATAGTTTTACTCATTTGTAAGCATTCAGGTTAAAAAATTTCACATTATACTTTTTATGTGTATAAGCAATGAATTAGGCTTCCCAAAGCATGGGGGTCAGGCTGGAGGAAGGATGACAGCACTGGAAGATACTGTGCTATTAACAATCACCTGTGATGGAAAACACTATCAAATACTGTGTATAGATCTCTTTGCAAGATCAAAGTGATGAGTTTGAAAAGCTTTTGTGAGAAGGAACATACTTATGAAATTTTGACAGCGGAGGAATGGGCTCGGGTTTTTTGTGTACTTCAGGCAGCCACAAGTGTCAAGTCATGCACTTGGCTATCCCTGCAGTGCAAGAACAAATATGTCAAATTAAATTAATAAATACTTGGTAGAGTAATACCACTTTAAAGAGTATGAAATTAGAGTGATCTCTGGAATTGCTAGTAGTGAGTGATTCGACAGCTCTGGAAGGGTCCAGTCCAAAATACTGCTCAAGGCAGAGTCAGATCTGGGCTCAGACTAAGTTCTCAAAGCTTTATCCAGTTGGGTTTTGAAAACCTCAGAGGAGACTGCAAACACCATTGGGGAAACTTTTATTTTTAAAATAACAAATAAGTTGTGACCCAGCCCAACATGTCCTTCTGCATCTTAATCCATAACCTCTAGGGATTCCATACTCTGAAAAAACACCATATTCCTCACTTGGAGAATAACCATAATACTGCGTAAGAATGCAGTCACAAATTGGGTAAAATGCTGGATGAAGCAAATACAAGATCTAGAATTTGAGACACCGAACAAATTATCTTACAAGAAATCACCCTTTAAATAATACCCTGGCAACTGACTTTACTTTTTGGTGAACAAAAGTAGAAGCTTATGACTACCATGGCTTCCTGAGCATTTAACAGCTGTCTTGAAAATGCCCATGGCTGGAAATACATTGCAGAGGTAGAGTGTGTTCATTAGCAGGTTTGGGCAGAATTGTGTCAAGACACGTGTTTTAGAACCAACATACTTGCATCACTTTCAGTGCTGTCACACGTTTGGATGTGATTACTAGCAGATCATCTAACTCTGGCTCTCACCATAGAAATAACCTTGTGAGAATTTCTGTATTTCTTGGCAGTTTCTGTTGCAAGTGTATTTTTGAGTTACCAGCTTTATAAATTAAACTTTGATTTGGGAACAAATCTGTGTCCTGGTGTATTTATCATTTGGGGTGTGGATATACTTGATTTAAAAATCTGCTTTTGTTGGTTTTTTCATCAGTAGCATAGCAAACTTGTAATCTTTGGCTGATTCTGAAGTCTAAACAATTCCTAACAAAGAAACGGGATTTTCAGCTGTGATGGCTTGGCAGCAAAGGAAAATAATGGCAGTATGACATTTAAGGCAGCAATATATGCAGGTGCCTGTTTAAGCCTTTTTCTCTCACATAATGGATTGCCTGGTTTAGAAATGTCCACCTCTGTTCACTGTAACGGGTGCATTCTGTTACCTGGAACCATCAGTTCTGTGTTTGCCTTCAGTTTTTTTCTACATTAGAGTTTGAAATGTGGCTGTGCATACATGTTGAACTTCTTTTTTTATTATTATTTCTGTCCGTCTTTACTGTCTTCCCTGCCTCAGGGAAGTTCTCTCTTGTTTTTTTTTTTCCCTTTTTGTTGCCAAAAATAATTTATTCTTTCTAAATACATAGTTAGAAGTATTGTAGTGGGACATGCTAACATAATTTCTTCTGGACACATACACCTGTTTCAAGTTTAGGCAGACAGAACTTAGCTGGCTCGCTTGGCATTTTTTGAAGGAGGTGTGTAATGTACAGGGTGTATATCGTGCGGTTTGGCTGTCTGGTGACACTTAGCTAGTAAGAATTCCTGACTGTAGAAGAAGCTGTTAAATGCTCAGGAGTTAAAACCGGTTCAGGTTAAGAGCTTCATTCATGTCAGTGTAGTGATGGTGTTACATGGTTGTGCAATGATGGTAGCTTATGGTCTCAGTGAGTACTTAACTACCTTCGCTTCCACAAATGAGAGGAGGGACATTTAAGACACAAAAGTCTGAAGATTAACAATTTATGACTAAGAGCCTTTGAATACTTAACTGTTTATTGCACTTCTGAGCCTTTGGCAATTTTCTTTGTAGTTGTGTGGAATGCAAATTAATCAGTGACTGCCATTAGCAGGCCAAGCTCAAGTGTCATATTCCTGTTCCAGGTGTCATAGTTTAACTGCCTGCTCATCCTTTCAGCTAAGGTTGTGTTGGGAGGGCTGAGGGTTTAGTAGAAGGAATTGAACTGTTTCAGAACCTCATCTCCCCAGACTGAGTGCTGTCAGAAAACATTTCTGGGACAGTTCTGAGGAGGCCTGGGCTGAAATTAGTGAGCAGTTGCACCTTTGACGAAATACAGTTGAAGTGTGAACATATAGACATTAATGAACAGCTAATGTTAAATAACTGCTGAAATACCAGAAAGTAAATAAGCCTACTACAGCTTAATTTCTTCAGTTGTGTTAAACTCTGTTTCAGGAGCATTTGCCAGACTTCTGTGCTTGCAATTATGCACTGTGTAAAAAGTGTATTTACTGTTCAGTGTAGCAGAAGTGTGCACCTCTGCAGTCGTGTGTACTTTATGTTAAGTCATATTTACCTCTGTTCCCTTTTTCTGTTGTCTTTAAAAGAAAGCCACCCCAGCTATTTTTACTTAAATGCTACTCTGAATTTTCTAAGCATATACTGTGTCAAACCAAGATACCTTTCTTAGAGAAAGTTAAAAGCTAACTGAAATGGAAGTCTAGGTTCCTGTTCTGCAGTAGAAATGCTCTGAGAACATCTTCAGTAATATACTGGTAAAGATTTAGGACATGGTCCTTGAGAGTATTGACTAAATTGATTATAGCTAAAACGTGGTACTGCAGGTTTTTAGAAAATGGTTATTTGGGCTTTTTGTTTGTGTATATCTGACATATTTTTGAAGGATTAAAAAAACCAAACCCAACACTGTACCTTTTTCTTTTTTCTTTTTTTCCTTAGATCTAGATCAAGGAGGAGTTCCCGTAGACACTACACAAGATCCCGCTCTCGTTCCCGCTCTCACAGGAGATCCAGAAGTAGATCTTACAGTCGGGATTATCGGCGACGACACAGTCACAGCCATTCACCCATGTCTACTCGCAGACGTCATATTGGAAACAGGGTATGTTGTAGAAGTAGTTGACATGCATCCTGAAATCACTGAGTTAATTGGAGTTTTCCAGAAAAACATTCTGCCTTTGGCTCAGGTCTGTTTAAATGATACTGTTGGGGTTAATTATCGTTTGGCTTTTGATAAGCTATGGATCTCCATAACTTTGTTTAGGATTGGGGAGGGTGGTGTCTTGTTTGTCTGTTTTTTTAACAGATGCATTTAGAAGTGCTACCAGTGTAGGCTCTTGTCACTGTACCTGCTGTAATAAATGAGTGAATGTATGCAGTGAGGGATGGGGGTAGATTTAAGAGGCAGAAGCATTTGTGGTTTTCTTGATTAGAAAGCCTGGAAAACTAAAATGCTTCATTAAAAGTTGTTTTGATGGTGTCTTTATTAAATGAGCATGCAAATCAGCTTGCTTTTAGCTGCTTTACAGGCTCAGGTGGCTGAGTGTGCTGTGGTTCGTGCTGAAGCAGCGGGAGAAAAAAGTGGTAACTAACACAAATGACGATGTGATCCAGGCTTGTGTGTGTGTATCTCCACATTGAACAGTCATCAGCTAGCCTTTAGAGGGAAAACGTCTAAAACACAGTACCTATTGTGTGCTATAACTGTAGTTTGTACAGTACCCTGAGAAACACAAAGTATTTTTGTGAAAGGAGGCTTGTGTATCTGTAGATTTGATAGTAATAGTGTCTGTTAGCAAGTTAACCCAACCTGAATCTCATCAGTATCTTTTGTTTTGTCTTGAAGCTCTGACAGTCACATTTTGTACTGCAAATACAAGCTATTTTATTCTTACTGATGTATCTGTCCCTTCCTTTAGGCAAATCCTGACCCAAATTGTTGTCTTGGCGTGTTTGGATTGAGTCTGTACACCACAGAAAGAGATCTGAGAGAAGTTTTCTCCAAGTATGGTCCAATTGCTGATGTTTCCATTGTCTATGATCAGCAGTCTCGGCGTTCAAGAGGATTTGCATTTGTGTACTTTGAAAACGTTGAGGATGCTAAGGAAGTAAGTTGGAGTACAAAATATATAGCATAGCATGTTTGCTCTGTTCTCAGCTGCTAGGATGTGTGTTCTGTAACAGGATATAGCCTGGGGAAACTCAGGGCCTAAAAAATACTTGGCACCTCATAATAAATGTCAGTTCAGAGGATATCTACTGTGTACCAGAAGAGAAAGTGGAGAGGCATGAATACTGGTCCCTGTGCAGGCTAAGCTGTTGTGTAATTCACAAAACAAAACTTCATGCTAGTCATAGTGCAAACTATGCCAACAAAGAAAAGAAATTAGAAACACAAGCCCTCTCTTTTAATTATGAGATGGGTTCCTTGTAACTCCACATGTGATCTTGTATTTAATAATGGGCATGTTCAGAGCAGACGAGAGGGTCATTTCAGAGCTCTGTATAGGAGTGCTAACATGCATTCTGCTGACTACTAGTGCTTTTCTGAAAGTGGCGGGGGGGAAGGAAATATTTTTGGAAAATAAAAGGCCAATATGCAGTGGCTTCCTGGTGCCTGAAGATGTCCATGGGAAACCCTAAGGGATTCAGTCAGTTGCAGCCGTGTCAATACTATAGAACGAATTATGAGACTTATGCTTACAAGTGCTACAGAATGAACAAGGAATGCTGTACTTACCAGATACAGAATTCTGCGCTCAGGCCAGTCCTTGGAGAGCAGTGTGTTTATGAGCTGTAACTACACTTAGATTCTGCATAAATTCCACTACTTAAAGGCTCTAGTGTCTTCTCTCCCAAATCTGTCATGAAGGGCTTCCGTGTTAGGTTGGAGCTTTGGATGTAGGTCCTACTACTTGGCAGAAAAAAAAAAAATAACGGTTTTGGGGTTTTTTTACTTCAGATTTACTTATGACTCAGATATTACAGTGGTAGGTTATGGTAGGTTTTGAGGATGTATTCAAGGAAAAGAAATCTTCAATATAACAGTGCTCTTCTAAATGCTTTGCTTCATGTTGTGTGTTGGAGTAGTTACATCCTCCTACATAAGCATGTTCAAGCATTCCTATTAATCATGTTATAAACAGAGATGCTAAAACAATTGTTGAATCATGTTTCTTTCATGCTTTATTATGCAATATGTCACATTTTAAGTGGTTACTGAAATTATATCCAGCTGGCCTCGAATGTCTTACAGTTTGATGTTTGGTGTTACATGTAAGGCATAAGTGAAATGTGAACATGCATCCTAACTGAGCCATTTTAAGACTTCTCTTCATACTTGAAGCAGTGGTTAGAAATTTGAGTTGGTAATAGAGTTCATACCTACAGCTAATTGTATTTTATCACTCTGCTTAGGCAAAGGAACGTGCCAATGGGATGGAGCTGGATGGAAGAAGGATCCGGGTAGACTTCTCCATAACAAAAAGACCTCACACACCTACCCCTGGAATCTATATGGGAAGACCCACTTAGTAAGTTACCTGTGTGGGTTTTTTCCAATATGGGATAGGATTAATTGTCTTGTGTGTTGTTAAAGACTGTTCTGTATCACCTCTAAGAGACCTGATTCTACCTGTTTTCCCTAATTTATCAGGCTTTTGCGTTAGTGCGCTGTTCTGAAGGCTGTTACCTTGCTTGTGACTTCTGTGCTGTACAGTGTGTTCATGTTTTGGTACTGGAAACTAAAACACAAAAATCACTGTTGATGCCCAATTATGTTTTTTAAAAGAAGTCTCCTTAAGAGCTCTACTAACACTGATGTGGTTATCTGGCAAAGCTTCTGAGAACTAATAAAGTCACCTGATAAAAGAGGCTCTTCAGAAATAAAAAAAAAGACTGTTACATGTGGACAGACATCAGTAGTAATGCATGTCTTGCCAACTCATTAGATAGGAGGGGTTAATTTGTATGGTGCTCGTTGATGACTGATCTGGGATCAGCCTGGATTACAAAGTGAGCAGAAACCTGTGTTCCTTATTCATGTCTGGGCTGCATAACTAACGTAAACATTTCAGTAAATCTACAGTAAAATTTTTTTGACAGTTTCTAAATGAGTTGTTTTCCTATGTACCTTCAAGTATTAATGTCTTTGCAAGCTCAAGTTTTCTAGAGTGAATTAACAAATACTAACTGAGCAGCTATGTGATGCCGTTTGCCCTATACACAGAGTACACCTTTGACTTAAAGTTGCCAAGAATGTAAATTGTTTTCCTGAGTTGTTTCCCAGTTTTGTCCCAAGACTTTCAGCTTGTGATACTGATGGTTATGTAGCTGTTGTGGAGACTGCAGGCTATTTTTAATTGGAAAGTTCTTTCAAAAGAAGCTTTCTAAGAGTTAAAAGTGAATGAGGAGTTGTCACAGAATGGAATTCCTCATGTGCCTGTGATACCAGAAGGTTAAGAGGTTTCAGACCAAGGAGGAGAGTAGCTGGATTAAAGTTCAAGCATTTTAAAAAGCAATTAAGTAGTTCTGTTCCCATCTGCACTGATGGTTAAGTAGAGTGCTCACAATCATTTCAACTGTGAGGACACAAGGTAACAATACAACCCTGTTAAAATGGTGTATACTTAACTGACTGCCTACTGAAAAGCACTGCAAACAAAATGTTTTATATTTTATTGAATGTAATTCTCTTTCACTACTTGTAGTGGCAGCTCACGACGACGAGATTACTACGACAGAGGGTATGATAGAGGGTATGATGATCGTGACTATTACAGCAGATCATACAGGTGAGGCAATGTTTGTAATACTCAACTGCTCTTTAAACTGCTTTCTTGTTGACATTTCCATGTTCATCCTGTGTATGTATGCCAAAATATTTTTGCACTCATTGACATTCTGGAACCTTACTACGAAACCTTGACCAAAATGACTGCTCAGTACAAATCAGACTGGTCAGAGTGGGAAATACTTTGTGATATTTAACCTGTGGCATGAGTTAGTCCATAATGTTTTTTTAATCTGCGTTAAGTTTTGGAAAAAAGTATGTTCTCTGTGCTCTTATTTTAAAAGAATATTTTGTTGATTCATCAGTTAGCATTAAAATAGTGGGAATTGAGGTGCAGAACTAATACTAGAGTTGACATTATAGTGCTGATTTACATTTTGAGTGTGGCGTAGTAGAAAAAAGTGGAAAATTTCAGTGGTCATCAGTGTCCCCTGCTAATTATTATGGCACCTCAAATGTTGCCAAAAAATGAGGAATCAAGGATTGGAACATTACCTGTTCTGTATTGGCCATTTGCATAGAAAAGCTTTTTTAGTGTACTCTGTCAGGTTGGATGTGTGTGTTTTTACTTGAAGGACTCTCACTTCCTGTCTTCAGTCTAAAATTCTGTGTTGGACAGCACAGGAGTTAGCCAAAAGAGGTGAATATTCAGGTGACAATGTATGTTGTCAGTGGGCTATTAAAGTTGATACAAAAATCATTGAAAACGTCATCGTCATTGTTTTTGGTGACAAGATCGTTTGTCACTATCTTCCATTAAGACTGCCAGCAAGACTTGTTCCCTGCAAAATCCTCACAATTTACAAACATTAGTTAGACACGGAGATAAGAGTTCGGGTTTTTTCTTTCTGCAATTACCAAAGGTTTCTGTAGTTGCAGAATTCTAATAGTAGTACTTCCTGAGTGGTTTGCTGATGCTTGATTGCATCAGCAATGGGTCGATTTATGCTTGTTCCCTGATGGCAGCAATGTATTCCTGGAAATACATGGGTTCAAATTGCATTATAGCTCAAAGACAAAGGAAATAATAAATTCTGTGATCTTAGCTTTCAGTGTACTCTTCTGTTGCTTTCTAGGTGTGGAAGAAAATCCCATCTTTATACTTAAATTGATAGCTGTATAGTCATTGTCAGTGAGTGAGGGCAGCTATCTCCTCCTTCCCCTCCTACTACTTTCAGCCCCTTTTTCTCCTTCCCAGGCTGTTGTCATTGCTTCCAGTCTGTTTCTCCCCTCCCTGCCTTGCTGTTGTAACTTAAATCAGGTGCCTTGATTCTACAGTGCTTTAGTGCTGCTGGGGACAGGAGGGAAGCAAGGTGCTGAACACAGGAGACATAAGCATTCTGCTCTTGTTTCTGGGAAGCAGTCATTAGGGTACTTGTCTGTTTCTTAACAATCCATTTTCTTGAAACATCAGTGGTTTGAACATTTTTGAGAACTAAAATCTGAACTTGATCCTGGGCATACAAGAGTCAAGATGTGTTGGTTTCTCCTGGCCAGCACCTGTATGTAGGCTTTCATGTGTGGTAGATGGCTCTTGGACTAAACTTCCAGTTTGCTTCAGAGCACAAGGTACAAAAATTTGCTTGTGATAGTTCACATAGCCTCATCTCATTTAATGTACTACATGTAATTAAGAAATCTAGCAGATAAATTAACTGAAGCAGCTCACTAAAGCGTTGGGGAACAGAGAAGACTTGCAACATAGCCTGCTAAGTGGTGCTTCTAGTTTGCTTTCCATTTGTTTTTTTGTATGTGGATCTGATGTAAACCTATCAAAATGGCAAAGGCACCTAAGGACCAGCAAAACGTGGGGAGTTATGTAGTTTTGGTAAGAGTTTTACACCATTGGTCTTGTGCTTCTTCACAACACAGATTTCCTTAATCTTTTGTAAAGGGTCAGTCAGGGTATACTGGTTGTCCTTGAAATCTTTTGTTTGTTGCTTGTGTGTTCTTAAAATGACATTTATTCCTTGTTTGGATTATGGCATGACCCTAAGTCTTTACCTTTTTAATTCCTGATAGTGAACAGTAGTTCAGATGTTTGTAAAACATGATCAGAAGTTGTAATTACGTCAGTTCTGGGTGCGTGCTAGGGAGAATAGTTGCAGACTGTCATAGTAACTGAACATAAAGAAGAGTACAGACATTAGATGAGGAACAGCAGACTAGTAAGAAGTGATGTGAGAAGGTAGACCACTTCAGTTAGTGTACTAGTCCGAGTGTAGTGTATCAGTATTCATGGCGATGCTTCAGCCCAGCTCTTTTGAGGCAGTCATGTGCTGGGCGATGTTCTGCCCTTCCTACATGTTCTCCCATCCTGCATCTGTTCTGAGCTAGGGCTTTGGCGTGGAAATACTCAGAATATTGACAATTCCAGCAACTGGGATTTCCATTTCCTATCTTACAAAAAAAAGTGGAGGGGGACCCAACCATAAAACCCTCAGCCCAGCATTTTAAAGCTCACTATGGAACCTTTATGATGTCTTCATAGTAGGTATTGAAAGAGTGAAAATAAGCTACAAATGATTTGTGTGTGGCTACTTTAAAATATCATGGTCTGCCCAGGTTAGATACCTGCTTACTCATTCTGTGGATCTTGGTTGTTTGAGGGAGAGAGAATAGTGCTATGTTGTGAGTGCATCTTTGAGGGAGGGGAAGTTAGAATTGTTAAAGATGTGGTAGAGCATTGTATACGAGTACTCCACCCTAGAAAATCAATTGGTAACAACTATTTTGCTTTCCTTGCCCTCTGTGCAGTGAAGCCTTAAGGGAAATAAAATTTCCAATGGGAATTGTCATGTTAAAACTTGTAATGTTCTCATTGCAGAGTGGGATGCTTAATCTTGTTTGGAAAAGTATCTGTAAACTGAAGAATAACCTTAAACACAATGCATACACTGGCTATCTACCAGATGGAGAAGACTTTTTCTGGAAAAAAAAAAAAAAAAAAAAAAAAATATAAAGTGTAGTGGTTTTGAGGGTTCTTTGTCCTTCATATGTTTTACAGCCTTTTTTGAGCTGCTGTGAGACATCTGAGGCAGTGTCTGTTCCATAATCCATACTTGATTTAGTCTCGTCCTAGTAATGATTTATTGTATCTAAATCTGTGGAGGTACCAACCCAACTACTTAATATTTTTAAGTACTACAGTGTATTGTTTCAGTTCTAGGCAGCTTCTATATAAGGAGAAGTTGCACCGCAGTTCTTAAATGTCCTTGTTTAAACATGATTTTGAAGTGTTAAAATGTAAGGGTGTAGGGTTTTTTCCCCTGCCTACACCTTGGGAACAACTTTTTCCTCAGGACAGTGAGGACTGCTTCTTTAAAAAACCCAAACAAACAAAAAAAAAAAACCAACCCAGAAAATTGCTTGCCTCATGTGAGTAAGCATCTGAGAACAGAAATGGCCTTAGAAGTGAAGGCTGTGTACCAATCTTAAATTGCTGCTTATTGGAGAGTATGACACTATAAAATACAGTATTGGTCAGCTGGAATGTGAGTCGTCTTTAACTGCTCCTTGACAGAATTTAGCCAACTCATTACAGGAATATATAAAAGTGAACATAATGAAGTAATTCAGCATTATCCAGTGTAGGAAGCAATGTGTTCTTGTCTTCACATAATTTTCTTGATGCTTTTTGCTTATACAGTGAACATTTTTGTTTGTTTTTATGTTTTCAAAAGTTACTCTTCTTTTGTATTCACAGAGGAGGTGGCGGTGGCGGAGGAGGAGGGTGGAGAGCTGTTCAAGACAGGGATCAGTTTTACAGGTATGATAGGAAAGCTTTCAGTGTCTGGTCATCAGTGGAAATATTCTTACACATGGTATTTTTTGAGTATTCTATGAACAAGTATAGGATATCTTTAAACGCTTTAACAGAAACTGGGTGGATGCTGGGCACTTGCAGCTCTTCAGTGAGCAGTGCAATTGATTTCAAGGGTTCCCTCACTGCTATGTAAAGGGGTGAGGTTAGTGTAAGGACAAGTTAACACAGCTTTGCAGGAAAAACTTGTGATTTATGCCAAGAAGTTGATGTCCTGAATGTTTGGGAATTTAATTTTTTTAATTTTTATTTTTTTTAAATTAGGAGATTAGTGGTACTAGGCCAGGAAATGCAAAACTTGGGAGTGCCTGGATTGGAGGGGTTTGGGGGTGGGGTTAGTTGTAGCAGTGACTGCTAATCAGATCAACCCTTCTTGCTCAGAACAAATAATTTAGATTAAAAGTTAGTGTGATTTGGCTTAGATTGTTTGGGATGCTCCTGGCTTGAAACACTACAATCACACGTAGTCAAACTGTGAATGCAAGAGAGCTTATATTTCCTCTATTAGTCCAAATTAATATTACTAAAAATAAAATGAAGAAAATGCAAATATTTGCTTTGTTACCCATTTGTAAAAATGTTACTCGGCTATTTATGTGCTTGTTAGCATTCCCAAGTACATGCCTGATAGCAGGGCTGGGTTAGAAGTATCCACATAAAGCTGCTGCCACTCACCTGCCGCAGACTAACGCAGGGATTGTTTCTGTTGCCCTGTTTGACAGGAGGAGGTCACCATCCCCATATTACAGCCGAGGGGGCTACAGATCTCGATCCAGATCTCGATCCTATTCACCACGTAAGTAGCCTTAGAGCTCACATGGCAAAAGTAAACTTCCCCTTTGCCTGAACTTCTTTGGCGCTTTTGTGTCCATAAAGACTATTTGACTTCAGTGTTGTTATGTTTTTGAACCACAGTTCCCTTTAATGTTTCATTGAGCAACTGGCAACCTTGAGGACAGAGTAAATATTTAGTTTGCAAAAGAATAAACTAGATAATACCACTTGTTAAAAAGCCTGAGGTACTGTTTCTTTCTCTGAAACTCTGTTAAAGCAGGATTTTGTAGTATGTTGACAGTATGGTTACCTCTAGGACAGCAAGGCTGAATTGTCAAGCCTTTCATGCTTTAACACTGAAATTAATTGCCCAGTGTAACTTGTTAAAGAGGAAATTAACTTCATCTGAGGTCCAAACAGTGCTTTTTTTTCCCGAATTGCTTGTTTGCATGGAAGATAAAGCTGCATTTTGATGGTAGAAATTTAATAAAACAACAGCATTCCTAGCATGCTGCCTTTGTAATGGATACAGAGTGCATGAATAGGTTGTGTTCTCATGTTTATCGTTTGTGTCCGAATGACAACTGCAACTGCTTTTACTGATAGGTAGGGAAACCTGGAAGAGTTGCAGTGTGAATTCTTGTGCTCTGAAACATCAGCCCTGGGCATATGACAGAAATTGGGGGGTTTCTGTACAAAGGGGAACTTACTGGCAGAACTCTCGAATTCGATGCAGATTTGAGGGGTGGCAGTGAATTTAGACAAAACTTAAAAATCTGTCAATCCTTGGAAGTGTAATAGTGTATATACTGTTTTTTCTTTCAGGTCGCTATTAAAGCATGACATGTAGAGGAATTTCTAGCTACAGCCTTTGAGTTGAAATTGCAAGTTTGTGGACAATATTTTTATTGTCTCTTCTGTTTAAACAAGTGAACAGTGCCTAGTGAATAGGTGACTTTTACACCTTTGAAGACTACTTCTGTGATGTTAAATGCTGTTTCATTCTGCATATTTGTGTAGTTTGGTGCTTTGTTTCCAGTTGTGTTTTGAAAGGAGTATGTTTTGCATGTATTTTTTTAGTCTCAATTTTGACTCCTGAAAGGTTTCTATTGTAAAGACAAACTGTTCAGTTAGTTTTTTCTACGGATTCCAAGGTATTCTGAAGATCAAAACCTGTGTAAAATGCTTTCCAAAAGTGAAAAATAAAATAAAAATAAGTTTGTTTTTTCTTTTCCTACTTACTTTTGCAAAGTGTAAGTTATGGGTTGAAAAGAGACTACAGCACTTACGCTGTGCGTTCTGGAGTAATGTTTAAAGCCCAGAAGTAAAATTCACCCTAATTTTGTGTTGCTGGGGAGCTGTTCTCTAAGTGTAATAGCCTCAGGAGTGCAAACCCAGCGTATGGAGAAGTCCATGTGCAAATTGTACAGCAGCAAGAGCGAGAAACATCATTCATTGTCACTGTACACACGGACCAAGACTGGAAATAAACTCCTGGTAATGCTGCTGAGCTTTGAGGTGGGTGAGCTGTTAGCAGGCTATCTATCTGTAACCTGGAGAAAGCTTCAGTGGAAGTAGATAACCATACATTTAGAGAAGGCAAGGATATAACATTTAGACTACTTTGATTTTTCTGACTTACTGATTATTGTCCTTGTAAAGAGTACATCTTTATCTGCATGTGCAGATAAAATGCAATATAACTATCAAGTGATCTTTTCCTAACAATATAGTCCTACTTTTCCTACTGGGATTCACAAACTTCACACACTTACAGGAAATTTCTCTGGGAGGTTTGAAAGTACTTTTGTGAGGCTAGAACTACCCTCAGCCTCCTATCGTAGCTCTGGTGGTGACCATGCATGGAGGACCTAGTAAACAAAAGCAGTGTGGTGCTGGGCTACATCTGCCTCTTGGCTTTTGAAATCCCTCTACTTTTATTTCCTGTATGGCAATTTCCACTTTTTTTATGGACTAGGAGCAGTTACAGGACCCTGTGGACCTGCAGCCTCCTGACCTTTATTTGATGACTTTCCCCGGTTGCTCTATGGGAGTGGAACAGACAGCTGCTCCCTCTGCATTTCTGTGCCATTTCTGATCTGCTGTGGTTTTCAGATCGAGTTAGATCTTTGTATGGAAAGTTTCCAGTGACTTGTCTCTTTAACTTGAGTAATTTCTGATTCTGCTTTCTGCTCTTTCAGGCTGGCACGCAGTGTTCCACAGGTTGAGGAATGGTGGGTAACATGGTGTTGATTTCTGAGCACCATCTTCATGCTTTTTCTGGTTTGGTTCTCTTAAGTCCTGCAGAGCCTCGGGCTTTCATACAGCAACATCAGGAGCTTGCACTGGAGGATGAACAATCGGGAGCCTACCCTTGCAGTCTCCCTTTCCTTAGGTTTTAAAACACAGCTGTATGAACTGCTGTGCTGGCACTTGGCCTGAAAGGAGTGCCACCAAATGCACTGCAGGCTGGGATTTAAGGGGTGAGCCTGTTCTACCCCCAGATTTTTATTCAGGGAGAGCTACTGTAATAGTCCTGTCAGCCTAACAAAAAACCGAGAGGTAATCCTAGTGACTGTGTATTCTGAGCTACATCCCGTTTCTTTTGGTAACAGCCAGTCGTTGGCTGTCCCGTGGAGGCTAAATTGCACATTAAGTGCTTCTGAAGTCCATTTCTCCTTTTTAAAATTGGCACTGAATCATAGGCTTTGGGTTTCAGCTATTGAGTTATCTATTGGATTTAAAAGATTGCGGGCAAACACTACACTGTATGTCTGTCATACCACATAGTTAGACCTATGATCTATTTAATCTTCAGTTCAGGAGCTGCATTGAGCTTTCCCCATTTCCACAGTGAGAATATTTTTTTTGTATAGAAATAGTGATATACTCATTCCTAGACTCAGAAAATTACGTTCTCTACTGCTGTAGGGAAGAAAATGCTTTCTCCTTGTGCGCTGGGAAGCAGGTTGACAAATGAAGAGCAATTGCACAAAGCAAGGGACTAAAGAAATAAGTCCTACCTGCTGTAGCTGCCTGCCAAGGGAGGTAGCTAACAGCGGTATGCCAGCTGTCTTAGGGAGGTTTTTGCAAACACCTGGCTATCTTTTATAAATTCATATCTGTTTTTACTGTCTGCTTGTAAGATTGGTCGACGGGCTTTCAGCAGTAACATCCCATCCCTAACCACGCTGTTAAACATCCTGTGGGATGTGAGCATCTCTGCTCCCTGCACCAGGTCCCTGCCTGCTGCAAGTGGTCTGGGGCCATTTTGGGGCTGGGGTGCTGCCATTTATTTTACAGACGGGGGCAGGAGGCTTCTCTGGGTCGGCGGTGTTTCTCCCCCCCCCCTCCCCCGCTGGAGCTGAGCTGACCTTTCTCTGTCACAGAGTGGGCAGCCTCATCACTCTTCTGACTGCATTTTCTTAGTCATGGTCTTAGACTTCCTTTGAATCGCTCAGCAGGGGTTGACAAACACGAAGTCAAGAACGTGTCCTTTGGTAAGCTTCTTTATGTTTTAGTAGAATAAGGATTTTGAAACTCTCCTGGTGCGGTTCCTGGCAGCTGAGTTCATCTGATGGCTCGTTGCTGCCAGAAGAGCATCCTCCCGCCCCTTCCCTGCACGGTGATACCTGGTATTTCTGGTAAGACTTGGCTCTGCTGCAGAGCCCTGCTCTGGCTTTTCCTCTGCAAAGGGCACAAAGGGCAGCAGGGGTCTTGTGTCAGTGGGAGGCATCATGCTTGTGTGCAACTAAAATCCATTTAAAAGCTGCTTCTAGGGTTTAAGAGCAGCAGCCCTAGTGCTGCTGTAGCCTTACAGTGGGAAAAGCCTTTTGTCTGGGTGTTTCCTGCCGCTGAATCACTCCAACTGTTTGTCAGTCCAGAAACAGCCCCTGGTCAGATGCTCCCCGGCGTGTGTAATGTTGCCCTGTTACGCGGGAATGACAGATTGCTGTGGTATGTGATGTGCTTCGAAACCGTGTCTGAATCACTGCTGGGTGTCCCTTCACTCTGCCATCGTGTAACGCAGAAATTAATCGCAGGGAAGGGGGGAGAAGGACACCACGAACTTCAGCAGAAACCCCACCAGCGGCAGGGAAGCATCCTCTGCTGCGGTGGCTGCGCGAGCAGCATCTGCTGGGGTGGATGTGAAATGCTGTGCCCTTTGCTGACCCCCTTTCCCGTCGAGAGTAGGACAAATAGAAAACTTTCAAAGCATGAGGCGAGGGAAAGAGGAAACTGGGCAGTGTTTGTGCCCTTGCGCTGCTGGTCTCCCCCCACTGCGTGCAGGTGGAGTTTCCTCTGGGTCAATTTGTGCCAGCACGAGATGTGATCCAGTCCCTGCGTGACCCCGCACCATGTCTCAGGTCCCTCAGTCATGAGGTGAGGGGGGGTCCCCGGGGCAGGGGTGGCATAGCTCGAGGGAGCTGCTGAGCATTGGCACGCAAGGGTGGCTACCAGGCGTAGTCATGGGCTTAGTATATTCAGAGAAACATTAAAATCAACTTGTAAAGCGACTTGCAAACAAAAATTAACTTGAAACTGGATGTTGAGAGCATCTGGGTCCAGTGTGGCACTGAATATGGGGAAGGGAGAGCACGGGGCTGAAGCCCATGCTCCTGGCACCCCCTGCACAAGAAATGTAGCAGCTTTCAGCTCTCCACTGAACTTCATGAGTTCCTGACAATCCTATTTTCCCTAGTAGCTCCTTAATTTGGGTTCAAGCAATTTATTTTGTGGTTTGCATTTCAGCTCCAGCAAATCAGTTGCATGAAAGCCAGGTGCTCCCGACCCAACAGAGCTCCCTTCAGCGCCAAGAGAATTTTATCCTTTCTTTTTCCTGCTTCAATATGACAAGTATGGCTCCATAGTGCTCTCCTGGGGGCCCATCTCTGGCACCCTGCCTTTGCTCAGTCGCCTTGGTCCTAGACATCTGTACCTTCAAGATCACCTTAGGAGAGTCTGCAAAACTTCCAGCCTGTTGGAAAGGAGCTGTTGGTACATCTCTGCAGGCAGTCTGTCCACCATTCCCATCATTAGAAAGAGTTATGTCTCAGTCATCCTTAGCCCCTGTGTAGGTGTAATTAACAGAGACCCAGTTATTAATTACCCAGCCATGAGAGTTGCCTTGCACCTAAGCATCCCCCAGTGTTAAGGGCTGGTGACCTGAATGCTTTGGAAATTCTGGTAGATTTTTCACTTGCGTCCTAGCAAACGGTGAGCAAAATGATTCCCCCATGGTTTGAAAAATGCAGGAGTATTTTTCAACCAAATTCTGGATTATTTTCTCAACTATGCTGTTCGTGATGGATAATCTCACCCTACCAAGGTGGGCTGCTTGAGTGCTCAGCACTGCTGACTGCAGCCAGATGCTCTTCCCTCACCTCCGCAGCTTGGTTTCCTTGCTAGGAGGTTTCTAAAAGCCAAAAGGCATTTTCAAGAAAGTTCATCAACGCTGTATTAAAGTTTTGGGTCTGCTCCAGTTTCATGGTGCCTCATCCTTGGCACATGGTGGTGGAGGGCAGGTGAGAGCAGCTCCACCACCACACGCTGATCCCTCTTTGCAGCTGTTGTGGCACATGAAGTCACCTCTGACACTTAGAAAAAAAAAATTCCTTTTGTAAGGAAATGAGTTAATTTGTAGGGGAGAGTTTATTTGGGGCTTTTTTTACAGCACTGCCTGTTCTGTGAAGTTTCCTCTGCAACCAGAGGTGCATCCCCACACAGTGACGAGCGGCTGTATCCCATCTTGCCCCCAAAAACGATGGGGCAGGAATGGGATAAAGCTCTGCTGAGATTTCTCCTGCATAATGAAAGAGTCAAAAATATCCTTGAAGATTCAGGGAAAATGGGCAGGTCAGAGAGACCTGGGGAGCACGGTGAGTGGGTGGTCTGGCCCATTCTCCTCCCACCATGTAGCCTGTTTATTCACCCCCTTGGGGACACCCACCTGCCGCTACAACCCTGCTGCATTCGGCTTCGGAGAGCAGGTCTGTGGTTTTGCATCTGCTGGCAGAAAAGGCACGTTCTTCACCCGCCTGGATTTGACCAAGAGATCCAGCCAGGCCATGCAGCCAGATGTTCTGCTTGTCCACCGACGCTTTCGCATCCCCTCCGGCCATGGGGGTGCCTGTGCTTCCCTGATCCCAGTAACAGCGGGGAGGTGGCTGATGGAGGACGTCTCCCTTGGGACCATCTCCAAGTCCATCTTGCTGCCAGCCCTGCCAAGCACACCCGAACTTCTGGAGCCCCTCCGTTGATGGAAATGGGATGGTTTCACCATATCCTTCCCGCTGGGTCAAGGCAGGATCCTCCCTCCCTGAACTGTCCCTTTCTCTGTCCTGTTCCCAACACCCTCTGGGGGTGGATGCTCCAGCTGCAGGATCCAAGAAGGGAACCCAACGCAATTCCCCCTATGCAGCCCCAGACAGGCTCCCCCAAAAGCATCTGTTAACAGGAGCCCAACCAGTGCCCTGAATGCACGTTCCAGTAAGACCAATCCGTCAGAAAAAGGTGATCTTAACCTGCCCGCTTCAAGACAGGCTTACCAAAGGCTAGGATAGAACAGAGTTGTGGGCCAACCCCATTTATCCTGGAGCTTGGAGGGGACTCGGGAATCCCTTAGGCCAGCCCCAGCACAAGGGTTGATGTGGCAGTCCCAGATGTTTGCCCTACTCTTCCCAAAACCTCCAGCCTCTTCCCATATCTGATAGACAAACACTCTGTTTTTTCTCCTGTTGTCTCTTGTCTTTTCAAGGCAACCCTTCACACACAGAAGCCTGTTATCTTGTCCTCCTCCAGACTAAACAAAATCTCCTTCAACCTTCCCTTGCTCACACTGGGTTTTGTTCTTTTTTATCAGACTCATCGACACCTCCCAGACTCATTCCATGGATTCCATTCTTTTCAGAGAGGAATGATCTTGCTGTACATCCCACCTGCAGGGCTGCCCTTAGAAGAAGTCTTGCCTTTCCTGCTGGGTCCTGCACCACCTTTAGGACAGTTTACCCTGAGCTTTGCCTGCGTGGTTGCTTCCTTGCCAGCTATTTTGTATCAGTGCTCTTAAATCTTCCTTCCCAAAAAGCACATACCACCTCATCTGGACTGAGACTGGTCCACAAAAACCCTGGAAAGAGAGTGCCGGCTCCATAGGGTTGGGAAAACATCTGAAGAAGGTTGTTGAGCTCCTTCTGCAAAGCCAGAAATCAGGGGCATGAGGGATGAGATCACACAGGTAATTGCAGGAGAATTTCCTATGTTACATCCAGCTCCTGCAGAAGACTTGAGTAACGAGTCACAGATGAGTATTACAACCTATGGGCACAAATTATTCCAGCAACCTTGGGTTTCTCCTGCTGCTTCCTGGTGGCAATGACCTCACGCAATGAAATGGCAGCTCCCTGCCCCGTTACTCCGGATTGCTCATCGCTGAGGATGAATTAATGACCTGAATGAGGGGAAGCTTTTTTTAAAAGGACATTATCAACATATTTCAGCCTAAAAGCATCTGTAAAAGGTGCCGGGGATGGAAGAGCCCCCAGCCCTGCTGCTAAACAGCAGCCCGGGAGGAGCTGCATTGAAAGCAAAGACGAAGAAATTGGAGGAGAAAGGATTCTTCTCGCTTTGCATCATCGCAGTCCAACCACATCTATTTTTGCTGTACGCATGGCATCAAGCACCCGTCACTGCTATTCCTACTCCATCCAGCACCTCCGCATGACAGGGGAAGAGTGGCAGCAGGATGGAGCACTGGAGGAGGGAGCGTCGCTCATAATTGTCCCGTCACACGGCTTAAAATCTGGGCACCTCTATTACCACCCTTCATCTCCCCCCACAGTAAACGACGACCGGCTTTAGGGCACAACATTCCGCTCCAAGGACACTTGTCTCCCTCCATCAGCTGGTATTACTTGTGCACCTTATTTTAGTCTCTGGTCACGGCCTGGATGCACTTCCAGAAAGATCTGACTTTGTATTCTCAAGAAGAGAGAAAAAAGTCATTTAACCTGCAGCATCCAGCCCTCATCGGACGAGGCAGGTCGTGACGCTCATTCCTGGCTGCTTGAGGACACATTTCAGCAGAGCCCCCAGAGCCACGTGCCCCCAAGGCTACAGGAGCCATCTACCGCCAAGCTGAGAACACACAAAACTCAGTGCTGGGGTGTCGGGGCCCCAGCTTGCCTTTTCCCGGAGCTTTGTGGATGATGGGCTTGCACGTAGTGATGGCTGGCTGAGACTCGGTCGGGGCAGGTTTGTGCACTTGCACTTTACAAAAAAAAGCTCATTTAATGCAGGTTTTTATTTATTTGCTGTTTTCTAAGCTTGGTTCTTGAGTGAGGCAGTTTCCCTGAAGGAACTACTCAAGCGGTTTTGAGCAAGGACAAGGCAAAAACTGGGGGCGCTGGGGAGCGATGGGTTTTTAGGGGCAGAGGTGTTGAGGTGCGCAGGCAGGGAGCGTGCTGCAGGCAGAGCAGCACCTCCTGACCCACCGCCAAAAAATAACCTGAAACCGCTGGGACCCCGCGCCGGGGGCCTGCGGGCCCCGCTGGGCGCCGCTTCAGCCCGGGTTTAGGCAACCCCCAGCGCGGGAGAGGAGCTGGCTCCGGCCGACGGCTGCCCCCCTGCGCCCCCCCGGGCGCCGAGGCGGGGACATCCCGGGCCGGCCCCGCGGCGGG
>NW_020799111.1:1115301-1118051 GCF_003259725.1 Athene cunicularia | reverse complement strand
CCCCCCCCCTTTAAATTTGTAGGAAACCCAATTTTTGTAGTTGCAGTTGAGACCCAGAGAGGCGCTGGGATTTCAGGGGGGCTCAAACTGTAAAATCACCCAGTTATTGAAATGAGTCTGTGTTTTAATTGGGTTTGGGGGACCCAAACCCCTCTTGGCTCCCGTTCCCTGGGATTTCTGCGTCATGGGGATGGAAACCAGGAGGTGCCAGTGCCCGGTGCTACCCCTCCATACCCTCATTCACCTGGAGTGCTTTATTTTTAGAACGAAATCCAATAGAGATATTTTACCAATGTGTTTATTCTCATATAAATAAGTTTCGATAAGAAATGGTCTGGATAACGCTTCCGACATCTCGCTGCTGTAGCCAGGGGAAGGGATTTCCTCGAGGTGCCGCCGAGAGTTGCTGGCAGGGGGTTGTTTCTGTTTCTCCGAAGGCACAAATTAAACGTGACGGCGGTGGGAAGGAGCGTGTATCCTGCCCGCTCTGCCGACCTGCCTCTCATGAGTTAAAAAATCAGCCATTCCGCTGCCGTGCAAATGGTTTGGGCTCCTATAGGAAGGATCCAACAGTGTCTCGATTGTTTTTTCTCCACTTGTATATGCTGTGTCGTGCCTTAGGGAATTAAAGAAAAAAAAAACCCACCCTCTTTTTTAATCAACGTTTTAAAATTTTAAATTAATGTTTGAATTGATTTTTAAACTCAGCAGGAGCAGAGAATACTTTTATTTTCTTAAAGTGAGGCGGTGCAATCCCCCTTCAAGAGTATTTTGTATCCAAGAGTTAGCATCTTTCCCCTTAAAGATGGCTTGTACATCTCTGAAATCTTTCTAAATCTTGCTAATGAGAAAGAAAGATATAAAAAAAAAAGTTAGGATTGCCTGTGAAACATGGAAAGTAAACCCCATCCGCCTCAATGCTGACTTTTATACAAAGATTGGATAAAAATGATGATTTTTAATAAGTAGCGGGGATTTAGCAAAGCCCCATTTAATGTCTTCAAACCAGTGAAATTTTTGGGTTCCCAAGGGCAAAGGTGCCTTTTAATTTCTGCTTCTGCTGTAATTTTCAGCTGTGAGAAATCAAAGCGTGAGGAACATCTGAACATCATGGAGGGGGAGGCTGGAAATCGCTGTAATAGTGGGAAAAAAAAAAAAATTACTCTTCTAGTGAAGGGCAAAACTTGTGTCGTTTCTGCCCCAGATGGAGGTTGCTGGAGGGATAGTGATAAAAATGCCCTCCCGAGCAGCTTTGCTGGGGGTGATTTTATGGAATCCGCCGGCTATTCTCCTGTTTCAAAAGGAATTATCCTTAAATAAGTTTCCTCTCTTGAACATCAATTCAATTCTCGTTCCCGTGTATTTTGGCTTTATTTATTTATTTATTTATTTATTTTTCCCCACCCCCTTGTTTTTAAACCCAAAACGCTGGTGACGTGAAGGCTCAGAATAAATGTACAGGTCCTTTAGTCTCCCCGTGGGCAGCCCATCTTTTCTTTCCTTATTCTTAATTATTTGTCGTCAATGAGATGCTTAATTAGGGGAGAGGAAACCCTCGTGCAACCAGTTGCTTTGCCGGGAAAAGCCACCAGCACCTATTTGCGTGTGTGTCTATAAATACACACGAGGAGCAGAAAAAATACTCCCATGGCTCTCCAGTTCGAATATCTCTAATTTAAAAACATCTCTGTTTTTTTTTTTTTTTTTTTTTGAGGAAACCTAAAGAGGAAGAAGAGATTTTTCTCTGGCCGCAGCCTGGGGAGGGTTTGCTTTGCTTTGCCAAAAGAATTAAACTTGCTGCAGATTTTCTCGTGTGTGGTATATGTTGGGTTACGCTGCATTGAAAATTGAATCAAAAGTGCTAAAAGTGGGGGTGCTGTCAATCCTAGTCCAGGTTTTAAATATAGATTTAGTCTATTTTATATTTATATAAATTAATAATGTATCTTTTGGTCTTTAGTATCTTTTACGTATATATAAATAAAAGTTACTATATATACAAGATACTTTATATATAGGTAATAAAAAATATGTATAATGATACACATTTACATAGATATTTATAGATATTTAAAAGATACTTTTTATATATACACACACGCAGATAAATATGAGATTGGGAGGGCGATGCGGGTCGCATCGGGTGTGGAGAAGCCCCTCCTGCTGCCCGCTGGGTGCGCAGCAGATTTTCCAGGGGTCCTGGATGCTGTTCCCTATGAAAATAGCCTGTAGCAACCCCTTGGAGGTGATCCTGGTGTGACTCTGTGGCTCCTTTTATTTTATCTGTCCTCAGGCGTGGTTAAGTTGGGCGTTTGGGTTGGTTTGGGTTTTTCAGCTGCCTTTTTGGTTGTGGGGGCGATGCGGGAGGGTGACGGAGGCCACGCCGTGCTGGGATGCCTCTTGGTACCACCCTGAAGCCCAGCTGCGTTTGGAGGCGTTGGGGAGAGACCAAAGCTGAAAGGAAAATAATAGGTAGATGTTTATCATGGATTACCTACGATTTCTGTCAGAGCTCCTCCACTGGGGTGACCTCGCCCGTCTGCCCTGCTGGGCATGGTGTTGAGGCGGGGCTGGGGGGCGGTGGGGTGCCTTTGGGTGGCAGAGGGTGGGTGTGTGACATGGTGTGACACGGCTGGACCCCCCTGCTCCGGCACGGGGCTGCTTCTGCCCTGCGGCCCCATGCTGAGTGGGGATGCAGGGGATGGCTTGCCTCTTCGCCCACCCCCCCTTCCCCTTCTTTTTCTCCCCCC
>NW_020799111.1:1095791-1115251 GCF_003259725.1 Athene cunicularia | reverse complement strand
CCCCCCCCCGCACTCCGCTCCGTTGCTCAGCAGGTTGCTCATCCTGCGGAAGAGGACAGGGCTTTAACATCAACGGATTTTAATTCCTTAAGAGCGTCAAGGCAAAGCCCCCAGGCTGGGAGGGGAACTGGAGCAGATGCATCCCTGATGCTCTTGGCAACTGGTTGAAACTGGGGCAGCTCTTTAATGCTTATCCAGCCCAGCGCTGATGGAGCCAGGGCTCATTAAGATCCGCTGCTGGGTTAGGTTGGGCGAGAGCAAAACTTGCCAAGGATGACCCCAATAGACCAAAAAGGTGTGTGTGTATATATATATATATATATAAAATAACAAAAAGACACAAACCCAACAGCTGCTTTCTTCCCTGCCTGGACAGGGGAGTGTGCCTGTCTCAGGCTCCAAACTGCTGGGTTTGAAAAATTCATGTGGGACTAAGTTTGGTCCCTACCTGATGGTGAGCATCACTTCTTGTAGATGTTTTCCTGCCTGGGACAAATAAAGCAGGAGGGCCGCTGGGGAGATGGTTGGTTTCCAGAACATTTTCCCTCTGCTTTTTTTTTTTCCCCAGTTCTCTTGAAAACTGATTTTTATTGAAAGCAGGAGCTGCCAGACAGCGTTGTCTCTGCCCTCAGTGCTGATCTGAGGTGGAAGGTGACTTTATTATAGTAAGGTACTACAAAGCTTGACTAGAAAAAAAAAAATCTTCATTTTTTAGAGCAACGAGTGGTGAAGCCATCCCTTACATACCACTGTAAGGCTTATATTTAAGACAGCTGAGTGAAATTGAGTTTCTGGTTCCTAAATGCTTGTGGGAGGTGAAGCCCCTCTGGAGCAGGGGACCAGGGGCCGGTGGGTGCTCCGCAGCGCTGCAGCCTGATGGGCAGATGCAGGGAGGGCTCGTGGAGGTTGGGCAGGGAGTCTGGTGGCTTGTTTTCTTTTCACAGCTTTGTCTCATCTTTATTCCTCTGCGTGCCTGCATTTTGGGGGTGGCTGTTATCCATTATTTCTGTGGGAGCTGTGGGCAGGGTAGCCATGAAGCCATATGAGTGCTGCTGTTTACCTGGGCTGCTGGAAAGGGGAGAGATATGCCAAAACCCACCCCAATCCACCTGATTCTGGGGAATAAACCACAGGTTCTAAGGCATCTTCTGTTTTATTGCTTTATTTCAGCAAGTACAGATACCTGGCACGTGGTACGTGAAGGTCTTTGTGGACACCAGCCGGTGATGCTGGCGGGGTATGGGTGGCCATGGGTTTTCTGTCCCCTTTCCCCGCAGAGTTGCAATATCGACCTCACGATTTTGGTCTAACGGATGCGTGAAATAGAGCACAGCTCCATCATGGATTATTTCATGAACCCAGCTTACAGTCTCACTCGCTTTGTGCTGTGTGTGATGCTGCCTGGCACACCATACCCAAAACCCAGCGCTGGGATGGAGGAGATGTTTCCTCCTTGAGCCTGAAGGGCTGCTAGCAAGCAGGACCATTTTTGGGTGAATTTAGAAGGAAAAAAAAAAAAAAAAGCAGATGAACCTATGTAAATCCGGTTTCTTTAGCACTTGAAGCTGATGCTTGGTCGCCGCTGGGCGTTTTGTCCTGGGCTGGGCACCGAGATTTCTGGTGGGTACATGCAGGTAGGGAAGAGCAGGAGGGAGATACAGAATGATACAACTCTTGTGGTTATCTGAGGGCAGCTCACTACAGCAGGCCTAGTTGCACTAGACAAGTATTTTTCCACAAACTGTGTGCCTGTAGTTACTGGTTATTAGGATTGATTTTTTTTTTTTTTTTAAATTCCTACCAGCCTGCTGCAAAACAGGTTGGGTGAAACGTGGCTGCTGCCTTCGTCACAAAGTTCCATGCTGGGAGTTGTGTTGCGTGCACTGAAATCAATCCCCTGTCTCCCAGGTTTTGGGAGGAGTGAGGGAAATGGAAACGAAGGGGTTTTCTGCCCCAGAGTCCTCCCGGGAGAAGTGTTGGAGGCCTTGAGCTCTGATGCCCTGTCCTGCAAGGACCACACTTGGGAATAATGCATTTCAGTCATGGCCCCAGATACACATCCATCACTCCATCAGTGATGACTGCACGTGGTCCAGCACTGCTTCAACCAGATGGGGATTTACAAGAGAGAGAAAAAATACACCCAGTAGGAATAATAACCTTATTTTAAATGCTGAGTGGTGATAATGAGCTGTTGGGAGACATGCCAGGTGGTGGGGGTGAAGCCTTGAGCACAATTTGGGTATCTTTAGATGCTCTCCATCAGCTCGGATGGACGTTGGAAGATGTTGTAGTGTCCTGTTGAGAAGTGTTGTGACATGGCACCTTGCTGTGGTCCTTCTGTTTGGGTGTTTCAGGAGGTGAGCGAGCGGCATGGAGGGGTGAGGCAGCACGGCAGAGGACCAGGACTGCCCTGGCATCTCTGTTGGCAAAGGTGTGAGAAGACGATGGTCCCGGTGCAGTTCAATTCAAGGCAGAGGCTTTTCTAGAGTCACTGCTGACAAGGGGACCATGTCTGGCTGGTGTTCTGGCTTTGCTTGGATGAGCTGCTTCAGAATGTCCTGCACCCCCAGGCTGCTGGGCTGTGGTGATGGGGCGGGCCGAGTGAAGTGACCCCCAAAAGGAGAGCGGCTTCTCTGTGGTCCAACCTGTGTCATCCCATGGGCACACGTGGTTGCCAGGCAGGAGGAGGAGGATGCTTGTAGCAATGCTTTGGCCTGCAGCTGAGTGGTGGCATCTTGGGATAAGGCAGGTGAAGGGGCCACCAGTTCTGTTTGGGGCTGGAAGGTGGTAGAAGCAACTGGGCAGCATGTCAGACTCAGTGGGGAGAGGCCAGGTCTTCGGAGTTGAGAAGGGCTTTTCCCTGTAAAGCGCTCAGGTGATCATGGTTTGAGATTTGCTAGCACTCGGGCTGGGATTTGCTTGGGCAAACCAGCCTTGCAGCATGGCCGGCTGGGTGGGTAGCAGGGGGGACCTCTGGGGACAGGCAGGGGCGGTCCGCCTGGGAGCTGAGCGCCTCCCAGGGATGGACCTGGGCATCTTAAGAAAGCCCCTCGGGGAAACGAGGGTGGTTTTAAAAAGGAAACATGTCCTGTTTTCTGGAGTAAGCTCTGCAGAGCGTTTGTACTAGGAGCGGTGGTGCCGTGTCAGCCACGGGCGGGTGACAAGGACAGGCAGAAGGATTGAGGCTGTTTGTGAGTCACGTAGGATTGTCATTGCCATGGTCCCCCTTGGGCCAAGTTCTCTTTACTGCCCCCTCCCTGGGGTGGGAATGGCTTGGGGATGGGATGAGGTGGGGTTGGATGGGATGGGATGAATCTTGGCCCTTGCCTAGCAGGGATTGTGCAGCTGCGTGCCCAGCCTTGAAGTCCTGGGTGGCAGCTGAGGACAGAAGAGGCCAACGGCTGCTGGAGGAGAGAGGTTTGGTCATGCTGCTGGAAAGCACCATTTTCTCTGGTTCTGGCTTCCCCACCTTTTTTTGCAACGACCAATTTCTTTCAGCGGGCAGAGCCATCCCTGCAGACACACAGCACGGGGACAGGTTGTGAACCGGGCACGGCTCTTGGCTGTGGTGGGGAGGTGACTGTTCAGCAAGGACAGCTGTGCACAGGAGCCCCAGAGGAGGAGGTGGGAAACCGTCTGTCAGACCCACGCAGGGTTTTACTGAGCACAGCACAGTTCCTTGGCTGGATGCGAGCACAGGGCTTGTTGTCAGTTGCTGATCACACCGCTGACCATACCTGTCTGAGCAGCACTATGAGATACGAGGCTCCTTAGTTGCTCTAGCTGCTTTGCTTGACCATGGTCCTTCTTGGGGGCAAGCTGTGGATTTCCCTCAGCCCACATCTCAAGAAACATCCTTTCCCTGCTGTCTCTTTCTTGCTCAGAGCCTGCATTTTAGCTGCTGCATGTGGGGCAGATGCCCCAGATTGCTGCACGTATTTGCCAGCATCCTTATAGTCATGTTGCTTGTGCTGCACCCGAAATTCATGTTTCACAAGGCATTCACATTGTTGTTCATCATAAGGTTCTGGTTGTCCTGCACTACTAAATTAGGAAGAGGCAGAGCATGTTACCACTGTAGAGGCAGAAGGATCAAGTCTGGAGCATGCCAGCCTCCAGCACTGCGGTGCATGGCTCTCCCCAGCCCTGGCTGCTTTGGGTCTGCATGAAGCCTTTCCTCCACTTAGCAGTGTGCTCCATGTTGCCCCGCTGTCTGGGCCCAAACCTACCTGAGAAACTTTTATCTGCCAAAATTGTTTGCAGGGGCTTGGGGTGTGCCTGCATAATGAGCAGCATGTGCAGGGACCAGCTTCACCGCTTGGGCCAAAGTTGGAAGGTGTTGTTTTCCAGCTGTTGAAGACCACTGGTGGAGTCAGGGTGTTGGGTATTGATGGTTTGTGGGCGAGCGGAGCTCCTTCCGCCACCTCCAGTAGGGCTTGTCCTGCAGGATTTGGCCCAAAGCCCTGGGTGTTGCTGGCCATCAGCTGGGGCTGATGGTGGCTGTTTGCATGTCCCCATGTAGCATTCAGGTGGGTGGCGTCAGTCCTTCCAAACATCCTCCTTGAGCTCATCCCAAGGAAGGACAAAGCTTTGTAAAACCAGCTTCCAGCTGCTGATTGGCTACCAAAACCCAGCTCTGTGTGTGTGCATGGGGTGGCTTGGTCTGAAAACTCATGCCTGATGTTGAGAGAGGTGGTCTGGCTCTGCTGTGGTCAGAGCATTGGAGCTGGGCCAGGTTAGAACACCGGGCACTGCTTTGGTCGGAGCTGACGGACTACAAGCAGGATTGTGAATGCTGATCTGGGTAGACAGTGGATGAATTCATGGCTTGGCTGGATCCTCCATGGACTTGGGTGTCTCCAAACTCCCTGCTGCCCAAGTGTGTCTTCTTGCAGCCAGGCTGGGGAGGTGTTTGGTGGCCGTTACCCCTTGGGAAGCCTTTGCAATGCTTCCTGTGCATCCGTGCCCTGAGGCTGCACTGCATCGAGGCTGGGAGTGGAACAAGGCAATGTTGAGTGTGTTGGCCATCTCCAAGGACAGGCCTCTGAGGATATGTATGATATTTAGGTTTCCCCACAGAAAGCAGACATGTTGCTGGGAAGTGGTGGACATCATCAGGATGAACTTTTGGAGAACCCCCCTCAAGGAGTAGCGGGGCTGGCCATGGTGGGTCTTGGGGTCCTGTCCCCCTGTCCCTGACCAGCCTGGGGCAGTGTGGTCAGGGGTGTGTGTGCATCCCGGCCTTGCCTGTGCGGCCATGACTCTGCAGAGGCTCGTTTCGGGAGGTTTCCTTGGAAACCCGGCAGCCAGCATGAGGCGGGAGCGTTCCCAAGACAGCTTCAGCCCCAGCGGGTGGTGACTGGTGAAAGGCTGGGAGAAATGGCTCTCCCTGGGGATGAGCTGCTCCAGCTCAGCGTGGGGAAGCAGGATGCTTTGGCAGGCTCTTGCCAGCTGCTGTCTGATTCCTGGAAAGCCTTTGCCCTCCTGCTGCAGCATGCTTGCAGACCCTAACCCTGGGCTTTGTCTTTGCAGGAGCAGGAAGATCCAGATCCGAAACATCCCCCCCCACCTGCAGTGGGAGGTAAGAAGTGGACAATCCAAAAAACATCCCGTTCATGACCTCCTCCACCAGTTGTGCTGAGCAGCACAAGCTGTGCTGCTGGAGCCTGTAGTCTGCAGATGGGCCACCCTTTACCTTCCCAGTACGCCAGAAAGGAGGTGGAGCATAGACTGATCTCCATCTCCTGCCTGCTTGTGTGTCCCAGAGGCACAGGGCGGCTTTGAGTAGTAGGGCATCATTGGGATGATGGGATGCAGGTGGGTGGAGGCATTTAAGAAGTGGTTGGGTGATTTGGGCTCTTTGGAGGGTGTCTGTGGGTGAAGCAGGCTCTTCCCCTGCCTGCTCCCTGCCTGCCCAGCAGCCTCACCTGTCCTGTTTGCTGCTCTCTCCTCCAGGTGCTGGATGGACTGTTAGCTCAGTATGGCACGGTGGAGAATGTAGAGCAAGGTAAGATGGTCCAGCATGGATCTTGTCGGTGCAGAAGTCCCAGCACTCCACAGTGTAGTGTCCCAGAGCTCCACAGCTCTGCCCACACTGGAAAAAAAACAGTGGGGTGAAACTTAGTTTCCCAGTCATTGGTACTGGGCTAAAATGGTTTTCCCAAGCCCTGCTGACAGAGATGGGGCTGCCCATCCAGTAGTGGGATGGCATGGGCCATCAGTCCTCCATCCCCAGGGCTTCTCCTGGTCACTGGAAAATTAAAAAAAAAATTGTCCCTGCAAGCAAAAACAAGCCAAGTGTTGTTTGGGGTCTGCTGGTAGGTCGGTGGTGTCCAACCATGAATCCTTCTTAGTGAGGGTGGCGGGATCTGACCTTGACACCTTATGGTCCTTTGCCAGCCCAGGCCAGTCCTTGTGCTGGGGGAGAATACAGCGGTGCACAAACACACACGCAGTGCAGTGCCCCTTGGGACAGGCATTGCCCTCCCCTCATCCCCACCTGCCACACCCTCTGGGGCATACTGGGGAGGCTGGGAGCGGTGATGACGTCTCTGTCTGTGCTGTAATGCTCCTTCTCTTGCTTTTCCCCCAGTCAACACAGACACAGAAACAGCCGTTGTCAATGTAATGTATGCAACTAAAGAAGAAGCAAAAGTGTAAGTGGGTTTTGTTTTGTCCGTATTTTCACACAACATGAACTTTTACTGAGGAATATCAGATATCTTCCAGGCTTCTTATCTTCTCTCTAAGCCTCCTTGGGTTGTTTCTAAGCTCTTACAGTGTAAACTTCAGGTGCCTTAAGGGATAGCTGTGTATCTTCTCAGGATACAGCAAGAAGGTGTTGGTTTTATCTTGAGCTGTGTGATCTCCTGTGTCTTCTGCCAGCAGTCTTTTCTTTGTCCCACTGCTGGGCAGTCTCCTTGCTTTCCCCTCTCACATGGGAGATGGGGTCTCCCGTGGTGCCCTGTCATACATGCACAGGTACTGCTGCACCAGCTTGGGACCATCAGCCCTGTGGTTGTCCTCTCCGCCTTCTCCTCTTGCCCCCAGGGGGCTCCCAGATGTGCCATCTTGCAATTCACTTTGGACACTGTCCTTCCTACAAGGTCCTCTGCAGGGTTGCAGTGGCCTTGTCTTGAGGGAGCAGAGCTCTCTAGAAAGCTGAGGGTCAGATCAGATAAGCAGTTCATCAAGGATTCATCTTCCCAGGTTGGAAGTCCAGACCTAAACTGGGAATGTACTGGACTAATCACCAGTCCGACCACCCAGCCCGAGCTGCTGAAGAGGTGGAATATGGTGAAGGAGGTGGGAGAGTTGGTGAAGAAACGCTGTGAGGATGGGAGATGTAGGAACCCTCCGCCATTTGGGGAAGATTCAAGTTGGAGACCAAAATAGGCAGAGACTGTCTCCTCCTGATTCCTGGAGTTGAGAGAAACTGTCTGGTTGTCTTCTAAAAGGCTGTCAAAAAGTTCTGCTGTGATCAAGGGAGGGCTTTTGAGTGGATGCATAACTGGTTAGAGGAGGTGAGAGGGAGCCAAGTGCTACATGGCTGGTTTCTGCAGGGGAGGGAGGACAGCAGAGGGTAAATAACCTGCATGTTGTGCAGAGGAGTCTTAAAGAAATGCCATCCATCAAGAAAAACTTTAAAAGGATGGAAGAACCCAATGAGGCTGTGCATCAGTGCAGTAGGGCTGTGTGAAGACACACATAGATTTATTGTAACCAGCAGAGGGAAAAAAATACAAATCAGGGGTTATTTCAGAAACATGAGGACTGTTTCTAGCAAATGCTTTGTTATAGACTTGTAGAGACTTTAGCCCTGTGCTAGACACCAGCACTAAGTTAGCTATGAGTAAGTAGCGAGCACATCTCATACTTAGTGGCCAGGGTATTTTTGATATGACCAAGAGCCAGGCAGACCCCATGCAAGCAAGAGCCTTTGCCAGAGTCTATTTGCTGATGGACGTTCCAGCAACCACCCATCTGAGTTGACCCATCATGAGGTTGGACTTGGGAGGACAGGGATGGGGAGAGCAACCTGCTGGTCTGGGAGGCCAGAGGAGAGTCCTCCTTGTGCCTGCTGGGGTGGCCATGCTGGGTGTGCTCCAGCCTCGGCTGGCCGGAGGAAGGTGCTGTGGACCACGGATAAACATGGCATGAGGTGCGATGTTTTGGGCTATGTGGCAAGAAAGGAAGGCAAAGAGTCTCACCAACACAGTCAATGCTTGATGCTTTGGAGTGAGAGGCTTCAGAATTATAGAGGATACTGTGATCAGTCGCATCGAGCCAAGCTGACACCTGTCTTAGGTGGTGCCCAGCAGCTCGATGCAGAAGTGAGCAATGGGAGAAAAGGGTGGTTTGTGGGTACGTGTGTTTGGTTTAGAGCATGTTGTGATAGGAACAGATGAAAGGAAGACATTGACAGAGAAATCGGACTGTGGGGCACAGTGCTGATTTTGGAAAGGGACCGTGAAGTTGCAGAAGTTCTCACTGGATGTGAAGTTCAGGCCTGGCAAGGAGCTGCTTGCACTGGTGCATTCATACGCCTGCCTGTAAACAGCCAAAGCGAGATGCGGTGGGAAGAGGGAAGAAGTATGGCTGAAGCCATCACCACCCGCAGAAGTCATTGTAGACTCTGTCATGACTGAGCATCACATGTCTGAGGAAGGGCTTGGGGGGGATCAAGAGCCCAGGTGCTGTGCCTCCAGCCTCACCGAGCTGGAGAGGCAGTTGGAGTTCCTGATAGAGAGGCACCACATGCTGTGTCCTTCTTGGAGCAGCGTGTCTTCCTTGGAGCCCCTCTGTCACCTTTCCCATGTCCAAAAAGCCTGTGAGACCGTTGCCATGCTGTGTGACAGCTTCTGGCCAGTGCTTTCCCCAGGTGGAGTGGCAGATCCCCAGGCTGGGATCCCACCGCTGCTGGTGGGACAAACTGTGTGCCAGCCCTGGCATCACCCACATGGGAGGGGACATCATCCCACCGTGCTATGGGGCTTGCTCCACACTGGGAAGGTTGAAGGGCTCTGGCTTCCCGTGGTCACCTTCTCCAGTCCAGGGAGGGAAGAAGATGCGGGTTGAGGAGGGACTGCAAGTCTACAAGGGCTAGTGCTGGGGGCGCTGGAGGGGTACTCATCCCTGGAGATCCCATCACCACCCTCTGCATCTCCCTACCTTGCAGGGCAATTGAGAAGCTGAGCGACCACCAGTTTGAGAACTATTCCTTCAAGATTTCCTACATCCCGGATGAAGAGGTGAGCTCCCCTCCGCCCCCACAGCGATCCCGTCGCGGGGCCTACTCTTCCAGGGAGCGGGGCTCCTCCCCGGGGGGCTCCTCACAGCCCAAACAGCTCGATTTCCCACTGCGGATGCTGGTGCCCACGCAGTTTGTTGGTGCGATCATAGGAAAGGAGGGCTTGACCATAAAGAATCTTACTAAGCAAACCCAGTCAAAGTAAGTACTTCAGATGGTTTTGTTTCTTTCTGTAGGGTGCTGTAGGTCCCTGGCATGGGTCCTCCATGCATCTGGGGCTTTTGAGTGCTGGCCAGTGCTGATTCTTGGGATGCAGCCTCCATGGGATGGTGGCAGAGCCTCTGTCCTAAACTTCCTGCTGGCCAGGGTGGTCTGGGTGTGGCAAGAGGGGGATGCACGTTCAAAAGGCCAGGAATGGGTTTCTAAAGCCTGATTACGAGAACCCTAAAGGGAGAAATGGCCAATCTGGGGATAAAATGCTGGAGGGGGATCCCAGGTAGAGTGGTCAGTGCCCACGCAGCCTTTGCCCGCAGGATTTGCTCATCCCGCAGCGCCCCGTATGGGCTAGAGCTGTTGTAGGAGGAAAGGGGGCACCGTGAGAGCACTGTTTTGAGAAGGATGGGCTTTTTGTAACTGAAGCCTTTTTTTGCAATCTAGCATTTTTAATTCTGAAGGAAAAAAAAAGAAGGGGGGGGATTGTATTGCCAAAGTTCTCCGTGTTTCTCTTGTCAACGTTCACATTGATTTCATCACTGATTTTCTGCATGGTTTTCCTGCATGGTTTGTTCCTGCCCAGATTTGTTTGTGTTTAACCCAAAGCTGTCTTCTCCCATGCTCATCATCCTGAACCTGGTGATCCCACAGGACATAGGACTCCTGTACCAGAACATCCTCCGGGGCGTCCTAGTTCTCAGAGAAGCTTTTAGAGGCAAATTATTTGGTAATAGCACGTCTGCTTGAGCAGGAGGTAGGAAGATGCGCTGCTCTGCAGCTGAGCGAGCTGAACCCCAGCGTTGGGTTTGCAGGAAGAGGTTTGTACGGAAAGGGGGCAGATACATAGGGAGAGGAGCTCTTTAAGCCCAGCTAGCCCTAAAGCGTGGCCACCTAGTAGCTGTGAGCTGGTCCCAGTTGGCTGCAAGCCCTTCTTCTCCAGGTGAGTCCCCTGGTGTGATGAGCAATGGGTGTAGCTGTGTCCTTGCCACCCAAGACTGGAAGGTTGCCCTTTGCAAGCCCTGAGCCTGGTGAGGAAGGTGGGAGGCACTGGCTGCCAGTTTCTCCTGACCACGAGGGCAAACGCTGCTGTCTGGGGTAGTTTCTGCCACCGAGCTGTCCCTCCTGGTGGATTGGCTCACCGTGTCTGCCCCAAAGACCTGGTGTCATGGAGGAAGGCCGTGCTCCGTGCTCTCACCTCTCCTGACCTGCCCAGGGAGGCCATGTGCCATGGCGGGCCACCACCTCTGCTCCAGCCTTGGCCAAGGGGCACCTCATGCACCCAGCCTGGGCAGTCACAAGAGACCATTGCCTTCAGTTTGGGGTGTCAGCCCGCAGCTCTGTGCCTGCTCAGGCCACCGTTACTCACCAGCGTGATGATTCTGGGGATGAGAATGCTGGTGACATCCTGTTGCCTGGCCCCTGCTGCTGCCCAGAATGATGTTGGGTCCTGGATTCCTCTGGTCACATAGAACTTCACCCCTGTCTCCACATGTAGTGATGCCCAGAGATACTCCTGAGCTCCAGGGGACAAAACTATCCCCAGGTTGACCCATCTTTATCCTTGGCTGAGGAGGAGTCCAGACCAAGAAGCCACCCCAGATGACTTTCCACAGTGATTGCAGCCCTTGTAACTTGGTCAGGAGAGGACCATTGCTACCAAGCAGCCATGGGGCAGGATACCCCTACGTGCACACCATACCATCCACCTTGAGAGGGCTGTCCCTCAGGGCTACAGCTCTCTAAAATGTTCCCAGCATCCCTCCCAGCTGCCCCGTAAGGTGTCTTGGAGGTTTTTCCTGCTGCATCATGGGCAAACCTGCCCTACCCCTGTCGTGCCATCCCCATTGTCAGCTGCCCCTGTCTCCCCTGCCTGCAGCACCCTGGGGTCCTGGGCAGCTGCTGCTGAGTTTAGGGGGTTGAGGGTCCCCTTCTCCATCCTCTTGTTGGAATGGAGCTGTGCAGCAGCAGTGGTGGGACATGCTGGGAAATCCAGAGCCCTCCTCCACCTTCCAGCTCTTCGGGGTGGGACATGCCTGAACACAGCAGCCCCTTCCTGGCCCCCCATCTCTCGTGCCTGCACATCCAGGTTGGGAATGGGTCGGAGGTCAGCCAGAAACCAAGCCTCTGTCCCTCTCTTGGGCTTGTCCAGGGTACTCATCACTTCGGTGGGTCCATTCAGCCCATCTGTGGCTCTTGGCCCCTCTTCAGTACAAAGACTCAGCTGTGCGCCCCATCTCCACCAACCTCAACTGCTCATGGGTTCACGAAGTGGCCTGACTCCTGTCTGTGGGGTTCTTTTGGGGCATTCATGGATTCCTCATCAGTTCCACCTAGCCGAGAGCATCAACCTGGTGTGACATTGCAGCACTGCTCTGGAGCATGGGCCTGTCATTGCCTTTGTGGCACGTCGTGATGCATTTGCCTTCTCCTCGGCAGAGAGGGTGGCAGTGGGTGTCCCTGTGTCTGCTGGGTGCTGCCCCTGAAGGAACAGATCCTCAAAGTCAACCTGATGGAGCTCCACAGCTGGGAGTGCCTTAGAGGGTGTCACGCATCATGCAACTCTCTCACCGTGTACTGTAGACATAACCAAGGGGCAGGGAGAGCTCAGAACTGCTGGTGTTGCCAGCACCTCTTTGCACAGTCCAGGCAGGACCAGTCTCCTGCCTGAGCAGCTCTGGCTGAAGCCATAGGAGATCTGGAAAGAAGTAGCCTGCAAAGGGATCAAACTCTGTCTTCATTCCCTGTTCAGTGCTCAAATGAAACCACCCTGGGGTCCCTTTTGAAGCTGGTGGGATAGGCTCTTCCCTTGACTGGGGGACGGTTCACCCAGCTGCTCACCCTCTACCCGTAGATGAAGTCTCCTTGTGCTACGTGCTGGTTCATGAGCTCCTCTGGAAGAGCTGACCTGTGCAAACCCACTGTGACCCTGCAACATCCAAATGTGGCACTGGTTAGGGGTGATTCTGCACCACAACCCTTGGCCTTGCATGCACAGCAGCACCCATGAATGATCCCGGTCATGATTGGAACCTCTTACAAAAAGAGAAACATGGCCAGAGGGCACCATGTTGGAGCTGAGCGCTGGGGGCATTGACTGAGTGGCTGAGCAGCCACCTTACTGCACCTCCTCAGAAGATCTGGGCCAGCCCAACCCTGGCTGCAGCAGTGACAGGGATGCCGAGGTGGTGGCTGATGGCAGGATGGCTGCACAGCATCATCCTCTGGCAGGAAGAGTGCGTGGACTCAGCGAAGATGGCAAGGTTGCTTACCCCTGTTCTTCAAGATGCGTGGTTGACGTGCAGGAGTCTCCTACCCTGCTTTCCTCTCTCCCTCTCTCTCAGGGCCTTTGCCAGGTACGGTTGAGCGGTGAGGAGCGAGCTGGAGGCATGTGCCTCCTCCCCGCCATGAGCTGAGGGGAGGACCAGAGGAGCTAGAGCACAGTCCCTGCCGGTGCGCAAGGGAGAGCTTTCTGGTCTCCCGTGGAAGGGCGTGAGTACAAGCGTTGTTGTTGACGTGTGCCTCCATGTCGTGACAAACGCTGCCTAAGGGTAAGTTGTCTTTCTGTCCCGAACGACACACAAGGGTTGTGGCAGCTGCTGATTGCTGGACAGCCTCGGGTGTTGTGCGGAGAGAGGCTGAGGTTGGAAGGGACCTCTGGAGACCTCTCATCGGGTCTCCTGCTCCAAGAAGGACTGGTGTCAGAGGTGATAGACCAGGTTGCTCAGGGCTTTGTCCAGTTGAGAATTTGTTCTGCCCCCTCTTGATGCATTGTTTCACATTGATTGACATCCCTCAGCTCCCTCAAAGACCTCAGGTCATAAAGGTGAACGTAGCTCAAATCTGATCTAAGCCAACAGAATCGAAACACTACCTGGGCTTGAATGAGATCAGGTGGCTGTAGATGTACATCAGCGAGACCCAGGTTCACCCCAAAGCTTGAGCAGGTGTTGAAATGAGCTTTTCTGTGAATAGCAGGCTCAGCTACTGAGCTTTTGAAAGCCTTTGTATGACACCAGCCGCATCTCAGGGTGCTCCTCTCTGCTGGTTGTTTTGCTGTAGGGTTGACATCCATCGGAAGGAGAATGCCGGCGCCGCCGAAAAGCCCATCACCATCCATGCCACGCCAGAGGGGTGCTCTGAAGCATGTCGCATGATCCTTGATATCATGCAAAAGGAGGCTGATGAAACTAAATTGTAAGTGCCCCTGGCTCAGCAAAACAGGCAGATTTGGTGAAAGGGAGGTAAATTCAGCCATCTTCTGTCACTCCCCACCCCCTGAGGGAACTGGTGGCATTCAGAGTTTCGGGATAGAGTCATGAGTCAGTTAATAACTTAAAATTCAGTCACTTCTTCCTGATGTCATTGACGGTGCTGGAGAGACCAGAAGCTCAGGTGGGTCCAAAGAGCATGTAGGCAAACTTGGAGAACAGAACACCACAAAATACAGATAGGCTTGGGAACTCCCTGCGTTCCCGTTCCCCCGAACTTGAGGAGATAGAATGGTGGGAAATGGTGGTGGTTCTTTTGCTCCTTCCACCACATCATTAGTACCCGTTGCTGGAAATTGGTTTCCTGGCAAAATGGACCTTTAGGTTTATTTATTTTTTAATCCATTTTAGAGCAGAAGAGATTCCTTTGAAAATCCTAGCACACAACAGTCTGGTGGGGAGGTTGATTGGCAAGGAGGGCCGCAACCTCAAGAAGATTGAGCAGGACACGGGCACGAAGATCACCATCTCCCCGTAAGTCCAGATGAGCACCAAGCCATCCCCCTCCATTCAACACGGTACGGGCAGCACTGGAGCCAGAAAACAGAGCACTTTTGTCCTCCCATGCACGTTCCCCATCCCGGGTGGGCGTTCCTCATCCCAGGTGGATGGTGGCATTGGGCAGGGAGAGGGCGTGTGGCCTCACGCTGTCTCATGGGGGAACCCTCACCTTTGATTTTGAGTTTTCCTTTTTTTTTTTTTTTTTTTTTTTTTTTTTTTTTTTTTTTTTTGACTTGAAGAAAAAAATGTAACTGCATCTCCAGATTTATCTGTGGGGTAGTTTGCAGGATTTAACCATTTATAACCCTGAGCGGACCATCACGGTGAAGGGCAGCACAGAGGCGTGCTCCAATGCCGAAGTGGAGATCATGAAGAAGTTGCGAGAGGCCTATGAGAACGACGTGGTGGCCATCAATGTAAGCTGCCAGCCCTCCCGCCTGGGATCCACTGCTGAGGTGGCCAGGAGAAAATTGCGGGGGGAGTCCTCCTGTTATGGCAAGGCTTGGCCTTGCCAGTCATGTCCACATGGTGTGGTGAGAACCCCAAAAGCCCCACTCTGCCTTTTACACGTTACTCCCTGTCTTTGCTTTCCCAGCAACAAGCCAACCTGATCCCAGGACTGAACCTCAGTGCTTTGGGCATCTTCTCAACAGGGCTCTCCATGCTCCCATCCACCCGAGGGGCTGCAGCGGCTGCCCCGTACCACCCATTTGCAGTAAGTGCAAGAGGTTTTGGGGTGTGGAGGATGTGTTCTTGGGGGCAGAGTGGTCCCTAGACTCTCCTGCTGTACTTGTTGGGTTTGGGTGGACACTGTAGGAGCTGTAGGAATCTGTAGGAGCCTTCTCATGGGGAGCTTTGAACAAGAGCTCTGACTCTTGGCCATCTGGGGAAGATGCTCATCACAGCAGTGAAGCAGAGAAGAGAGTGAATGAACGTGGCTTGTCCCTCCTTGGATTTAGCTCCCCGGGAAGATCAGCTGCATCCCCGTGTTGTGCTGAGCTTGGTTTCACCTGTGTTTAATGACTGACCATGTCTCAAGGGTGCTGCTCTCTGAAGGTGGCTGGGGGCAATCTGTGCCTGTGCTGGCATGGAAAAAACATGTAGGTGGTCTTTGTCCTGACTCCAGACACACCACTGGGTTGTGATGGTGTGGACTGAGTTCTGCCCTGCAGGTCTGGTCTCAGTGGCCACCTGACCCTGCCGGCATCGCCACAGGGCGTGCAGAGCATGATGGGAAAGGGGACAAGCAGCACGCCCTGTGCCACACCGCCGCCAGCTCTGATCCCTGCCCTAGCACCCCAGGGGCTGTGCTTGCTGGGAGCTGATCTGCACCTGACTTCATAGGCGAGGGTTCTCCTCTTTCTGGGGGTGCTGTGGCACTGGGGCAAAGCAAGCCTGAGAAGCAGTTTCCAAACCACTGATGTTGCACGCAGGCAGGGACCATCCTGTGTCAGGGAAATGTGCTGGCCAAAGTGCTGATTGGGAAAGTCCATCCCCAGCCCACTAGCATCTGCAGAGGACCCTTAGGGTGACCAGGCTCTGTGGTCTGTCTCTGTTAGTCTGTCTAAATACGTCTGCTGATGAGTTTTGGCTGCGTGGCGACCGGCACGCGGGTTCATTTACTTGTGCTGTTTTCTTTTCCTGGCGACGCCAGCAGCAGAGCGGTCGGAGGAGAACGGTGAGTGACAGGCTGGTGGTGTGGAGGGGTGGATGAGTGTGACGCGTGTGATGGCCCTGGAGGGCAGCGAGAGGGTCTGTCTGTCCGTGCGCTGCCAGCCCGCAAACGGGAGGATGCTCTGCCTGCATCGGCCGCCCGAGCGTGCGCAGCCTTCGGGAAACGTCTGCTGGAGCGGTGGTTGGTGTGATGGAGAGGAGCTGGGCAGGTCTTCTGAAGGTGTGGGCTCCTTCACCTTTGCGTGGCCTTTTCCAAGCCACCACAGTGAGGCCAAGAGGAGCAATTGCCTTTGCCATCATTTTTTAGAGTAAAACAAGGAGCTGGCAAAAAACCTTATAGGAAACCATCTTGGCTCAGTGGCAGCTCCTTTCCCTTAAGTACTTTGTGTTTCACACCTCCGAGTGGTTATTTCTGACCGTGTCCTCGGTGGGACCTGGGGTTAGTGGCTGTCACTTCAACTCCGGAGTTCTAGAGACCTGTCGGGGATGGAGGATGAGGAAGCAGCGTCACGGTGAAGGGGGGGAGCTAGGGAGGTGCTGTGCCCACTCCAGCCACAAGGACCATCTGGGCAGGAGAGGAGATGTTGGTGTAGGAGACATGAAGCAGCCCGATGCCAGAAGCAGAGGATGGACACAGGGAGCATGAGCTCAGTGTGAGGAGGAGCACAAAAGCCTCAGTGCAGTGTATTTAAGTAGAGGGTTGGGAGCAAGAGTGATGTCTGCCATGGGCAGGGGAGCCGTGTCTTCTCTGCCCAAGTAACCATGGTTTGCAGGTAGCATCTGGTTGTGCTTGTCCAAATCCATAGCAGGAGAGTTGTGTCTGCTGCCAGGAGAGATGTCTGATGTGTTTGACACACAGAAGAGTTGAAGAGGAGTTGGGTTGGGTTGGTTTGGGGGTGCTGGCACGCACCCCTTGCTTTTGGCTATAGAGAGACACACTGCTTTCTCCCTGTCCCCGGCACAGGTCTTGGGAGAACAGCTTCAGCCTTTTTGCTTTTTCTTCTCTTGGAACTGGAGAAGGGAAGTGGTGATGGAAGTCAGAGCAAAGCTAGATGTTTTGCTCAGTTCTCACCAAACTCCCACCTTCTCCACAGGGGATCAGTGGTGGTTACAGCGTGGTTTCAGCTTTCCAGGGTTGTGGCTGCTCCAGAAGGCTGTAGGGGCCAGTTTTCCACTACAGACACTAGCAGGACACAGCCAGAAAAACAGCAGTGGGGAGGAACTGGGGGTAACTGGGAGCTCCCATCCACCCCCCAGCCCCGTTGCACTGTGCTGCAGGTGCAGGATCCGGGCTGCTGCTCACCTTGATGTGCCCTCGGATACCTCCTTACTGTCTGGGAGGGGTTTCAGGGGCTGAAGAGTTGTCTCTGTGTCCCTGCCCAGTGGTGGTGGTGGTGGCACGCTGCTCCGTGTCGGGCTGGGGGGGGCTGGTAAGGGGCTGGCATGTTGGGGATGTCACTGACCCTCCTTTTCTCTCCTGCCATAGAGCTCCTCAGCATACCTCTCTGGTCTGTACGGAGCCCCCCCAGCCGGTGCCTTCCCCCATCAGCACCCCGTAAGTGCTGCTGTACCTCCCTCTGTGAGATCTTGGGCACTGCGGGAGGGCTGGCACTCGGCCAGGGCGGGCAGCTGCTGTCCTGGGATGCTGTCAGGAGGGCAGGCAGCCACGGTTCGGCTGCTCCCCTGACCATCTCGCTTTTCTGCGCCCTTGCCAGCTGCCAGAGCAGGAGATTGTGAACTTGTTCATCCCGACGCAGGCGGTGGGGGCCATCATTGGGAAGAAGGGGCAGCACATCAAGCAGCTGGCGCGGTTTGCCGGTGCCTCCATCAAGGTGAGCAGGGTGCTGCAGGGCTGGTCCTGGGCTTCGTGCCTCAGTGTGCCCTTCCTGCTGCCAAGGGCAGCGAATGGAAACCCTTGGGGAGTGGTTTTACTCCCCAGATTAGTAGAAACGCGGTCCTGAAATGCCCCGGTTATCACCCCTGCTTGAGTGGGAGGGGCTGCTCCTGACGGGGGGTGTGCCTGCATGGGGGGATGTCCCACAGGGGAGGTTTTGCCAAAGCAGGGCCACACTGATGCACCTTCTCCCCCATCCCTCTGTAGATAGCCCCAGCAGAAGGTCCTGACGCCAGCGAGCGGATGGTCATCATCACAGGGCCGCCCGAGGCTCAGTTCAAGGTGCGCTGGCCATGGGGTGGGGGCTGTGGCTAGGGGGATGCCAAGGGACAAGTCGAGAGCATCCCTTTAGTCACTGCTGTGTTGTCAGCCTGGGTTTACCTCCGTGGATGCCAGGGGAGCTTTTTGCTCAGGACTATGGTTTTGGTGCTGCTGGACATGGGCACATCATTGTGCTCGGGGTGGGGAGGGCACAGCAGCCACCTCCAGGGCTTTATTTCCACCGGTTTTACCTCCCCTTATGTCTCCTCTCCAGGCCCAGGGGCGAATATTTGGGAAGCTGAAAGAGGAAAACTTCTTTAACCCAAAAGAAGAAGTGAAGCTTGAAGCCCACATCAAGGTGCCTTCCTTCGCCGCTGGCCGTGTGATAGGCAAAGGTGGCAAGACGGTAGGTGGGGGGGTTCAGGGATGCTCCCCCCTGCCCCAGGGCATCACCCGTCACCCCTGCCTGGCGGGGGGGCAAAGCCTGGGTGCTCAGTGATCTCAGCAACGTCTTGACCCCAACCCTGTGTCCTGGTGGTGGCTCTCGTTGGGTGGTGACCATCCCAAGGAGGGGACAGGGTGGGAACCACGGCAGCCTGGTACCGGTACCACGTGCTGGCTCAGAGCTCAGGGTGACTTCAGCTTTTCCCCAACAAAACCCAGGGCTCTTTCATTTCCTTCAGGTGAACGAACTGCAGAATTTAACTAGTGCAGAAGTCATTGTGCCGCGAGACCAAACCCCAGACGAGAACGAGGAGGTCATTGTTAAAATCATTGGGCATTTCTTTGCCAGTCAGGTAAGGTTAGGCTGTGGCTTTTCTGATACTCCCAGCCAGTTTAATCCACAAAGGAAAGCCATGGAGCACAGGGCTGCGAGAGCAGCCTGCCGCTCTGGTTTGGGTGGTTCCTGTGCACCCAGGGCGCACAAAAGGTGTTTTGGCAGCTCTCCCCAGCTGTGCTAGCATTAAAGACTGGCTTGATTTAGCTCAAGTTTGTGTCTTGGGCACCATGTGTAGTGGCCCCTGGGGTGTGAATCAGCTCCTCCCTGGCATCAGTGCCAGCAGGGAGCTCTCCCAGGCGCCCACATCCCACCTGGGTGCATGTCCTTGTCTTCTGCCTGCTCGAGTGGGATGGTGGCACCCCAAAACTCAGGACCTTGGGAAGCGATAGAAGCAGCACAAGTTAAAAACCCTGCAGCACTCCACCTGCATCTGTGTTGGAGCAGAGCAGCTCCTTCTTTAGCACATCCTTAGTTACGTCTGGGCCGAACCATGTGCTCCTTCTGTAATTTAAAGCTCGGAGGGCAGCAAGATGCTGTTGTGCCTAGAGGGGGGAACAACCACTCAGGCTGCTTGCGGTGCCCACACTGACCCCCGGTTCTTGCTTCCACCCCCCC
>NW_020799111.1:1093305-1095741 GCF_003259725.1 Athene cunicularia | reverse complement strand
CCCCCCCCCCCCGCCAAGACTGCACAGCGCAAGATCAGGGAAATCGTACAGCAGGTGAAGCAACAGGAGCAGAAACACGCTCAGGGAGCCCCGGCCTCGCAGCACAGCAAGTGAGGCTCCCGCCGTGCCGGCCAGCACCGCCCGATGAATGTAACCCCAACTGCCGCCGCCAGACCCCCCAGCAGGTCAGGGGAGCAAACCAAAGACCCCCGAGCCCTGCTCCCGCGGCCAGGGCACTGCGGGGATGCACAGCGGGGGGGTACGGGGAGGGCTCTCCCTCCCACAGCCTCCCCCTTACTCCATCGCCTCCCGACGCTATCCCTTTAGTTGGACTAACATAGGCAGAGAGAGGTATTTTTATTTTTAATTTCCTAAAAGCCACCCGTTTCATCCAGGCACGGCCGGAGGAGCTTGCCCAGTGTGGGGGGCTGCGGCGCACAGTGTGGCACTCATCAGCTTTAGAATTAATATATCGATAATGAAACTAACGCAGATTTTTAAATTTTTTAAGAATTTTTTTCTTTTTTTTTAATTTCAAAGGGGTCAGGGGGAGGCGGGTGTTTGTTTTTAGCAAAAACAGGCTTTTCTAGATTTTAAGGAAATGAGCTAGTCCATTGGTTCTTTAATGCACAGTAGAGATGTAGGATTGCCAGCAGGGGAAAAAAAAAATACTGTTAAAAAGCAGTTTCTTAAGGGCTTTGAGAAGAGCAGTGCCTGTATGAGCCAACAGAAGGGATACCGTCTCCTAAAAGAAGAATCTCTTTCACGCACCCTTTCCTCTTTGCTTCACAGAGTCCAAAACTGGGGTTTGCATCCGTTCTGTCCCCCCTTTCCAGCTGTCTGTCCCCTCTCTCTATCACTGCCCAACCCAGCCATGCTCAAGGGTAATATCCCTAGAAAACAAGGGGCAGCACCAGCCCTGCCTGCTTTGGGCAGGGATCTTTGGGGAAAGATCCCTATTGCAGGGAGAGGAGGGGGTAATTGGGGGGGAGGAGGGGGGCAGGGAAACATTTACAAGAGGTTGGAAGAACAGCCAGTAACATTTTTTTAAAATTAAAAAAACCCTAAACTCAACGCAACAGCCCCCATGACACTTGCATACATACACACACAAAAACTACCTCAGGTTTTCGTACCTCAGCACCTTGCGCTTGTGTTTCCCTTTTAGAGATTTTGTATGCCTTGTAAAACTGATAGTTGGAGCATTTTTTTATTTTTTTAATAAAAAACGAGTTGGAAAATGATCTCGACCAAGTCAGCTGCGAGGCAGGAGAAGGAAACCATCCCACATGTCCCAGAGCTCTTCCGTAGTCTCCTTCTGCTAGCTGAGAGCCAGTGGCCATTCCTTCAGAGAAAGCTTGAGAAATGTTTAAAAAGAAAAAAAAATGGAAAAAAAAAAAAAAAGGTAGAAAAAACCCCACCCAATGAATGAAAGCGGTGAAACCCGACGGGCAAGAGGAGGGATGGGAGCAGCGTGTTGCCGGCGGGTCCCGTGCCGAGGTGAGGTGCCAGCGCCGGACCCATGGGCTGTGATGCCACGTTTTCCTCCACTGCGAAGTGTTCTGTGAAAAACCAACCCACTGACAACAACAACAACAACAACAAAAAAAGAGAAATATATCCAGCTAACAAGAGCCTGAGTTTGCTCTCTGTTGCTTTCTTTCGAGTGCCTCGCACTGGTCAGGGCCAGGCTGAGCTCAGGGTGGGGGTTCTCCCATGGCCACCCCATTTTCCTGCTGGGGGAGGGGGGGGGGTGTGTGGCAGGATGGGGTTTTTTTTGAGGGAGGGTGTTTGCAGACATGGGCAGGTGTAGCTTTACCCAGTCACTTGGGGAGGTGTTGCTTCTCCCTGCACTAAACCAGGGGCTGTGTCTCTCTGCAGTGAGTTGGTAAAGCCCAAGCGATGCTGTGGCACTGCTGTGGTTATTAACGGGGTGCTAATTGTGCTCATGCAGCTGGAAAGCTCGGGTGCCCCTACCCACCCCCACGGCTGCTTCTCTAACCGGCCAAAAGCTCGGTGCCACCAGCAGCAGGAGGCAGCCACCGCCGGGGCGGGCAGAGGGGCAGCACCCCACGGGGAAGGGACCAAGCCAGGGCTCGGGTGTCCCTTGCACTGAGAAGTGGGCAGGGGTAGGGCTGTGTCTGGGCGCGGCGTGGGGTGCTGGTGGGTGCAGCTCCCAGAGCTTCCTTCCCTCCTGCCCACCAGACGCTGGGGCCACCATCCCCTCGGCAAGGTGGCCCCTGGGCAGGTGCCACATGTGTAACGCCTCAGAGCCCCAACCCACATCACTTGGCACGTCCATGTGTTTTGGAAAGGGACAGGCAGCAAAAAAATGTCCTTTCCCCACCTACAGCACAACTGATTGCAAAAAGAGCATCAGTCTTCACCTTTGCTGTCCCCCTACCACCCCCACCCCCGGGCGGTGAGGAGTCAGCC
>NW_020799111.1:1069274-1093255 GCF_003259725.1 Athene cunicularia | reverse complement strand
CTCCCCGGCAGGACCAGCTCAGTCGCACCCTGACTGGCCCTGCTGGGTCCCCCCACATCCTCCCTGTGAGTAAGAACCGATTCAGGGGGCAGCCAGCATCACAAGTGTGCATCCTCCCCGCCGGCCTGGGCAGCAGCCGGGGACACAGAATTACTCAGGCTGTACACGTGGTCTCTCCTCACCACCAAAAGGCCATTTACTAATGGGGAGCGAGGCTCAGTGCCCGTACGCAACTCCTGAGCCAAAGCACAGAAGTGAATAGCCTGTTGCTCACTGTAGGGCGCTCTCGGAGCACTCTGCTGGGGCACAATGAACCAGCCACAGCCAAAAGGCCATAGCCCACAGGGTGACCCTGCAGACAGAGGGGCTAGTGACTGCTACAACTGCCCCACCAGCTGACACAAGGAGGCTTTCAGCACCCACAGGCACTTCGAAGCGGCCGGTGTGGGTGTCCCCCAACGGGGTTTACACCACAGAAGGGCTTTCTGGTTCGTGTGGAGGCCGGGGAAGGCACCAGCTGGCTGCATGTCCAGGTGAGCTGTTCAAGGCCTTGTCACCCTGCTCCTTCCACCTAACATCTGAGCTCTCTCTGCTCACAGGGTGTGCACAAGGGGGACCTGGAAAGCATCCTTTCACCACTAGCCCCTCTCCAAGCATTGTTTTGGTGTTTGTTTTTTTTTTTCCCAAAAAAATAAAAATTCTGCTACCATCATTAGTAGAGTGCGGGGTCAGCCTCAAAACTGCATCCCCCAAACAGTGAGAATTGAAGCCAAAGGGAAAGGATACTTAAAGCTCCTGGCTCCTAGTATTAATAAACAGCTAAAATCTTCCGAGTCCTCGGGGATCCGGGGGAGATTAAATATCTCATGTAAGGACTAAACACGACAGATTGCCTTTGTAATAGTTCTTTCTTTGGAGAATCTCCTCTGATTTTGTGACGGATTAAGCTAATCAGTTTGAAAGCAAAGACTGATGCAGCTGCTGACCCACAACACAGATAAACCACCTTATCAGCTTTCCCAGGACAGCAGCTCTTTAGGCAAGGAGGAGCACCATGAAGGCTGAGCATACCCACAGTGACTGAGGGGATGTCTCCAAAACCACCATCTTTTCCCCAGACCTGAAGAGAGGAGATACCTCACCACCAGTCAGGAAACACGTTATGGTAACCATGTCACTGCAGAAACAATCTGACATGGTTATTTATACAAGTGTTTGAACATGGGGCTTCCAAACCAGCTACAGGGCAATCCGTCCTCTGTGATGGTAAATGAAAGACCTGAAATCCTATTCCAGTTCTAGAGTATAATCTAAAGACAAAAAAACAAAAAAAAGGAGGGGGGGATGGGGAACACCATGTTTACACTAACCTAGCTTGCTCTGACTAACAGAGTGAGAGTTCACCCAAGCTCTTAACTTCACAGAATGGTCTGGGTTGGAAAAGCCCTTGGAGCTCCTCCAGTCCAACCATGACCCTCACCCTGACCGTTCCCAACTCCACCAGATCCCTCAGCGCTGGGTCAGCCCGACTCTTCAACCCCTCCAGGGATGGGGACTCCCCCCCTGCCCCGGGCAGCCCCTTCCAACGCCCAACAGCCCCTTCTGCAAAGAAATACTGCCTCAGAGCCAGCCTGACCCTGCCCTGGCACAGCTTGAGGCCATTCCCTCTTGTCCTATTGCTTATTACTTGGGTCAAGAGACTCAACCCCCCCTCTGCACCCTCCTTTCAGGGAGCTGTAGAGGGCCAGGAGGTCTCCCCTCAGCCTCCTCTTCTCCAGACTAAACCCCCCAGTTCCCTCAGCCGCTCCCCATCAGACCTGTGCTCCAGACCCTGCCCCAGCTCCGTTGCCCTTCTCTGGACACGCTCGAGTCATTCAATGGACTTTTTGGGGTGAGGGGCCCAAAACTGAACCCACTCATCGAGGGGCGGCCTCACCAGTGCCACTGGTGGAGGCAGCACCTGCGGGGCAGTAAGGCAGCAGCATGTTCCAGCACCAGCACTGAGCCTGGCAGGACATGTGTCTGTAGGCCGGCACATCGGTGCTCACACATTTCATCTCACTTCCACAGCAGCTCACCAAGACACTACGTGGAGAGACTCCACTACTGGACAGCCCCTGCTGACCAAGCAGCACACACAGGCTTTGTTTGTCTTACTGAGAAGTCTAGTGAGTCACCCCAAAAAGAAATCTCCTACTCTGGTGTTACTGGGACTGTGCTCTCTTGTCTCACTGCTGAACAACATCCTGATTGGCCCTTCAGGATATTATGACAATCGCTTAAAGGCTTTTGTGCTCTGATACTCATCCTGGCTGGAGCCTTCTTCCTTGCAGATTGTAGGCGAGATAAAAACCACACTGATACATCAAAAGATTTTTCAATTAAAAAAAATCACTCTATTTCATTACCAGGTAGAATTTCATTCTAGTAAGGCTCTTTATATAAGTTAAATAATTATTTTAATAAAAAGAAATAAATACTTCTCTCTTCACATTAGATAATTCTCGGGAGACAGAAAAAAACAAAACAAAAAAAAAAACCCAAACCAATAAACCAACCCCAACTATAGGGGCTTCACTATGGATTTGTTACAAATCAAAAAGATGGTAAATGCTTTCTTGCTATGGTCATCACAAATCCAGTTTTAGGAATCAAGTAGATCGTAGATGTTCCAGAAACAGAAGAAAACTCTCCTTGAGGAAACAGTAGCTAAGCACATTGTCCTTGAGAAGGTAAGTTCACAACTGTTAAGACCACCAAAGATGAGAGTCCCATTTGTGCATCGTGCAGCCATGTGTGCTGTGAGGTATAAGCACCCATCCCAGTGGCAGAGGTTCACAGCGTTTGTTCTTAACCGTTCCCTTGGTGAAGTCACAGTCTTTCTGGGCTTGCACTTCAGGTGCATTAGCTAATTTCAAAGAGAGTTACTGTCTCCAAAATCAGGGAAAAAAACCAAAAAAACCTTATCCACTACTTCATAGCCTAAAGAGGAAAATTTGTGTGCCTGCTGCCTTTTCAAATAAAGTATTGGAAAAGTAACTAAAAGAAGAGTTAGTCACCCCAAGGTGATCACAGTGTTACTCTAATAGTGCATGTCTCACAGCAGCTGCTGATGGATTATTTCCCACACCATCTTCTTGCGGAAGTAAGGCATGTCATCCTGAAAAGCAAAGAAAAATCCATTCAATATGAAGTCATGGCAGAACGAGGCAGAAACTACGCACAAACACCCAGTTAATTCTTTAATGTGAAGCTCCTTTCAAGAACTGTCAACCCTTGCCATTTGGCTACAACAATGGGTTTCACCCACACAGCTCCTAAGAGGGGGATGTGACTAAACCAGATTTACTTGGCCACACAGCATCTTACAGGCACTTGAATAAAAGACCACTGCGTTGGAAAATAACCAGTGTCTTAACTGGTCAATGAAACCTGTTTCTCCAAATGATATGAAGGCCAGATATCACAAACCTGCTGGCTGCAGTATCTCGCCCAAGAGAAATCTCACTGATTCAACTAGAAAGCAGATACCAGATGTCAGGATGGAGAAGACAGCTCTGCCCTGCTGAGGCCCCTTTGAAGTTCCAACCACCAAAACCAGAGAAAGGTACAAAACCTCAGTCCCTGCCCCAGACACAATTAACAGCTGCTGCCTAACTTCCCTGGCTCTTGTATCTGTGTGAAAAAGTCTGGAGCTGTTTATAACCTTCACTCACCTGTGTAAAGGTTATGGGTTTGTCTCTGGAGATATAATCTGCGTATTTGCACAGAAAAACCCCGCAGTCACTTCCATTCTCTTGCTGAGGAATTTCCTAATGAATGCAAAGAAGATGGAGAATTTTCTTCTATCTTAAAAGAAAAGCCATTTGGAAGTAGCACACATTACCCACATGAACAATACACTAACCACACACTTGGGAAACTCCTTGCATAACCCATTTACCGCTCCCAAACACAGGAATAGACCCAATTAACTGCACAACACCCCTCCCCGCTGCTTCCTTTACTTGGATGTTACAATCCAAATTCTTGGCAGGCGGACAAGGGATAGCAACCTCCTCCCTGCAAGGTGTCTTGAGGTTTGCAGTGTCCTGTTTCTTAGAGTCTTTAGATAGTGTTTTTTACTATTAGCTTGTTGAGAAACATCAGCTCAACCCTTTCCTTTGTCACATGCCAGGATTTGTGCTGCAAACAAGAGCCTACATTTGACAGCAGCTAAACAGGTTTTTAAATTTGACTTGCGAAATGGGGGCAAAGCCAGATTCACCAAAATGTGTCAGGCTAATTGAAAAAAAAAAGTATCCATCCAGCAAGGAGAGGCACTGCTTGAGGATTTCATCCCAGCATGGTTTCCTGGTCCACCCGCAGCCTGAGGTGGTACCATAAGAACACAAGATGCTTATGGCCGTTTCTCTAAAGGCTTGGACTTCTTAGAAAGTGTTAAGACCTTCATGACAAGCAGTTATAGTTCACATTTCAAATCCAACTAGTGCTCACATACATGTTCCTCCATGCTGTGAAGAGTCCACTCTGAAAAAGTCAGCTGTAGATTTCTTTTCTGCTGGCTTTCTTCTTGCAGGTAATAGCTGTTTAAAACAAAACAAAATCACTCTTCATCTCTGTAACTTAGGCCGATAAAAAAAAAAAAAAGAGCTGCTGAAGGATCACAGGAAGATGAATGGCAGGACAGTAAAATGTCAGAGGATCCTCACAGCAGCTGATTTAAGGCATTTGGAGGAAAAAATACAAATCTTAAATTTACAAACACAGTGAGGGGCTGTGAGCTAATGGTCAGGAATGAGACCAGATGATCAGGAATGAGAACAACAATTCCAACAGAGACTTCCACAAAAGTGTAAACTCATTGCTAAGTAGAGGTCAAAAACACCCTCCAAATCCCATGTTATCAGAGGAGGAACAGAAATACTAAGCAAGGAAGCATAATGGCATAATTCCACTGTGTGGCTTAATCCCCCACACCGGGTGCACCTCCAGAAAAAACTCAAAAGCTTTTGGGCTAATACCTCGAGCTGAGGAAGCTCCCAGGCCACCAGTTGCTGAAATAAGACTCCTAAAGAAAAATTTATTTGATGCAGACCTGTTCTTTATACCCTCTTCCCAGTCATCTGCTGTTAACTGTTCAGGAGAGCACTGGACTAAAACAACACTTGGTTTGTCTCTGTGGGGCTGCTAGAATCACAAAATGATCTTGGTTGGAAAAGCCCTTGGAGCTCCTCCAGCCCAACCATGACCCTCACCCTGACCGTTCCCAACTCCACCAGATCCCTCAGTGCTGGGTCAACCCGATTCTCCAACCCCTCCAGGGATGGTGACTCCCCCCCTGCCCTGGGCAGCCCATTCCAACACCCAACAGCCCCTTCTGCAAAGAAATACTGCCTCAGAGCCAGCCTGACCCTGCCCTGGCGCAGCTTGAGGCCATTCCCTCTTGTTCTATTGCTTATTACTTGGGTCAAGAGACTCAACCCCCTCTCTGCACCCTCCTTTCAGGGAGCTGTAGAGGGCCAGAAGGTCTCCCCCTCAGCCTCCTCTTCTCCAGACTAAACAACCCCTCCTGCTTGTGCTCTACGAAGCTGTTGGATTAAGGGTTTTTACTACTTCTGCATTAGTGGCAAAGACATCTAAGGATGCTGGTTTGCACAACATGAAAATCTGTACCCGTTACATTTGAGATGTGTGCCATGCCAGCTGATATATCTGGAAAAGCTTCTGTCTTGTATTCAACACATCTGTCTTGAATAAGAATGTCACACAAATAGCACGTAGTAAGGACATGACGGTAGCCTGCTGGGGTAGGCTGGGGGGAAATATGGTGGTTTTGTTTAAAACACTGAACAGAATAGAAGAGGTATAGACAAACTGAGAAGGAGCACGTTACATAGCTCACAACATTACAAGGGGGGCTGGGGAAGGTCTCAGTACAAGAAAAGGATAAAAGAGGTAAGCAGTGAAGAGTAAAAGTATGTGTAGCTGGTCACAAATAGGAGTGTGTATACCCTAGGACACCAACATTACTGAGTTGCAACCTGAAAGTTCTTACAGAAGGGGGAGTTGAAAAGCTCTTGCAAGGCTGTAATCCTTCTACAGTAAGGTTGGTATTTTGAATCACTCCCCTGAAATTCTTCCCTCTCAGTTTTATTCATTACTAACAAAGTCAGTACACATGTGCCATGGGCCTATCACTTATTTGACAGTGACACTTTGTCTGTGCCTAGAGTGGGAAGTTGGCAAAATCCAGGCATCCAAGACCCTGGGTAGAGGGGCTGATGTGAAATTTGGGTAAATAGCTAGTGTTTCACAATTCGCAGCAAGTGAATCAAATATTTCTGTTTCATATCTACAAGAAATGTGAAAACTTGCAGTTGTGTTACAGGAACAAAATCCAAACCCACCTCATAATTCACAACATAAAAGCATTGACTGAGCAGTTACTTACAACAAAGTTTCACAGATTTCGTCCTTTTTGTGTCCTATTGAGTCAAAGTATTTGATAGTCTTCTTTCTGATGTCTATGACCTGTTATTAAAAGGTGACTGTTAGACAAAGCACAAACTTGTGCTGCACACACACCAAAACCTAAATGACTTTTCTTGCTGGTTTTTTCCCCCCATCCAATTCTAAAAAAAAAGCCAGTCTGACTCACCACTAGTGTCCAGTGGTGTCTCAAGTGAATGGGCACGAAGATGAGGTCCTTCTTGAAGAGATCCACATCTCTGGTCCATCTTCTTACTGCGTTATAGCCCCCAGAAATTAGTTTGGGGTAAAAGAAAGTACTAAAAGCATGGACTGCTGGATATCCTTCTTTCTTATTTCTTTCCACCAGAAGACACATGTAGAAATTAATGATCTGTACCATAAAGAAGAGCAAACTTGAAATGTAAAATAAAACATTAGCTTACCAAAAGAAAAATACAGCAACATGTCTTTGCTGGCCACCCTTAAGTACACAGGTGAGAGAACTCCAGCCTCATCTGTCAGATTTTGTTCTGAAAATTCTGTACTCAGTTACTTTTGCAGTTTGATAAAAACACCTGCCACCCACTCCAGTAACCTAGACTAACTCCTGGAAGCTTCATAATACAAGAAATAAAGTAACTTCCAGAAAGACTAGACCCTTAAGTACTGATATTTCTAGGCGGTACAGTGGGGGCTCATCAAATAACTTTGAAAAGTCTTCTGCACACAGTGAAAGGGTATTTTAAAATAAATGCTGAATTGAAATCTCATTGTGCTGCAGGTAGTTTTACCTCATCATTTAGCCACTGAAGGTCCATTAGTGTGTGGATGTCCTCACGAGTGACCTTTAGTTTGAAGGCACTGCTCATGATCTCACCTGGATCACCTCTGCCAAATGCGGCACTGACCTCTCTCTCCATGGCCTGAAATGAACAATTAAACAGGGAAAGATTTGTGAAACAAGAGCATTGAGGACACTAACCTGTGGGCAACTTTCAGCTGAAACAAGGCCTGTAAATTAAGCTCAGGAGACAGAGCAACTGGCTTTGCCAGTTTTTTGTTAAGTTATAAATAGCACTTTTTGGTTGGTTTGTTTCAGCATCCTAACTTTAAACTTTAGAGACCAGGTTTGCTTCTATTTTTTTTCACAAAGGAAGCTGATATAAGATGTATGGACTAGTAAACACACTAAAGCAGCTGAAAATGGAACCAAAGTACAGCAAACAACCTTCCCACTAATGCTGCAGCCCTCGCAATACCGAGGTTTGAGCCAGTAACAGCAGGCATTCTCCATGCCAAGGCAGCTAAGTCAGGGGCCTGAAAGAAACTGGAAGTGAGGGACTTCAAACGGAACTGAGTCCAGGTTGTGCATGCAACTGGTTGTAATATGGATGTTTCTACCTAAGTCTGCTTAAGGAATGCAAATAAACTCCTAGGCCTATTAGTACAAAACACTCGGACCTACAATAGCATCTCCTTCTTGGCTGAATCTGGACTAGCAAAATAAGAGAAACACTTGTTTTTTTCTGGTACTGAGCATGATTCTGCAGACTTTAAACTCTGGATTTGCTAGCCCTTTCCAAGTCAATCCTCAATGGGCAAAAAAGGACGTGGTCAAACAGATCAGCACAACTGTAACTCTGAATAATAAAAGCAGCCAAATTTCATACCAATAGGGGAATCGGAACTCTGCTGAGAAGTGTAACTACGTTAACTCCTGTGACCACTGTCACATGCAGTGCACCCACACCCAGTGCACAGACATGACTCTCTGAGATCCCGAGGACACACATAAGATGCCCAGGTCCCCCATAAGCAGTGTGACACCACGGATCAGCAAGAGCTTATTTTTCAGGTTCTATCACCACAGTAGGACAGGTTAAGAGGCTGAGCCAATACAACTGTATGCATTAGGTTAGTACTGCTCTGGGAGACTGTTGTTAAACCTGGACTAAATCTTGTCCTGGTTGCAGAAGCCCCACAAACCCTTAGGTTAGCACAGCAGGAGTGTGTGTAGCACAATAAATCCTCAGAAGCAGCTTTATTGCTAACCCTTGCACTGTGAAGTCATAGCTGCAGACACTCAGTAACAGGTTAAACGCAAGTTTTTAACTTTCGAAAAGCCTTAAGAACCACCCGTAATAAAGGGAGTTCTTTGCAGCTGTTTCACAGCCTTCTGTTTTGTCTATCAGACTGTCACTTAAGTTACCTCTGTGAGTGGAGAAAAGTGTTCTACTGTTTTTGCTGGGCTTTGGAATTTCTTTTCTTCCACACCAAGGACAGATGATTTTCTGTTTAGAACAGGTGCCAGGTGCAATCGGAGAAATGACTCTTCTGAGACTTCAGCTCCATGCTGTTTCTGTCAGACAAAAGGACATTTAGCAAGCAAGCAAGCAAGCACAGATTTTTTTGGCTAGGGGACAATGCAGAAAATCTTGCTCATGTATAAAACTGGGTTTTTCTACATACATCCAACCAGCAAACTCCAAAGTTACTTTTTACTGATGACTGCATTCCAACTGTGCACCCATGTAATGCTGCACTCAAAACTAAACAGAGGCATGAGAAGCAGAAAATCAGTTTAGCTTGGACTAGCGTTAAGAACCCCAGCAAAGCCTCACCTGTAGGTAGGACACAAGTCCTAGTAGACACAAGTATCTCACAAGTTGAGATTAAGACTAATATTTCTGATTCCCACGAGTAAAATTTTATTCTTGATCTAAGTCCTGACCAGAGATGAAAGTCAGAGATGTACTTCTTATCTCACAAAACAAGAGAAGACTAAAGATACCACAGTCCAGCTTTGCAACTCAACTAAGTCTGTGCACTAAAGATTTTGAAGCTACACCCAAAACATTGAAGGGGAACAATAAAAACAACAACATTAATGGCAGTGAGAAACCCTTTGTGATAGTGCTACTCATCAAATAATGCTCCTGCTTTCCCTGGGAAAAACAACCAGGACAAATACATTATTTGCTCAACAAGATATGTAAGTGAAGAGTGCAAAAATTTCTGATCACAAACAGCTATATTTTCCTAAACAGTGAAATAATGAATAACATAAGCTTACCCCTGCAATGGCTTGTTTCACTGAGTTTCCCTGTTCATGAGAGTTTTCTGCTGGTGTGTAGTACCTGTGAGAAGAGAGAGAGAGAGAGAGAGGGAGGGAGAAAGAAAGAGAATGAGAAGTGAGCTGCATATCAGTACTGTCCTAGGTAATGCTCAAGAATTCACCTTCTGGATAAGAAATGCTTTTTCAAGGCTGATCCTGACTAGAGCCTCAGCTGCACACATGAACATGGCACATCATCATCTCAGCTTCCAGCACCATTTTTTCATAGCAGCAAGACTGGGATAGAATGAAGAGCTGGGAGCTTTGCAAACTTTCTTCCATCTACATGTGGAAGACCCCTTTTATTTCTCTTTATTGGTTTCATTATTTAGAAAACAGGGAAGCAGCCAGCACTTCCTCTATCAAGTGCGTTGTGGTCTACTGGTGATAAACACTGCATGCTAGGTGTTACACTGCAAGGTATAACATGAACATCTGCAACTATACCTGCATCCAAATCTAGTTAGCTTACAGAAACTAAGATCAGCACATTGACTCAAAAATGGGACAGGTACAGGATGTTTACTTGCCTTCTATAGGCTAGTCAAGAGAGTGACTATCCCCATTTGGAGAGGATTATCATTAAAACCACGTAGACTCTGAAGAGCAAACAAATACACAGACATTACAATTGTCCATAGATATGTCCCTTCTTCAAAAACAAGAATTTGCATTGTCACCAAAGATCCCCTTTTTCAGGAGGGAGACGTACAACAGACTCTCACAGTATTGTACACTCACTATGCTTTAAAATCTTTCAGTCCAGCATGGTAAGAATAGATATGACCTTGTAAAATTACTTCAGTTAGTAGCTAAACCTTCATAAAAAGGCAATAAAAAGTTCCTTTTACTTGAACTCATCATACTCTACCAGTTATTTCCTTCTCTCCCCTCAAGCTTAGGGGATCCAGTGACAATTGAAGCACAGGAACAATGCTGCACAGCTAAATATAGTGCTGGTGTTTAAAGCAGGGAAAAGAATAGGGACAAAATTGGCTAAAAAAACAGGACTGCCACAACTCTGCTCCCATCTATGCCTTCTCCTCTCTCACTTAAAGGAAGGTCACTGCAGAAAGACAGGTCCGTCAGACTGCCATACAAAATCTCTCCCTATAGCTGCGCTTACTGCAACCAAAACCCCATTTCCCTCAACACCACACAGCCATCTGAACTCACATCCCTGCCAGCTCAGTCAACGCAAATGAGTCCACCGGCCTCTCAAACAGGCAGACAACCCAACAGCATGCTTCCTTTTGGGTCTCATAATCAAACCCAAGGCAGCCTGTAAGTCACAAAATCTGCCTCAGTCCCACCAGGCTTTACAAGCTCTCTAATCCTTATGCTTAGGATGCTAGTTTCAAAGTGAAAAAAATGTCTACTCATTAATGGTTTGGCAGAAAGATACTCAAAAGCAAAAATGGATTCTGCAGATCCAAGGACAACTTGGTACAGCTGTCACTCTCACCCTCACTGACTTTCTTCCCACAGCAAAGGACCCAGAAAACACCACACCAGCACAACCCTGTTTGTCCCACAGCACAGCTCTAGTGGGTATTTTAGACACAACTGGCTTGCGAGCACCTCCAGAGCCACAAGCTAGCTACTCCTCTTCCACAGCACTGAGACGATAAATATGATTTAAATATGGTTTGTCTTCTTCTGGACACTGCTGGAGGCTGCAAGAGACAGGCACACAGAACTAGAAGAAACAAGAACCATGATTAAAAGAGACTCTACCTGATCATATCACTTCTCTGAGACCACTGTGGGCTGCAAACATCTGGACATTTGGTACCTGCACAGAAAAGGAGTAATATGAAAACAAGAAGTCAACTTTCAATCACCATCAGATGTATACAGCTCTTGGTTTCTGGGTCATAAATGTAAAAAAAAACCCCAAACTTTTAATGATGACTGTATGGTTAGGAAGTTCAAACTCTGGCAAACAGTGTGAACTCTGAATATCATTTGTGAGTGTATAAGAGCTGAAGCAGGGAATTTATTAAGTTTTAAATCCTAGATTGCACGCTTGACTAAACAAGTGATTTTTGCAAAGCCAGATGCTCCTCCAGGCTCAGAAGAATAGCTCGTCATTTTTCCATGACAAAACAAGCTTTCCCCAAATTCTAGTACCTTCTCAGAAATAATTTCAAAACCCATATGACTGCACAATAGAGTCACAGATATGTAAAAAGTAGTATTGATGAAAAATAATTTAAGTAAGGGAAAAAAAAGACTGGGACAACATTAAATGCATACGCATGGTATTATAACACACGGCTGGTACAATAGCAAATCGCTTGTCAGCAAACCAGTTTAACTAGCCCACTCTGCAGTAGACAACTAAGGTCACCTTCAGTAGTTACAGTATCTTCAACTAACTAAAAGTGATCTACAAAAGAAGCTAATGCTATCAGCAGTGGTACTGTGCAGTTAGCTCACCTGTTTTTGAAGCTCTGCTGACACAGAAAGTCACACATAGCATTAAAAAGGGATTAAAGAGTAACACATAAGCACAACTCTGAGTTAAGAGGCATCTAAGGGTGCACAGTAACGTACCACTCTGCCCTAGTACAAACAGCCAGATACGATGACATTCTCCTCTATAGTGCAGTTACCTCTGCAGCTACAGACAGCACTGGTACAGTATCATCTCTCAAGTACAATTTTAAAAGAACTTTTTCACGTCAACAAAAAACTTACAAAGTCATTTTAGCCAATAACTAGCTATGACTTGGGGGGGGTGGGGGGTGGGTCCCCCTCTTTTTTGTCCCTCCTTTCTTTACAAAGACAGCTCACCTCATTCTAAGAGCTGACATTAGCTACGCTGGCATAAACACGCTGGCTGATTTAGATTTCCTTATAAACAGACACAGATTAATGACACACCAGCACTGACAAATCTTTTAAGCATAACCTATATATACACTTTGAGACTTAAAGAAATGACCTATTTGAAGTCTATCTACAAAGTGGAACAGATATGAATCACAGGGATACTCACTGGTCCATAGCCTCATATACGGATGGACATCTCCTCCATTTTTTTGTCCTTCCAGGTGACTCACATTCATCATTGGTTCCTTGGAGTAGGCTTGAACACTTTGGTGCAGCAAAAAACACCAGAAAATAATCACAGTTTTAATTTTTATTTCTATATGTATGGTATTTGTTATCAATGCATACCAGTTCACTAGAAAGGATACATTTTATTCATACACAGCTGTCTATGATAGAGTTGGAAGCCATAGTTAAAGCAATATAAATAGGTAAAGTAAAATTAGGCTGTTTAACCCCTTAATAGAAACATCCTGTCTCCTGCACTGGTTTCATGACAAAATACAAAGGGTATTTTCATGAGGAGGCAGTTCATTCAGAAGTTCAGCTACTTTCAACTTGTGTGTACTGAAGATATAGGAGTCAAATTTTCTGTCTCTTCAGAATTTGAAGAGAGACTAATCAATCATGAAATTGTATTCCTTTACCATTTCACCAGCAAATCAGTTGCTCTTTTGTCTTTTCTTTAAAAAGTATTCTTTGCACATCCTACAAATAACTGGATTAATCTGAGAAGGCCACTTTATGGGACAAAACAGCATTTGTTACAACCCTCGACCAATTCTTTTCCATCTATTTATTAAAGATTATGCTGACACTGAGAATGCAGTGTCCACAACATACATACTTCTGGGACATTTTACTTCAGACCTGCTCAACTCTGACCTCAGGGACTACATGCTCATTAGCAGTTGGAGCCCATTAGACACGTTCCACAGGAACACTCTCTGTGTTTAGTTTCATCTGAAACTGTTTCACATGCTCCATGTCTGCTCTGAGATATGAGCCAAACCACAATAATCAATGACTGGGAGATTAGAAGCTGGAAGCAGGGCCCTGACCCACCCTAAAATGTTATTGCCAGTGCACCTAAAATTACATGAGATACTATTTTCCACATAATTTTCATGCACCAGAATCTTTAATCATGGTATGCTCTTCTGAAGTCACGTGTTTACATATTTTCTAGCTGTGAACCACTGAGCAGAGATTGGGATTTTTCTAACCTTGGTAACAATCCATGTTTCACAGCTTTTTAAGGAAACTGCAAGAAAGCATGGCATTTTCTGCCATCTCACTGCGTAGAAAGGCATCAGTACCATCTTGGCATCACTATTTTACAAGAATAAGGTCCCTTCTGCACAACTTTGAAGTGTAATTATTCCACTAAGATAATGGCTTCTATTATTTTTGTGTTTTTCACTTGTGTATTTAACTTCATGCAATCCCTCGACACAATTATGAGATATTAACTATACTTATCACTGGTAATATATGAATCAGAATTACACACAAGTTCTCCTTTGCAGGTTGCTTTAGGAATGGGAATTCTACACACAAGTGGGATTTTGTCAACTTAGTGTACTGCAAAGAGAAAACTTCCTAAAATTTTGTGTGAGAAAAACAGGGGGAGGTGGAAAGGAACACAGAAAATTCTGGCATTCCCCATGTTTACCTTAAATTTCACATTCTCACATAAAACCGGATTCCGGACCAAGGGAAACCTCATCAATTGCAAACAAGAGGAAGATAAATTCTTTTTCATGGTGCTACAGAATAACCAGTGCTGTGGCTTTTTAGACCAGAAGTTACACTGTCAGCACTAAGAACTAGATTCTACCTTTCCTAACAGAGACAAGAAAGGAGTCTCAGAATGAGAAATGCAACCATACCAACAAAGGAATCTTCATCTTTAGAATATACATTCAGAGCATATTCATGCTTCATTGAAGGGAGCTGAAGGGGGGTGTTAGTGTTTTAAGAATTAGTTTGCCCCAACACCTGCCCTGGAACACTGAGTGTAGGAACTCTTCCACTTCCATGTGCAACACCTACAAAGTTACCACCAAAAAGTTAATGGTTATTTTTTCTGTAATTACTTGCGGAAAGTTGGCAGCTGTGGATTAGGGCAGCTTCTAGGATGTGTCTTCTTCACCAGTTGCAAGAGCTGTTTGTATTTTGCCTTTTCTTCTCGCTGAACATCCTGGCAGAATGGAGGGAAAAACCAAACAGATTAGAACCACCGTATATGAAGCAAATGTTTGTAATCTGGATATAGTGCAGACTGCACAGGCTGTTCCCAAAATACTGGCATATTATTCAAATTTACTTTAGCAGGAATTCCCACACCTCCAATTTGTGATAGCCTTGCTCTAGGAGCTCGTGTCCCACTATAAACCTCAAAATTCCTGTTTCCTCAAATGAGGGCTTCTTCTCTTCAGCTGTGGTCTGCACCTCTTGCATAATAATTCAGCCTAATAAACATTCCTGTCCATATACATAATGATTGGGTGCTATGAGTCCCCAGGGCATCTTAATCATACTCGACAGCTTGCTGTGGACTGCTTCTTCGACACCCCAGTGTAAGTTCTTCTCCCATGTAAACTAGGTTTATTAGGAATTTTCCAAAGTTGGTTCAGATACTGGATGGAAAAGACAGGGAAACACTTCTCAAATAGTCCTGTAAGGAAGAATTATCAGCAACTGAGTGGGTTTTTTGCCTGCATTATCCTTTTAAAGTTGGTATGTAAAGATCACAGTTGGGCTAGGTTAAGGCCAAAATAGCGAAACAACTTTGCAACAAATATACATTTAGTGACAAGGCACTACAGCTCCACTTACAAGTGAAACTGGCTGGAGAGTCCTCCCCCAGTACACCATTTCTATCAAAATGGTTTCAAATTCAATCTTTTGGCAACAGAGCACTGCTCTGTTCCAAGCCATGACACATGTAGAGGCAATTAAAATGCTATGTGCTGATTTTCCAGAGGATTCCTTCAACTTCATTAACTACACCCTCTGTGCTGTTACCAACTGCCACTTTGGTGTTTACATACAGTTTTGTTACAACTCCTAAGTTGTTTCATTTCAAAAGGTGCCCTTCTCACCCAGCGTACCTCTTCAGCAGTACAGAAAAGCCTCCCCATTTTGATGACTTCTGAAGTCGTGGATTCTGGCTTTGCGCGCTCCTTAATAGGTGGCCTCAGTGTTAAGATGCTCTCTGGAGCAGGTTTGATGTGGTATTTGACATTCCTGCTTGTGCTAAAAACATCAACAGCAAAAGAAAAGAGAACATTCAGATATGCACCTCCACCACCGACTATTTTGTAAAGCATGTACACTGAAGATAATGGAGAGAGACATGAGATGTTTACGACTTTCAGATGAAGACCTGCTGTCTTCAGCTGGCTAATGGGAAAGTACAGAGAAGTAAAAGTGAAAAGCAAAACAACTGCACGTCACAGCTGCACTCAGAGGCACATGTTATGTCCATGGCAGTGTAAGTCCTCAGTCAATATGGAAGACTAAAGAACCACGCAGGTGTGCTATTCATACAGCTCTCAGCTCTTCTAAAAGCCAGCACACTGGCACCAAAGCACAGCTGCTGCTTTCCTCACAGAATCATTCTGGCAGAGACCTCTGGAGATCATCTGGTCCAAAGCCCTGCCCAAGCAGGGTTACCCACAGCAGGTTACCCAGGACTGTGTCCCATCAGGTTTTCAAACACCTCCAAGGACAGCGACTCCACAATCTCTCTGGGCAACCTCTGCCAGTATCTGACCACCCTCAGAATAAAAAAGCTTTCCTAATGTTCAGATGGAAATTTTCTGGTTTTCAGTTTGTGCCCATCGCCTCTTGTCCTGTTAGTGGTCACCACTCAGAAGAGTCTAGCTCCGTCCTCATCATTCCCTCCCTTCAGATGTTTATACATATTGATGAGATCCCTCTGAGCCTTCTCTTTTCCAGGCTGAGAAGTCCCAGCCCTCTCAGTCTCTCCTCAATGAAAGATGCTTCACTCTTTGTGGCTCTTTGCTTTGACTCACTCCAGTAAATTCACATCTTCCCTGTGCAGGGGAGCCCAGAGCTGGACACGACACTCCAGAAGTGGCCTGAGCAGAAAGGAAGGATAACCAAACCTGACCAGCTGGAAACGCTATTCCTAATGCAGCCCAGGATGCTGTTGGCCTTTGCCACGAGGATGTAGCACTGGTTCATGGTCAGCTTGACGTCTGTCAGGATCTCCTCCTCTGCAGAGCTGCTTTCCACCTGGCCAGCCCCCAGCATGTCCTGCTGTGTGGAGCCGTTCCATCCCCCACAGGGCTTTCCGGTTCTGCTTGTTGAACTTCATAAGCTCCCTGCCCAGTTCTCCAGCCTGGCCAGGTCCCTCTGGATGGCAGCACACCCATCGGGTGCACTGGCTGCTCCTCCCAGTTCCCTAGCACTTGCTGAGGGGGCTCTCTCTCCCCTCGTCCAGCCCATTAATGAAGATGTCAAACAGCATTGGCCCCAGCACTGATCCCTGGGGTACACCACCAGTGACTGGCCTCCAACTGGACTTTGTCACTTTGTCACCACAGTACCTCCACGCTGCAGTAAGCACGAGATGACCAAGCCAATTTTGAGACTGGAAGGCAAACAGTAGCATCAAATCACATCATGACCCACTCCCTCCTCCTTCCAGCTGTTTCTGACTGAGGTAAGTGTACAAACCACCTCAGCATCCCTTAAGCAATAATTCAAAACAAATGCAATGTAAAGGCAAGTCTTTTTATCAAATCAGGAACTAGTTTATGCCAAAGAGCATGGAGGTTTTTTTGAGAGAAGGTTGTTGGTTTTGTTGTTTTGGTTTTTTTTTTTTAAACAACTTATTTTTCCTGTCAAATTAACTTTTTTCACAAGCATTCCTGGTCTCAGTCTCTTCTCAAATTCAACACTTCCTCCTGTCATGGACCTTTAATCTTTATCTAATGATTTAATCTTATCCCGTGTCTATGAAATATCTGGATTTAAAGAAAAAGTTTAAAGTTGGTTGGAGGAAAAAAAGCCAAACAGCTGGAGACCTTCCTTAGTACAGCAGCCTGGAGGAATTCCAGAATACCTTGGAAAAATATTGCTATGTGGACACACATACAGATGTTAGGCAACACAGAGGAAATTCAAGCATGAAAGATAGCAAACCCTTCAGAGAAGTCAAAGAAAATGGAAAGATTTTTACCTTGGACATGGAATTGCCCTATGAGAAAGGGGTAGTGTTTCCTTATGCAAGCAAGTATTGGTTTCACAAGGCATTGTATCTACGAGAGAAGAGCATAAACCATCAGTAATTATAAAATGAATCTGAAGAGTTTTATGAGTTTACAGAAAAGAACCTCACCAAAGATAAATTATTTTCATTTTCTCTCTTTCATCGTAATATTATTTGTGCTATGTTACTTTAGGATATTTTCAGATTTTCGTATTGGCAACTACAGAAAGCTGTGCACACAACATATTGGCAGCCTAAACCTGAAATAGAAAAAGGTTATAAGGATCTACTACCTAAAATTAGCATTTAAAACAATTTACTTCTGGCAAGCTAAGAGTGGACATACCAGAACTGAAGGACTGCATCCAAGGCAGCTCTTGTACTGAGATGACAAGAGAAATGCCTGGCCCCAATCCAGAAGCAATGCCAGGGAAGAATGACTTCACACTCAAGTATTTCTAGATGCTACCTAGGTTTTGTGCCTGCAATAATCTGTACATAAGCCTAGGGGTGAAGCTGCACAGTACACAAGGCAGGGTGAAAAAGAAACTAGTTAATAACTTGATGTCTGCTTACCAATATGTAGCTTTTCTATCTCTAGCACAGACCATCCTGGCCTTTCAGGTGAAGAGTCAAAAGAAGTGAACTGAGCCTTAAATAAAAAAAAAAAAAGTACCAATGTGAGTATGACCTGAATGTGAATCCAAGCAAACACAAACTTCATGAAATTTAGTCAGTTCTATTATGACTTGGCAACTGTGATTTGCTGGTTCAGACTACAGCAGAATGCAAATCTCTGACAAATACACTTTAATTTTTTAATACAGGCTCTCATACATACAGTGATTAAAACAACACAAGCTTATCACTGAGTTCTCCTCAGTCAGCTCCTAAACATTCTGAAGTGTGATAGTTTGAAAAATATGGTACCTTGAAAAATATGGTTTGTACAAATAAGAGGAACATTCTCAGGAACAAATAATAATAGAGCATGATGGTTTCTTATTCCTCTTATCATGTGGGGCAATAAGAAAAATAACACTACACCTTTGCACCAAGCTAGGGAGTGAGCAGTTCATGACTCATTTTTACAGAGCCAAAGTCCTACAGGAATCCTCTCCTGGACTGGTGGATAATAAATCTAGCAGGAAGAGGTTTATCCAGAGGAAGTATGCAGTTCTTCTTGTAAGGTATTGCATACTGACTCCTCAACTACAAGATTGAGTAAAAGAGTAACAGTTTGCAAACACATTAAAGCTACAAACTTGAACAACTGTAAAGTATCTGAAAGGCAACAAATATTTTGCTCCTTCCTCAGCTGCAAGTGCTAGAGCAGGGTGTGCAAACCTGAGTAAGGCAAACCCCGCACACAAGAGCTGCCTGCTAGAGGGGGCAAAGAACCACCTACTGCTGTACGGTCTCAGAGCAGGCCCAACATCCGGATGCATTAGGGAGAGCCGCTTCCTCTTTCATCTTGCACAGGTTCTATCTACTTTCAAAATCCTTGCTAACCTTTCCTGCAGACTCTGTGATTGGAGTGGCATGGCTGACTGAAGTCTTCTGGTGTTCTCTCGTTGCCTTGGCTGGCAACTTCACCCCAGCAGAAGCTTTCTCTTTAAGCTCAGAGATGGCAAAATCTAAAAACCAAAGACAGGCCAGGTAAGAACACGATTTGAAAGGGCATTTAATTTTTTATTTGCATTACAGCCCATCCCCTTAATCCCACCTAAAGCAGGGCAACTCATTTCAAGTTACATACCCTTCTGCCAACTGCAGTTGGTGGTGATTTTTGCATTAGTTGGCTCATTGAGCAGTCTCTCAGAGCTGGAGCTCAAAGACTAACCTATGAGTCTGCCAGCCAGATCTGCAAAAACACCCTGCTTTTGGGAGCATCCCTGTTTCTGGAGAAGCAGCACAGGGTGCAATTTATCCTCCTCATCCCCTCCACACATGCATGTACTCTTGCAGTTTATTATGAATCACTCTGGTCTAGATGAGAGAAGCCCTTCACTGAGGTCTAGAAACCAAAGCTACTCAAGCCTGTTCTTTTCAGTATTAAAGCAGCAGAGACACGCAATCCCTCAGACAGTATTTCCAAACATCAACAAGCCAAGGCTGTCTAATAAGGGGCTATGTTAGAGATTAAATCATATTAGACAACAGAATTTGTTCGAAGATAAGAGAATGAGATGAGGGCATAGTTGGTACTATGTTCTGACAAGCAGATTTGGCCTGCTTACTAAGACGTGTGAATTGTTCCTACCAAGAGTCAGTCATGTTGCTAAAAGGAGGAGGGATAGGGGGGTGAGATATCGATTTGACGTATTTTTCAACTGTTTTATGCTCAAGCCCAAAATGCACACTAACAGTTCAGCAGCCCCTCTCATTAAATAAGGGGCAGCATCTTTTGTCAAGCAGTAAATAGGAAGCTCCACATCTCCTCGTAGAACTTGTGCTAGGAAATGTTGTGCAGCCTAAAGAGTATCATTTCTCCTGCATCACTGAAGATGGAAAAGAGGAAATGTCCACCTCAAATCATGACCAACGCAGCTGGCATCCAGAGGCACTGATGTGGCTGCAGGCAGCTGCATAATTCTACCCTGAAACACTTAGTGAAGGGGGTATCAGAGCAAGCCTCACCAGTGCTTCTCTACCCCACTGTTCTGTTCTATGTCTGGCCTCTGCTGCATCTCCATCCTTCTTCTATCTTTTCAAAATGCACTTGCCAAAATTTTCAGACTCAAACTAAGCAGATTCTTCTGTTTTCAGTTCAGCTTTCCCCGCCCCCTCCCCACTCACTAGCTCACAGAAATACCATTTTTCTCTGCCTGTTACCTTCAATTTAGTTACCTTTCCTCACAACCCAGATTCTACGTGATTTTTCCTAAGACATACAGGTTTTCTGAACTAGCAGAAGTACATTGCAAATAGAGACAGGAGGGAGCACACAGCTTTGATTTAAAATACTCTTTCTGCTGACATGCATAGTCTTATTGCCAGAGAGACCTGGGATATCTCCTGCTGGCAGTAAAAGTATTGTGCCCTGCCACAGTCAACACAGATAACATCACATTCAGGGCTGGGCCCTATGATATGGCCACATGGAAAGAATGGCTTGAAAAGTAGCAATGCTGAAGTACAAAAGCCAGAATTTTCTAAGGTATATGAAACCTAAGAAGAATTAGGCATATTAAATACTTCCATAACGTGCAATACCTGTTTTTTTCTTTTTTGCTTGAGTCTCATTAGGATCTTCCGAAGGTGGCTGGATGCTGAGGAAAAAACACACAGAACATTGTTTTGGAACCACAAGTAAGCTGCAAACAGGCTGATCTCTCTTCACAGGGCCAAAACTTCCAAAGTTAGTTCTCATATCCTGAAGGTCTCCCCCTCCAAACACCCTGGGATCATCTCAGACACACACCCCACCCCCAACTGCCACTGCTGAGCATCTCTCACCAACCCCCACCTCTCCCAGTCAATGGACCGCTCACAGAGAGCCAATTATCACAATAAAGCATATTAGGCTTCTTTTTCTCGTTGTGTTAATGCCTCCTAAGGTTTTACGTTTGGTCCTATCACCAAAAAATTGCTTAATATGTAAAGTTTTCTTCTTTCCTCAAGGAAAGAAGCATACCAGGGATTACTAAACCATCTAAATTCATAAATCACTACTCTGAGTTGCAAAGAAAAGTCTAAGTAGGACAGGAAATAAAAGGTGGGAAAGCAACTCATACATACACCCACTTAAATAACTTACTGTTAAATCAGCGCTTGTGAACTACTTCTTGAAATAATTCTTAGCTACACCCTTTCTTACAAAGCATGTCCAAGTATTGTATCAGTTAATACCATGATAAAGCCTAGCAAAAACTTTTACGTTGGGAACAGAGCGCAAAAGTTGTGCCTAATTTTTTCTTTCTCTTTGCCTCCAAAATGCCATGACAGACAGTAAAGAATCTTTGAAGAATTCTTTGGTCTTCTTATACAAAAGAATTTATTGTAAACAGTTATGCTCCCAAACTCTGCTGGTAACACTGCTTCCGGACCATCTTCTGTTTATATCAAGAGCACAAAAGGTTACAGATATCCTTAACAGCAACTTTCATACAATATAAAGAATGTTCGCTATTACTATGCTATTACTATCAAAGTCAGGCAGAAAACATTGCAGGGTAGCTGTTAAATGCAAATCTATTCCTATAAAAATACATTCTTACTCAGCATATTTGATATTGCAGAAGGTAAAACTGAAGAAGGCAAAATATTTGTATCCTCCTGCTCAATTTTTAGCAAGAGCTAACTCGTTCTGAGCTGCTCTTTGATGAAAACTTTCCAGCATCAGACTTCTCCAGGGATAAAGCACAATTCAGCCTCCTCCAGGCTACAAGCACAGTTTAAATACCTGACTCTGATTACAATAACTGTTTGGAACAGCTTTTTTTCCTCCAGCTTTAGCAAAGCACCCAACACCTATGAGAGTGTTGTTTTGTCCTTTTTTACTTTACTAACCACTTGAAGGTTTAGACTTAGTTTGATCACAAGAAAAGATTAATTATCTTTTGGTAATTCAAAATTGGGAAATCTTTGATATTCTGAAGCAGGCATGGTCAGGGAACATGGATGGGCAAAAGGCAAGGAAAAAACCAAATCTATGCTCAGCTACCTCTGTCTCCAACAGGAACACACAACCCTGCAAGAAGGTTAAACTGTGGCACTGCAACTCAGGCTTTGCCAAGGGCCTGGGAGAAACAGGTGAGCACACAGGGTGTTGAGCAATATTTGAAACATGCTGAAAAAATGGGCCAGAAAATAAAAGTATTTTGAGACTGCTCTCCATTTAAAGATGCGTTCATGCCCTCTTCCACGCTTTAGAGGAGACAGCACTTATTTACACCCAGCATTTTACTTGCCTCCTTACAAGTAGAGGAAAAAAAAAAAAAGTATTAGGAAAACCCAATAACTCTGGATACACCTATATATGCTCAGGCTCTGTACTTTTCAAAACTTCCTCCCCCACCAGTGTTGAGGACAGTTCATTAAGATTTATAACTTAAATTTGTAAAAAATTCAAGTATTCACAGGTTAATCCACACCCCCCACCCCCAAATTGCACACTTCAGTGGTGCAGCACAACAGTAGCTAACGCTTATCTACTTTCCCCACCAGTTTCACCACCCATGCTCAGAATTTTTCATCTTTCTACCGTGGGAAACCTCAAGTGGCAGAAACAACCACCACCCCGTGGTTTAGATTTCCTTGAAGAGACTCACACAGGGGAGCTGGGAACACCTTTGCCATTTTACAGCACATTTTAGAAAGCACTGTTGGAAAACTTATTTTCAGCAGGACAGCTCCTGAAGCCACCTGACACTTTCGCTTGAATTTCATCCTGCTTCGCCTGTCATTTCCAGTGATCTCTTAGCAAAACCGGGTCTCGTGGTCAGACTGTGACACGACAGCCTGCAGTGTCTACAAAGGCACGCTCTTCAGTTTGGAGTTGTGCTCTGCACAGCAGCTGCAAACAACTACTTGTGCAACAACTGGCTCTTTCCAGAAGACGCTCACTTTTCCCATTCACTCTGGAACACGAGACACTAAGTGGAGCCTCCCGGAGCAACAGTTTCTCCCAGAGGGAGCAACCATGCACTCCAAAACACGGCACATAATCCATACATTCGCTCTTTTCAGAAAGATGGAAGTGACAGGCATGGAGATGGCTTAGCCATCTGTCACTGGGAGCTCTGGGGCACGAGCAATGGTTAACGCCTGGGAAGCCATCGCCCTTTTTTTCACTTCAATGCCGTATCCCCATGCCATGACTTCCCTCCATCCAATATATCCATATATATATATATATATATATATATATATATAAAATTATTCTCTGATACTTCAACGTATGTACCGCAAGTCTCCACCCCTTTTCTTCTTTTCAACCCCCCCACTGTGCAGATAGAAAAGCGAACGAAGAGGGTGGGTTTGCCGGCGGATTTATCGGGAACATCTGGACCCCACAATCATCTCAGCATCACACGTGAACAACTGTGACCGTGGGCACAGGGCGACCGACAGCGGCCGTGAGCCACAGCCAGCCGCACGGGCCAAGAGCCGGGCCAGGAGAAGAGAAGGAGAGGAGATGCAGCCTGGTCTGCTTCACCCACTGCCGTGCCGGGGTGGGAATAAGGGCGGTGGGTAACACGGCTCTCAGGGGAGCCCATCGCGAGCCCTGCCGCCCTCGGCGCAGCTCTAGGCGTGCAGAGGGGCCGAGCCCGGCCCAGGGGCGGGCAGCCGGAGCGGGCGGGGGCG